>NC_140996.1:236507051-236822051 GCF_052327205.1 Somniosus microcephalus
GTTGTTGGTGCTGATGCCCTCTGTCCTGTGCAGCATCAGTTGATTGTGGGGAAAGGTGGTGTTGTTGTTGGTGCTGCTGGTGCGCCTGGTGTTGCTGGTGCTGGGGATGATCATGGGATTCTGAGGACCAAGGTGAGAGCGTATAAAGGGCACCCATGTTGATGGAATAGATGGCAGATGAAGCAGAGATGACAGAAGCATTCTATCAATGGTGAGAGAGTTCTTCTAATGAGGTGAGAGTGGTTGGAGAGTGGAACGTGGAAAGCCTGCAGAATGTGTGCTGGAAATGGAGTGACAAAAAGCTTCTGCCTAAGAAAAGTGAATATCAGCCAGGTGGGAACTTTTACTGTACATTTGAAGCTGTCAAGTAATCAGCTGGAGCAATGGCCACTGAACTCATGCCTCAGCTTGGCAGCTGTGGTCTGAGCACAGCGGGGATCCCATGGTCATGAAGTTAAAAACAAAAGGTAAGTGAAAAAAAGCTGTTAAGCATCTGGCAACTAGATGCTAATCATTTTAATTAGGTCCCCGCCGCTGCCAGTCGAGTCTGTTCAGCGTTGACAGAACCAACATTGGGAAAGGCGCTTGGCGGCGGGTTGACAGTGGGTTCCAGACCCACTGTCAAAAAATCCACTTTCCCACCCGACCCGCCACTGATCGCGCCCACTGACCCTCACTAAATTCCGCTCACTGAAATTAGCCCTCTTCCAGTTGAGTATCTTCACCTTTGATTGATCCTTGTCCTTTTCCATAACTACTCTAAACCTAATGATATTGTGATCACTGATCCACTTGCCTCACTTCATTCCCCAGAACTGCTTCCTTCCTCATTGGGCTGGAAACATACTGATCAAAAAAAACATCTGTACACATTTCAGGAATTCCTCGCCCTCTTTGCACTTTACATTGTTTTTTTTCCCCAGTCTATATTATCAGTACTCTGTTGTTTTTACATCTTTCTGACATTTTCTTGTAGATATTCTCCTCCATCTCCTTTCCACTTTGGTGGCCTATAGTATACACCCAGCAACGTAACAGCTCCTCTTCTGCTCCTTAACCCTAACCAAATAGATTCTGTCCCAAGCATATCATCTCTTTCCAGGGTTGTAAACAGTATGTTTGATCAATGCTGCCACCCCTACTTTTTTCCTTCCGTTTTTTCCTATATTATTACAATAGGGAATAATTACAGGATAATAATAGATAGAGAAGACATACTAAAAATATTAGCATTACTGAAAGTTGGTAAGTCACCTGGTCCAGATGGAATGCATTCTAGGTTGTTAAAAGAAGCAAAGGTAGAAATAGCAGAGGCATTGGTCATAATCCTTCAATCCTCGTTGGATACAGGAGTAGTGCCAGAGAACTGGAGGGTTGCTAATATTATACCACTATTCAAGAAAGGGGAGAGGGATAAACCAGGAAACTACAGGCCAGTCAGCCTAACATCGGTGGTGGGGAAGTTATTGGAAACCATTATCAGGGACAAAATAAACTTCCATTTGGAAAGGCATGGGTTAATCAAGGAGCGCCAGCATGGATTTGTTAAAGGCAAATTGTGTCTGACTAACTTGACTGAATTCTTTGATGAGGTAACAGAGAAGGTTGATGAAGTTGGTGCAGTAGATGTATATATGGACTTTCAGAAGGCATTCAACAAAGTGCCACACAGGAGGCTTATTGAAAAGATGGAAGCCCATGGAATTAAGGGTAAAGTGGTGGTATGGATACAAAATTGGCTCAGTGACAGGAAGCAAAGGGTGGTGGTGGATGGATGTTTTTCAGACTGGGAAGTGGTTTGCAGTGGTGTTCCCCAAAGGTCAGTTTTGGGTCCATTACTCTTTTCAATTTTTATAAACAACCTAGACTCGGATGTAGGGAGCAGCATTATAAAGTTTGCAGATGATACAAAACTTGGCAAAGTAGTAGATAGTGATAAAGATAGGCTTCAGGATGACAGACAGGATGGTGAAATGGGCAGAAGCATGGCAGATGGAGTTTAATGTGGAGAAGTGTGAAGTGATGCACTTGGGAGGACTAATATGGAAAGTCAGTATACGATAAATGGCATGATTTTCAAAAGTGCAGATGAGCAGAAAGACCTTGGTGTCCATATGTACAAATCCTTAAAGGTGGCACAGCAAGTTGATAAGGTGGTTAAAAAGCATATGGGTTGTTGGGTTTATAAATAGAGGAATAGAATATAAGAGCAAGGAGATCAGGCTAGAACTTTATAAATCACTGGTTCGGCCCCAGCTGGAGTATTGTGGACAATTCTGGACACCACACTTCAGGAAAGAGGAGGTTTACCAGGATGTTACCAGGAATGAGGGACTTCAGTTATGAGGAGAGGTTGGAAAAGTTTGGACTCTTCTCCTTGGAACAGAGAAGGTTAAGAGATGGCTTAAAGAGGTTTTCAAGATGATGAGAGGTTTTAATAGAGTAGATAGAGAAAAACTATTCCCTGTGGTGAGTGAGTCAATAACCAGAGATCATAGATTTAAAATCATTGGCAAAAGACCTAGAGGGGAGATGAGAATTGTTTTTCTCTCGGAGAGTTGCCGGGATCTGGAACACTCTGCCTGAAAAGGTGGTAGAATCTGATTCCATCTATAATATTAAAAGGGAGTTTGAAAGGTACTTAAGGACAAGGAACTTGCAGGGTTCTGGACAAAAAGCGGGGATGTAGGACTAAGCACGACTGCTCTTTCAAAGGGCTAGCACAAGCCTAATGGCCTCTTTCTGCGCTGTAAGTTTCTATGATTCTATGATTCCTCCTGCATACCTTGTAGCCAGGAATATTAAACTCCCCTTGTTTGAGCAAGGTCTCCATTATTATTACTATATCATAACCCCACATGGCAACTTGAGCTTGCAGCTCACCAACCTTATTTGTCATGCTCCATGCATTTTTGCACATACACTCCAAATTTGCCTTAGTCTGCCTTGCATTTCTCTCCTGTCTGATCCCTCTTAGTTCCTGGACTGCTCTTTGTTCTAATGTTATTTGATTCTCCCAGTGCTCTATCCATCTTGTTTGTCCTCTCTGATACTTCACCCTGGTTCCTGTTCCAAATTAGTTTAAACCCTCCCCACACATCATTTTTCTACTTTTAAAGGCACTATATAAATGCAAGTGTTTTTTGTGCCAGCCTTGATTAAATGCTCAAATCCTGGAGCAGGGCTTGAACCTACAACCTTTTGACTACAAGGTAAGAGTGCTACCAACTGAGCCAAACTGAATTCCGTGTCTCTGCTGGGATACAGTCCTGCAGGCACCAGCAGCCCAAACGAGATAGTGAGTGTCTTCAGGCTATTTGGTTGGGGGGAGTTGGCATTGCAGCTGAGCTGGAGGATTAAATACACTTTCTCTTGTAGTGGTCACTAGGTAATGATCGAAACTAGTCTTGTTTTCCTTTCCATGTCACGGCACTGAATCAAAATATATAAATTCTACCAGCTGCTACACTCTACTAAATCAGCACAAATTGGGATTAAACCTGTAGCTCAGGACAGTAACATTTGAAAGCTATGATGAGTAGGACAAGACAAGACAAGAGTAGCTCATACAGTAGCTGTAATTACATTGCCAGAATGGGCTCTGCTTATGTTGTAGTAGGGAATCAAGAGGTAGGACAATTAACATATTTAACTTGTAATCTCTTCCTTCAGGTTGGCCAACAGATCTATTGGCTTATATCCCTTGAGTTTAGAAAGTTAAACGGTGATCTAATTAAGGTGTTTAAAATGATAAAGGGATTTGATAAGGTAGATACTGATATTTCCTCTGGTGGGAAATCCCGATCTAGAGGGCACGATCTTAAAATTAGCTATTTAGGAGTTAAATCAGGAAGCACTTTTTCACGCAAAGGATAACGGAAATCTGGAACTTCCCCCCCCCCCCCAAAAAGGCTGTGGATCCCAGGTCAGTTGAAAATTAGTGAACCTCCCTGCAAGGACCTTGGTCCCAACCTTGTTCAGGTGCAACCTATTCACCTTGTACAGGTCCCTCCTGTAAGATTCGCAAAATTCAACAGATTCCCCAAAACCAATAAGATTACCCTAAAGAAGGGATTTTGGACTATTAATAAACCATGTCAGAATGGTATAAGAATATTGGGCCAAAGGGAGATTTAAAATTCAAGGACCCCAGGATTTTGGTTTTTATTTTTAAAAGCATGTTCAAGCCTGTGGAAGAAAAGGGGGGCTGCAACAAAGGAATTGGGATTGGCCTCTGTAAATGGACAGTTTTGGGTATTGGCATTAACCAAGCTGTCTGGGGACTTATCTAGACTGTCTCAGTCATTTTACATACTGACAATAGACCAGCGTAAAAGCAGTTCCCGCCAAAATTACAGGACCATCCAAAATCTTGCATAATGCAAAACATGCCAACAACCAACAAAAGAACCTTGGCCCCACAGGAAAAGACAACTTTACTGCAATTAAACAAGAGGTTAAACAATCGCTTAAAACCAGTTAAGAATCGATGGGGCCACCCCGAAACCACTTCACACAATCTTAAACCAATTAAGATCGATGGGACCATCCCGAAACCTATTAAACAATTTTTAACCCATCAATGTTAACGAGCCCGCCAAAACTAACAATGAGACAGAGCTGGTTTGGCGGGCAGATTAGCAGGCCTCAAACAGTATAACTGAAGGCCTGTTTCTACAGCAGTCAGTTCGAAGTAGTTCAGTCGAGGTGCAAACAGTGGAAGAAAAGGGTTCAAGAAAGCAGTGCTGGAGGAAGTTCGGTTCATCATTCATCTCAATTCAAGTCATCAAGTTCAGCACAAATCTAAGAAGAAGCATCTCGAAGCAGTTCTCCCTCTCGAAGAAGTAACACACCATCGGAGACCTCGCGGCAGACCAGGGCCCCACGAAACAAACAACCAAAAATATTACCAGCAACCGGGTAATATTGGGCCACCGCGACCAACAAGAAACCAACTTGGAAGAAACCAAAGATCCGCAAGTTTTTCCGCTCTACAAACTATCCTGACTTACCCCTGGGTAAGGTTTTACTGAAAAGACTCTAAACTTTACTTCTAACCAAAAGAAATTGGGTACTCACCTGATAGATCCAATACGCACCCTACCGCATCAGCAGACTCGCGAAGACTGACCAGCCATGCAGGTGAAGTCCTCTACCACGTCCGGGGTATGGCAGGCCCCAACCGACACATCTAGAGAACCCCGAAATTGCGAACCTCTACAACTGTCAAAAGAAGTCGTTTTTGGTGAGCATTATCCCTGGTCCTCTGGAGCCCAACTTAGCTAGTGAAGTGGGATTGGGAGGGGTGAAGTATTCTGTCTATTGTTATTTTCCCTCATATATTCCGAAGTGTTCCCCCAATTTAGAGTGTTAAGGTTATTGTGTTGTATATTTTCTTTCACAAATAAAGATCTTATTCCTTTCACCAAAATTGAGTTGTCTGCTGCACTTTTCATCACAACCCCCAAATAAGTCCCAGGTCTAGAATCAAGGGAGTGGGAGCGATTTGAACCACTCGTAAGTCAGAGGCGAAGCTGACCCAAACACCACCCCTTACATTCCTGCTCCAGAACTGACCCAAATGCCCCAGGATTCCAAAGCCCTTCCTCCCATGCATGAATCTGCTTTATATTACTGTTCCTTTATTCATTATCACATAGCGCTGGGAGTAATCTAGAGATTACCACTTTTGAGGTCCTGCTCTTTAGTCTCTTTCCTAGCTCCTGAAACTCTTTACAGGAACTCAGCCCTTTTCATTCCTAATCATTGGTTCCAACATAGACCACTTGCCCCCACAGAATGTTCTGCACCTGTTCCATGACAATTCTTTACCCTGGCACCAGGATATAGTCGCAATGACTATTTGGGTAGCCAGGATAGAGTCACATGGAGAGTGACCAGTGTAATGATCAGTAACATGTCATTCTAGAATGGTACACTAGGTGGAGCTGTATGTTTAGTAAGGGGCTACCCACAAGGCAGTAGTAGTCAAGATGGATGCCTGTACACTAGTCCACATGGCTGAATAAATGACTAGCTCAAGCTAGCTGTTCATAATGAAAACGTCTATTTATTTATGAACATAACAATCAGGAAATGGAAACTTGCAGAGTAACCAAGTTACATCTGGTTATTTCTTGGTCACCCTCCACGTTACTCTTTCCTGGTTCCTGTCATTGTGACTATTTTCTGTTTCTCCCCCATGCAAAGATTTATTTATTTCCATGTGCCTATTTCCTGGTTACTCTCCATGTACCTAATTCCTGTTTACTCTCCATTTGCCTATTTCCTGTTTACTCACTATGTGTCCATTCCATGTTTAAGATCCATGTTTCTATTTCCTGGATACTCTCCGTGTGACTCATTCCCTATTATTTGATTCTTTTTCTTGCTCGGTGAGTTTCAGTCTGAGTGATGGGACACCACCATTTATCTCAGACAGACTACATTTCATTGTAGAGCTTCACTTTATTGCCTTAGATTTGGAAACTTTCTTGAAGCAGAAATTTCTGCTGTTCCACCGCGAACTGCTGAAACGAAACAAAATACAAATAGAATATTGTCACTTTGTTCTTAATGAATCCCAGTATCTAATTGGAGGAGAAATTGGCTGAGGTATCTTCACAATCTGAGTCAGATGAGATCACCAGCATCTGAGAGCTGTAAATGTTATCGAGCTCCAGCTCCGACGAGCTGGTGGTGTTTGGAAACAGAGATCTCGATTGCTGCTCCATTCCACCTCACAGTCGCAGATTAATGGCAATGGAGGCAGCAATTAAAGGACTGTAGGCTGCCCTGCTTCCGCCTAGGAATAGTGTGATGTGTGGAGAGATCCGCACAATGGATATTTCTTTTGTTCTGTCTCATCATAGCATGTTACTGTTTGTGACTGTTTCTATTTCCTGATTACCCTCCATGCATCTATATCCTGGTTACTCTCATGTGACTATTTCCTGGCTAATCTCCATGTGACTATTGCCTGGCTACTCTCCATGTGACTATTTCCTGGTTACTCTCCATGTGACTATTTCCTGGCTACTCTCCATGTGTCTATGTCCTGGTTACTCTCCATGTGACTATTGCCTGGCTACTCTCCATGTGACTATTTCCTGGCTACTCTCCATGTGTCTATGTCCTGGTTACTCTCCATGTGACTATTTCCTGGCTACTCTCCATGTGTCTATGTCCTGGTTACTCTCCATGTGACTATTGCCTGGCTGCTCTCCATGTGACTATTGCCTGGCTACTCTCCATGCGACTATTGCCTGGCTACTCTCCATGTGATTATTTCCTGGTTACTCTCCATGTGCCTATGTCCTGGCTACTCTCCATGTGACTATTGCCTGGCTACTCTCCATGTGACTATTGCCTGGCTACTCTCCATGTGGCTATTTCCTGGTTACTCTCCATGTGACTATTGCCTGGTTACTCTCCATGTGACTATTGCCTGGTTACTCTCCATGTGACTATTTCCTGGCTACTCTCCATGTGTCTATGTCCTGGCTACTCTCCATGTGGCTATTGCCTGGTTACTCTCCATGTGACTATTGCCTGGCTACTTTCCATGTGACTATTTCCTGGTTACTCTCCATGTGACTATTGCCTGGTTACTCTCCATGTGACTTGCCTGGTTACTCTCCATGTGACTATTTCCTGGCTACTCTCCATGTGACTATTTCCTGGCTACTCTCCATGTGTCTATGTCCTGGCTACTCTCCATGTGTCTATGTCCTGGCTACTCTCCATGTGACTATTGCCTGGCTACTCTCCATGTGACTATTGCCTGGCTACTCTCCATGTGACTATTTCCTGGTTACTCTCCATGTGACTATTGCCTGGTTACTCTCGTGACTATTGCCTGGCTACTCTCCATGTGACTATTGCCTGGCTACTCTCCATGTGACTATTGCCTGGCTACTCTCCATGTGACTATTTCCTGGCTACACTCCATGTGACTATTTCCTGGCTACTCGCCATGTGCCTATGTCCTGGTTACTCTCCATGTGACTATTTCCTGGCTACTCTCCATGTGCCTATGTCCTGGCTACTCTCCATGCGACTATTGCCTGGCTACTCTCCATGTGCCTATGTCCTGGCTACTCTCCATGTGACTATTTCCTGGCTACTCTCCATGTGCCTATGTCCTGGCTACTCTCCATGCGACTATTGCCTGGCTACTCTCCATGTGCCTATGTCCTGGCTACTCTCCATGTGACTATTGCCTGGCTACTCTCCATGTGCCTATGTCCTGGCTACTCTCCATGTGACTATTTCCTGGCTACTCTCCATGTGCCTATGTCCTGGTTACTCTCCATGTGACTGTTTCCTGGTTAGTCTCCATGTGGCTATA
Organism: Somniosus microcephalus; assembly: GCF_052327205.1. Lineage (NCBI taxonomy): Eukaryota > Metazoa > Chordata > Chondrichthyes > Squaliformes > Somniosidae > Somniosus > Somniosus microcephalus. The sequence continues at coordinate 236,515,402 of NC_140996.1, forward strand.
TCAGGGTTACTCTGAATGTGACTATTTTCCAATTACTGACCATGTGCCTATTTCCTGTTTACTCTCCATGTTCCTATTTCTTGGTTCAGCATTGTTTCTGTCTCAGTGGTCCCTGGCAGTGCAGGCAGAGAATCCATGAAGAATGGTATTGTAGATGGAGAATCCGTAACCGAGGTTATGGAGATGAAGAATCTGTGACCGATGTTAGTAGAGTTGAATTTGTGATCGATGTTAGTGGAGATGAAGAATCTATGATCAATGTTAGTGGAGATGAAGAATCTATGACCGATGTTAGTGGAGATGAAGAATCCATGATCGATGTTAGTGAAGATGAAGAATCTATGACCGATGTTAGTGGAGATGAAGAATCTATGACCGTTGTTAGTGGAGATGAAGAATCTATGACCGATGTTAGTGGAGACAGAGAGTCCATGACCGATGTTAGTGGAGATGAAGAATCTATGACTGATGTTAGTGGAGATAGAGAGTCCACAACTGGTGACAATGGGCGAGTTATGTGCGCAGCTGGCGGCTGTGCAAGGGCAGAGTTTGTGACTGACGGTGGTACAACGGGAGGTTCCATGACCGGTAGTCCGGAAGTGGCTGTAATTGGTGATGATACAGCCTTAAAGGCTCTAGTTATCTGGATCATTATTAAAGAGGTCTTCGCTACTTCCGAGAAATGTCGTCTTGTCGTGTACATTGGCAGTTGATGCACAGATTCCTTTGCTTTCAACGGTACAGTCCAAGGATCAAATGTCTTCACCACCCCCAGAGACACGGCTTCTGAATCCTCTTCAGTCTTCTTACTGAAAAATTCTATCGAAAGTTCAGGTGGAGACACTGATAGATCTCTCCAAACACCAGCAACATACGTGTTTATCTTGATACTAGGCAGGGAATTCGACTCGGATTTTGCAGGCGAGATAGCATCGTCCTGTCTACGGGAGAAACAGCAGTCTGTTGAAGAGAAAAAAAGCCAGCACAGTTTGTATCAGTGAGGAACAGCAATTGAGACCGGAACAGACTATAAAATGTCAACCCTATAGGAGTACATAAAAGAATATGGATCAGGGAGATCCCAGCTTCAATGCCAGGTCTGTGCTGAGTTAGCAGTAGGAGTGCTACAATTGTCAGCATCCACGGAACCATAACACACGACTGTCTGCGCCTTCAGGAGAAGAAGGGAGAAAACTAACAATTCTAACAACTGAGCCAAGCTGATCTATTGCCCCAACACCCAGCCATCGTGCCATCCACAATCTGAATAAACACACCGTGCCACCATCCATTGTCTCAATACCAAACCTGACCATCATCCATGGTCTAAATACCCAACCAGATCAGCACCCATGGTCCCGATTCCCACCCAAACCAGCATTCATCACCTCTACTGCAATTCCTTGTCTTCAAGGTTCATAGTCTTGCTACACACCCATGCTACCATCTATTTGTTCATTGCCTCAGTGCCCACCCATATGTGCTATGGTCATACCTGCTGCTACAACCTGCAGGGCACTCAGTACCCACTCCTACCTCCATGCAGGATCTTCATATCTATTCATACTTCTACCTAAGGTCTCAGTACTCATGTCAGCTACCACCTATGCACTTAACAGCCACCACTGCTGGCAACCATTGCAATGCCAACCCATAACACTATCTATGGGCTTAATACCCACCAATACCAGCATCAATGAAGTTGATGCCTATGCTTGCAATCAATCATGGACTCTGTACCTCACCAACACCACTCATGGGGGTAGATGTTCGTCTTCACTGCCTGAATTCTGATGGAGCGGATTGCCTGCCCATTGTAGAACCTGCCTGATTTCAAACTCACTGAAATCAATGGAATGAAAATCAGGTGGGGTATAAGAGTGGGTGCTCTCTGTCAAATTACCACACAGGCAGCGAAAGTGAAAGTTTACCCTCCCTCCCCCCACGTATGCCCATCTGCACAAACATTTAACAGAAAATAATGGGGGAGGGGAGCTTTACTAGCGAAAGAGTGCATTGAACTTACTGGAGGGGAGGAGCAGCTTTGTACAGTGATGTGAGTCTGGGTAGAAATTTGTAGCGAAGGGTAGGAAAATATGGGCTAAAACTTCTACGGGGCTTTAAAACAGACGATAATGGATCTGTCGCCCGATTTTACAGTGACTATTTCTTAGTTACTCTCTATGTGAACAGTTCCTTGTTACCATCCATGTGAGTATTTCCTGGTTACTCTGCATAGAATCATAGAATGATACAACACAGAAGGCAATCATTCGGCCCATCCAATTAGTCCCTTTCCCCAGCTTTTTCCCCATAGCCCTGCAAATTTTTCCCCTTCAAATATTTGTCTAATTCCCTCTTGAAAGTTACTATTGAATCTGCTTCCACCACCATTTCAGGCTGCATTCCAGATCATAACAACTCGCTGTGTAAGGAAATGTTTCCTCATGTCACCTCTGGTTATTCTGCAAATTACCTTAAATCTGTGTCCACTGATTACCATCCCTTCTGCCAGCAGAAACACTTTCTTATTTACTCTATCAAATCCCTTCATGATTTTGAACAGCTCTATCAAATCTGCTCTTAACCTTCTCTGCTCTAAGGAGAACAATCCCAGCTTCTCCAGTCTCTCCACCTAACTGAAGTCCCTCATCCCTGCTACCATTCTAATAAATCTCCTCTGCAATCTCTCTAAGACCTTGACATCCTTCCTAAAGTGTGGTGCCCAGAATTGGACACAATACTCCAGTTGTGGCCTAACCAGTGTTTTAGAAAGGTTTAGCATAACTTCCTTGCTTTTGTACTGTATGGGGGAATAATTTGGTACCTTAGTGACTCCCGTTAGCGCCAGCAGATGGTGCTAATGGGGCACAAGAGCATTATCGCCAGGATGAGATGAGTTCAATGCCGCATGCCAAATCCCACCCACCCCCTGCAGCGCCGCTGCCAATAGGTATCACCGGGAGCCCCAACGCCAGGTGGATCATGGCATCAGTGAGTGTGCAATGCTCACTGAGCACCCAATCTGCAAAATTGATTCTCACCACCTACCTTAGCACCTGGAGTAAACAGCAACAGCGACAGCTGGCGTGAAGCAGCAGGAAAGCGGTTCCAGGGACATTATTTAAAGGGATCATCAGTAATGACTCGCAGCTGCCAGGCTAGTGGAGTTTCAGTGGTTTCTTGTCAGTTTAACATAGTGCAACAGTTTAATTCAGTAATTTCAAGGTTATTTTGTATGAGGAGTGTTGTGGCAACTAAAAAGTGGCTACATTTATTTTTACAAAATTCAAACTGCTACACTTAGTTACATTAATGGGGGCTGTACTGGCATTCGACCTCACCCTCCAGGATCTATGGCGGAGGGAGCGAAGGCAGCAAGAAAGACTGGAATATGTGCCCAGAGGGAGGAGGAGGGCCATCAGGGCTCTCAGCAGGAGGTTTTACCCTCCAAGGGTATTCTGATAGAACTTCTCTAATTAAGCGAGATGGCTCCGCTTCACCAAGGAGGTGGTCACAGAACTCTACCACCTCCTGCAACGAGACCTCCAGCCTCAGATTAGGGCAACCACGGCTCTCACATTAGCAGTCAAGGTCACCGTTGCCTTCAATTTCTTCGCCGGTGGATCCATCCAGTCTGCAACAGGAGACATATCTAACATCATAAGAACATAAGAACATAAGAAATAGGAGTAGGAATAGGCCATTTGGCCCTTCGAGCCTGCTCTGCCATTCAATAAGATCATGGCTGATCTTCTACCTCATCTCCACTTTCCTGAACTATCCCCATATCCCTTGATTCCCATTAATATTCAAAAATCTATCGCTCTCTATCTTGAATATACTCAATGACGGAGCCGCCACAGCCCTCTGGGGTAGAGAATACCAAAAATTCACCACCCTCTGAGTGAAGACATTTCTCCTCATCTCAGTCCTAAATGGCCAACCCCTTATTCTGAGACTGTGACCCCTGATTCTAGACTCCCCAGCCAGGGGAAACATCCTCCCTGCATCTACCTCGTCAAGCCCTATAAGAATTATTATGTTTCAATGAGATCACCTCTCATTCTTCTAAACTCTAGAGAATATAGGCCTAGTCTACTCAATCTCTCCTCATAGGACAATCCCCCCATCCCAGGAACCAGTCTGGTGAACCTTCATTGCACTCCCACTATGGCAAGTATATCTTTCCTTAGGTAAGGAGACCAAAACAGGACACAATACTCCAGGTGTGGTCTCACCAGGGCCCTATATAACTGCAGTAAGACGTCCTTACTCTTATACTCAAATCCTCTTTTAATAAAGACCAACATACCATTTGCTTTCCTAATCTATAGATATGTGAAGAGAAAAAGATTGGTGAAGTCAAGCGTAGGTCCCTTGCAGTCAGAATCAGGGCAATTTATAATGGGGAACAAAGAAATGTCAGACCAATTAAATACATACTTTGGTTCTGTCTTCACAAAGGAGGACACAAATAACCTCCCAGAGATGTCGGGGAACATAGGGTCTAATGAGAGGGAGGAACTGAACGAAATCAGTATTTGTAGGGAAATGGTGTTAGGGAAATTGACGGGATTGAAGGCCGATAAATCCCCAGGGCCTGATAATCTACATCCTGGGGTACTTAAGGAAGAGGCCCTAGAAATACTAGATGCATTGCTGGTCATCTTACAAAATTATATAGCTTCTGGAACAGTTTCCATGGATTGGAGGGTAGCTAATGTAACCCCACTATTCAAAAAAGGTGGTAGAGAGAAAACAGGGAATTATAGACTGGTAAGCCTGACATCGGTAGTGGGGAAAATGTTAAGGGTCTATTATAAAAGATGTAATAGCAGAACACTTGGAAAACAGTGACAGGATCGGACAAAGTCAACATGGATTTACAAAAGGTAAATCGCGCTTGACTAATCTACTGGGATTTTTTGAGGATGTAACTGGTAGAATAGATAAGGGAGAACCAGTGGATGTGGTGTATTTGGACTTTCAGAAGGCTTTCGATAAGGTCCCGCATAAGAGATTAGCGGGTAAAGTTAAAGCACATGGGATTGGGGGTAAGGTACTCACTAGGATAGAGAACTGGTTGGCAGACAGAAAGCAAAGAGTTGGAATAAACGGGTCTTTTTCCGAGTGGCAGGCAGTGACTAGTGGGGTACTGCAGGGATCGCTCCTAGGACCCCAGCTATTCACAATGTATATTAATCATCTAGACGATGGAACTAGATGTAATATCTCCAAGTTTGCAGACGACACAAAGCTGGGTCGGCGTGTGTGCTGTGAGGAGGATGCCGAGAAACTCCAGTATGATTTGGACAGGTTGGGTGATTCGGCAGATGCATAGCAGATGCAGTATAATGTGGATAAATGCGAGGTTATCCAATTTGATGGCAAGAAGAGGAAGGCAGATTATTATCTGAACGGCAATAGATTGGGAGAAGGGGAAGTGCAACGAGACCTGGGTGTCCTTGTGCACCAGTCGCTGTAGGTAAGCATACAGGTGCAGCAGGCGTTTAAGAAGACAAATGGTATGTCGGCCTTCATAGCGAGAGGATTCGAGTACAGGAGCAAGGATGTCTTGCTGCAGTTGTACAGGGCCTTGGTGAGACCACACCTTGAGTATTGTGTGCAGTTTTGGTCACCTTATCTTAGGAAGATGTTCTTGCCATGGAGGGAGTGCAGCAAAGATTCACCGGTCTGATACCTGGGATCGCAGGAATGACGTATGAGGAGAGATTGGGCCGATTGGGCTTATATTCGCTGGAGTTTAGAAGAATGAGAGGGGATCTTATTGAAACTTATAAAATTCTAACAGGACTAGACAGACTAGATGCAGGAAGGATGTTCCCGATGGTGGGGGAGTCCAGAACCAGGGGTCATAGTCTAAAATTAAGGGGTAAGCCATTTAGGACAGAGAGAAGGAGGAATTTCTTCACCCAGAGAGTGGTGAACCTGTGGAATTCTCTACCACAAAAGGCAGTTGAGGCCAATTCATTAAATATATTCAAGAAGGAGTTGGATATATTTCTTAAGGCTAAAGGGATCAAGGGGTATGGGGAGAAAGCAGGGACAGCGTACTGAATTTGGATGATCAGCCATGATCTCATTAAGTGGCGGAGCAGGCTCGAGGGGCCAAATGGCCTACTCCCGCTCCTATCTCCTATGTTTCTATCAGACATAGAAACATAGAAAAATAGAAGATAGGAGCAGGAGTAGGCCATTCGGCCCTTCGAGCCTGCTCCGCCATTCAATGTGATCATGGCTGATCTTCCAAATTCAGTACCCTGTCCCTGCCTTTTCCCCATATCCCTTGATCCGTTTAGCCTCAAGAAATATATCCAACTCTTTCTTGAATATATTTAATGAACTGGCCTCCACCGCCCTCTGTGGCAGAGAATTCCACAGGTTCACCACTCTCTGGGTGAAGAAATTCCTCCTCATTTCAGTCCTAAATGGCTTACCCCTTATCCTTAGACTATGACCCCTGGTTCTGGACTCCCCGGCCATCAGAAACATCCTTCCTGCATCTAGTCTGTCCAGACCTGACAGAATTTTATAGGTTTCGATGAGATCCCCTCTCAATCTTCTAAACTCCAGTGAGTATAAGCCCAATCGACACAATCTCTCCTCATACGTCATTCCTGCCATCCCAGGTATCAGCCTGGTGAATCTTCGCTGCACTCCCTCCATGGCAAGAACGTCCTTCCTCAGGTCAGGTGACCAAAACTGCACACAATACTCAAGGTGCGGTCTCACCAAGGCCCTGTACAACTGTAGCAAGACATCCTTGTTCCTGTACTCGAACCCTCTTGCTACGAAGGCCAACATACCATTTGCCTTCTTAACCGCCTACTGCACCTGCATGCTTACCTTCAGCGACTGGTGCACAAGGACACCCAGGTCTCTTTGCACTTCCCCTTCTCCCAATCTATTGCCATTCAAATAATCTGCCTTCCTGTTTTTGCCACCAAAGTGGATAACCTCACATTTATCCACATTATAGTGCATTTGCCATGTTTCTGCCCAATCACCCAATCTGTCCAAATCGTACTGGAGTTTCCCGACATCCTCCTCGCAGCTTACCCTCCCGCCCAGCTTTGTGTCGTCTGCAAATTTGGGGATATTACATCCAGTTCCCTCGTCCAGATCATTAATATATATTGTGAACAGCTGGGGTCCTAGGACCGATCCTTGCGGTACCCCACTAGTCACTGCCTGCCACTCGGAAAACGACCCGTTTATTCCAACTCTTTGCTTTCTGTCCGCCAACCAGTTCTCTATCCAAGTCAATACCTTGCCGCCAATCCCATGTGCCTTAATTTTGCACGCTAATCTCTTGTGTGGGACCTTATCGAAAGCCTTCTGAAAGTCCAAATACACCACATCCACTGGTTCTCCCTTATCTATTTTACCAGTTACATCCTCAAAAAATTCCAGTAGATTCGTCAAGCATGATTTACCTTTTGTAAATCCATGTTGACTTTGTCCGATCCTGTCACTGCTTTCCAAGTGCTCTGCTATTACATCTTTTATAATAGACTCTAGCATTTTCCCCACTACCGATGTCAGGCTTACCGGTCTATAATTCCCCGCTTTTTCTCTACCACCTTTTTTGAATAGTGGGGTAACATTAGCTACCCTCCAATCCATGGGTATCGTTCCAAAGTCTATCGAGTTCTGGAAGATGACCAGTAATGCATCTACTATCTCTAGGGCCACTTCCTTAAGTACCCTGGGATGTAGACCATCAGGCCCATCAATTTTCCTAACACCATTTTCCTACAAATACTGATTTCTTTCAGTTCCTCTCTTTCATCAGACCCTATGTTCCCCGGCATCTCTGGGAGGTTATTTGTGTCCTCCTTTGTGAAGACAGAACCAAAGTATGTATTTAGTTGGTTTGCCATTTCCTTGTTTCCCATTATAAACTCCCCTGATTCTGACTGTAATGGACCTACGCTTGACTTCACTAATCTTTTTCTCTTCACATATCTATAAAAGCTTTTACAGTCAGTTTTTATGTTCCCTGCAAGCTTAATCTCATATTCTATTTTCCCTTTCTTAATTAATCCCTTTGTCCTCCTTTGTTGACTCCTAAACTGCTCCCAATCCTCAGGATTATTGCTTTTTCTAGCCCATTTATATGTCCTCTCCTTGGATCTTATGCTATCCCTAATTTCTCTTGTTAGCCACGGTTGAGTCAACTTTTTTGTTTTATTTTTATGCCAAACTGGGATGAACAAATTCTGTCGCTCATCCATTCGGTCTTTGAATGTTTGCCATTGCCTATCCACCGTCAACCCTTTGAGCGCCATTCCCCACTCAATCCTACCCAGCTCGCTCCTCAGACCATCGTAGTTTCCTTTATTTAAATTGAGGACCCTTGTCTCTGAGTCAACTACTTCATTCTCCATCTTAATGAAGAATTCGATCATATTATGATCGCTCCGACCCAAGGGGCCTCGTACAACAAGATTGCTAATTAATCCTTTCTCGTTACATAATACCCAGTCTAAGATGGCCTGATCTCTGGTTGGTTCCTCGACATATTGGTCCAGGAAACCATCCCGTAAACACTCCAGGAATTCCTCCTCCACAGTATTGTTACTAATTTGGTTGGCCCAATCTATATGTAGATTAAAGTCACCCATGATGACTGCTGTGCCCTTATTGCACGCTTCTTTAATTTCCCTTTTAATGCCATCCCCAACCTCCACCTTACTGTTTGGAGGTCTATATACCACTCCAACTAATGTTTTTTTCCCCTTAGTATTTCTCAATTCTACCCATACAGATTCCACATCATCAGAGCTAATATCCTTCATTACAATTGTATTAATCCCTTCTTTAACCAGTAGTGCTACCCCACCTCCCTTTCCTTTTTGCCTATCTTTCCTGACTATCGAATACCCCTGGATGTTGAGTTCCTAGTCTTGGCCATCCTTGAGCCACGTTTCTGTAATCCCAACCAAATCGTATTCGTTTACCTCTATTTGTGCAGCCAATTCATCCACCTTATTACAAATGCTCCTCGCATTAAGACACAAAGGGCTAGAAATTCAGTAGGCGTTGCGCCCAGTTTTCGCCCAAAGAGGGCTTTTGCGCCACTTGATGAGGTTGCGCCGATATTCAGCGCTGCGGTAATGGCGGCGTTAGCCAGTAGCACTGCGCCGCCGCCGATGACGTCATCGGCGTGCGCAGTGCCCCGCTACCGCCCCGATACCAGCCCGACCGCCATATTGAGTTGCGGCCGCCTCTTCCGTAGCGGCCGCAAACAACGTTCAGAGACCGGGGCCGTACTGCAGCCTTAGTGGGGCGAGTTAAGGTGGAGGTGCGGCCAGCCGCTTTTTCAGCGGCCGCCTGGCCGCACCTCCTTCCCCGGCCTCCTCCACCCCCCCCCACCCCCCCCCCGCACGGCATTGCCGGCTGTTTTCCGGGAGCCCGGCACTTCTCCGTGGTGCCGGGCTCATTTGCCAGCACTAGCGAGCGGCGATCTCGCTGTTGCAGGCACCTCCCCCTTAAGAGAGAGAGGAAGGCCTGCAGTACCGCAGCCTGCCGCTCCGCAGCGGGTGGCGCTGCGGCACCTAGCGCGCCGAAATTCAGTTTCAGCGCCCCAAGCGGGGGCGGCCACACCCTTGAATAGCGGCCGTCTTCGACTTGGGGCGCTGAAACTGAATATCCGACGGGCGCGAGTGGCTCCGCGCCCAGCGGTAACTTCTGGGCGCAAGCGAGCTGGCGGGGCCTAACTAAATTTCTGGCCCAAAGCCTTCAGCCTTCTTTTTTTAACGCTCTTAGACCTATTAGAATTATTATTTACTGTGGCCACGTTTGATTTAAACCGTTGATTTCTCTGACTGCCACTTTTGTTTTTCTCCTTCCTATCTTTTGCTTTTATCCGTTTTCCTTTCCTCTGTCTCCCTGCTCAGGTTCCCAACCCCCTGCCATTTTAGTTTAAACCCCCCCGAACAGAGCTAGCAAACCTCCCCGCAAGGATATTTGTCCCGCTCTGGTTCAGGTACAACCCGTCCGACTTGTACAAGTCCCACCTTTCCCAGAAGTAGGCCCAGTGATCCAGGAAACTAAAGCCCTCCCTCCTGCACCAACTCTTTAGCCACGCATTCATCTGCTCTATCCTCCTATTCCTATACTCACTAGCACGTGGCACCGGGAGTAATCCAGAGATTACAACCTCTGAGGTCCTGCTCTTTAATCTGCTACCTAGCTCCCTAAATTCTTGTTGCAGGACCTCATCCCTCTACCTACCTATGTCGTTGGTCCCAATGTGAACCACGACCTCTGCCTGTTCACCCTCCCCCTTCAGAATGCCCTGCAGCCGTTCAGTGACATCCTTGACCTGGCACCAGGGAGGCAACAAACCATCCTGGACTCACGTCTACGGCCACAGAACCGTCTATCTGTTCCCCTTACGATAGAATCCCCTACCACTATTGCTCTCCCACTCTTTTTCCTCCCTTCCTGAGCAGCAGCAACACCCCCGGTGCCAGGAAGTTGGCTGCTGCTGCCTTCCTCTGGTGAGTCATCCCCCTCAACAGTATCGAAATTGGTATACCTGTTTGAAAGGGGGATGGCCACAGGGGTCTCCTGCACTACCTGCCTGCTTCTACTGCTCCGCCTGGTGGTCACCCATTTCCCTTCTGCCTGTGCAGCCCTACCGTGCGGCATGACCAACTCATCATACATGTAATCCACGACCCTCTCAGCATCGTGAATGCTCCACAACCCATCCATCCGCAGCTCCAGCGCCTCAATACGGCCCGTTAGTAGCTGCAGCTGGATGCATTTCTGGCACACGTGGTCATCAGGGACACCGGCAGCGTCCCTGAATTCCCACATAGAGCAAGAGGAGCATAACACGGGGCTGGGCTCTCCTGGCATGACTTACCCCTTTAATTAATTTAAATTAATTCAATTCAATACCACCAGTTAAAGATATACTCTAGGGTGCTTATTTACCAACTGTCCCCACTACACCACAGAGACCCAAGAAAATATAAACCGCAGAATTTAATCTTGTACTAAAAGAAATACTCACCAACCAATCACTTACCTGCTTCCTGGTGACGTCACACTTGGATTACTTTTTACCTCTCTCCTCTGCTGTTGAATTGGTCGGGCCTCGTTCGCTGCCGCCGCTTTTAAGTGCCGCCGGTCGCGCCTCTGCTCTCCCCCAGGTCCAAGCTCTCTGGTTGGGCCTCGTTCGCTGCCGCCGCTTTTAAGTGCCGCCGGTCGCGCCTCTGCTCTCCCCCAGGTCCAAGCTCTCTGGTCGGGCCTCGTTCGCTGCTGCCGCTTTTAAGTGCCGCCGGTCGCGCCTCTGCTCTCCCCCAGGTCCAAGCTCTCTGGTCGGGCCTCGTTCGCTGCCGCTGCTTTTAAGTGCCGCCGGTCGCGCCTCTGCTCTCCCCCAGGTCCAAGCTCTCGGAACTGCGGTTCGAATGAATTAAACCACAGATCCCTGTTGCTCACCACATCCCCATCATTCCATCCCTGTCGCAGGCCATATCAGAGCACAAAGCTGAAATGAGAGACACCACAAAAGAATCCAAACTGAATTAATAAATTTATCAACAATCAGTGAACACATATTTACAACAAAAATATGAACTATTCTTGTTACTGTGCTTTTGCCTACTCTAGTGCTCCTACAAAGTGTTGGCCCAGTGGCTGCAGCACAGCTGGTGGAAGGCTGCTGAGTGTCCGTGTGGAACACTTCAGATGGCCTTGCAGGATGCCCTCGACCATCTGTGGGCCTGGAAGGCCCGGCTGTAGACTGCACTACCTCAGCATGGGCGGCAGCAGTCTAGGATGGCTGGATGACAGGCAGCAACAACGGCAATGGCGGAGTGGCAGTGGTGGGAGCAGGAATGCTGTCATTCTGAGAGAGCACAGCAGCTTCCTGCTCCACTGACCCACTGCCACTCCCCCAGGGCAGCACCTCAGTATCCCTAGCAATCTGTTGGAGCAGATTGCTGGCCTGCTGCGACACCATGAAAGCTCCGGGCAACGGTGGTAGACCCAGCCATGATGGCAGCAGTCAGAGCTTGCGTGGCATCAAGTTGAGACTGCATGAGAGCAGTCTGAGATTGGATGCCACCAAGCAGAGACTGCATTACAGCACTAAGACGTTGCGTCGCTTCCGACTGTGCTGCAATGGAAGCTGCCAGATCGCCCATCACACGCGGCATCAGGTCTGGGCCATCACGGTCTCTCTGGGAGTCAACCATCCTTTGCAGACTGGAAATAATGGGCTCCATGGTATGCGCCTTGTGCAATGTTGGAGGTGGACACCTCCATGCTCATTACCATTGCCGAGAAGCTCTCGGACACCCTTGCCATTGCACCTATGATATCCGTGTGCATACCCATCACCCTTCTTCTAAAGGCCTCCCCATCAAGGTCCTCATCTGGGTCCTGTGCAGCAGAACTCGCACGCAAACGCACCCTCCGGGGAACTGGCTCCCGGGCTACCCTTTTCCCCCTTGCCTAGCTGCAGGCCACTCGTCCCCGGTGCCTCACCCTGTGCAGATCCCGCTACTATACTAGCCTCTAAAATACGCGTAGTGCCAGTATCTGAGCTGGTGCCTGCGGGTCAGACATGCAGTGACGCAATGTGTTCTTTCTCCTCCTCTTCTCCTGCTTTGCTCTCTACGGTGCCCTCAGGGACAGGTTGCTCAGGTGCTTGCTGATTATCTGAAAGCATAAAGGCACAAGAGTCAGGTTAAGGTGAGGGGAGGGGGGCAGGAAGGGAGAAATGCATGCATACAGCATGATTAGCTGGAAAGTGCAAAACACTTGTGGGGTGAGGGGGAAGTGGGATGTGAGAAGGAGTAGGGATGAATATACCGTTGTTATCCCCAAGGGGATCAATGTCGCCGGTGGCCATGGTGCCCACCACCTGGAGCCCAATGATCTCCAGCACTCTATTCTCCAGCACAGACAGTGGTTGGGTGTTGGCTTGTCCCCCGCCTGTGTGCTCCTGCTCTCTCCTGTTGTGAGCCACCTTGGCCTGCAAAAGAAAGGAAAAGTGTGTGAGTGAGTGTGGAGCAATGTGTTTGGGTGATGTGCCTGCCATAGTTGAATAGCTGTCATTGTGTGCCAAGTGAGAGATGTGGGTGTGAGTGTTGGTAGGTAGAGATTGTTGGTGGGTGAGTGCTGGGGGTGTGGCGCCTTGGGTTGTGTGTAAAGAATGTGATACAGATGGTGGTATATAGCATTTGTTGAAGCATTCACTCATCCTGACCACCCGAATGAGGTCGTTAAATTTCTTCCTGCACTGTGTATGGGTCCTGGAGACCACAGTGCTGCCCACGACGGGCTGCACTACCTCCCTCCACATGGTTCGGAAGACTTACGGCGAGGGCCTCCTGCCACTTGCAGGATAGAGCACTGCTCTCCGTCTCTCCACAGCGAACACCAACACCTCCAATGCTTGATCGCAGAATCTGCGGGCTCTCTCCCTGGGGCATGGATCTGCCATGAGTACAGCTGCTTCAGTCCTCCAACTCCTTCTCCTTGTCCTGCTTCTGCTTGCTGAGGCAGCTGCACAGCCAGCAATGCTGAGAATGACGTTCTGCAGCATCAGTGAACCTCCCCTTTAAGAACTGGAAAAAGCCTGTGGCAATCATGATTTGCGATTAGACTGAACCTGATATTGGTCCACCCTCTGAGTGTAATGCCAATGAGCTTGGGCTTAAAGACTTGAATTAGCGTCCCAATCATTTCTTTGAGCAGTGAAAATGAATTTTTTGCGTGCATTAGCATCTGGTGCTAATTCTCCAACTTTTCTAATTATACCACCCATTCCTGGGCTATAATGAATTTCTAGCCCATGCCTCTATTTATAAAGCCAAAGATGCTGTATGCCTTTTTAACAGACTTCTCAACTTGTCCTGCCACCTTCAAAGATGTGTGTACATGAACCCCTGGTCCCTCTGTCGCTACACCCCTTTAAAATTGCACCCATTTAATTTATATTGCCTCTCCTCATTCTTCCTACCAAAATGCATCACTTCACCCTTCTCTGCATTAAATTTCATCTGCCATGTGTCTGCCCATTTCACCAGTCTGTCTCTTGAAGTCTGTTACTATTCTCCTCATTGTTTACTACATTTCCAAGTTTTGTGTTATCTGCAAACTTTGAAATTATGTACTGTATACCCAAGTCCAGGTCATTAATATATATGTCAAAACAATGTCAGTACTGCACTGGAATGCCCTAATACCGACCCCTGGGGATCACCACAGTATACCTGCCTCCAGTCTCAAAAACAACCATTCACCTATAGCTGTTGCATGACTCTGCGATTTCCCTGCAGATTTGCTCCTCTACTTCCCTCTCACTATTTGGAGGCCTATAGAATAGCCCCAATAGCGTAATTATACCCTTTTTGCTCCTCAGCTCTAACCAAATGGATTCTGTCCTTGTCCCCTCAAGGACAAAGGGATTAATGAAGAAAGGGAAAATAGAATATGAGAGTAAGCTAGCAGGGAACATAAAAACTGACTGTAAAAGCTTTTATAGATATGTGAAGAGAAAAAGATTGGTGAAGTCAAGCGTAGGTCCCTTGCAGTCAGAATCAGGGGAATTTATAATGGGAAACAAAGAAATGGCTGACCAACTAAATTCATACTTTGGTTCTGTCTTCACAAAGGAGGACACAAATAACCTCCCAGAGATGCCGGGGAACATAGGGCCTGATGATAGGGTGGAACTGAAAGAAATCAGTATTTGTAGGGAAATGGTGTTAGGAAAATTGATGGGACTGAAGGCCGATAAATCGCCAGGACCTGATAATCTACATCCCAGGGTACTTAAGGAAGTGGCCCTAGAAATAGTAGATGCATTGCTGGTCATCTTCCAGAACTCGATAGACTCTGGAACAGTACCCATGGACTGGAGGGTAGCTAATGTTACCCCACTATTCAAAAAAGGTGGTAGAGAAAAAGCGGGGAATTATAGACCGGTAAGCCTGACATCGGTAGTGGGGAAAATGCTAGAATCTATTATAAAAGATGTAATAGCAGAGCACTTGGTAAGCAGTGACAGGATCGGACAAAGTCAACATGGATTTACAAAAGGTAAATCATGCTTGACTAATCTACTGGAATTTTTTGAGGATGTAACTGGTAAAATAGATAAGGGAGAACCAGTGGATGTGGTGTATTTGGACTTTCAGAAGGCTTTCGATAAGGTCCCACATAAGAGATTAGCGTGCAAAATTAAGGCACATGGGATTGGGGGCAAGGTATTGACTTGGATAGAGAACTGGTTGGCGGACAGAAAGCAAAGAGTTGGAATAAACGGGTCGTTTTCCGAGTGGCAGGCAGTGACTAGTGGGGTACCGCAAGGATCGGTCCTAGGACCCCAGCTGTTCACAATATATATTAATGATCTGGACGAGGGAATTGGATGTAATATCTCCAAATTTGCAGACGACACAAAGCTGGCTGGGAGGGTAAGCTGTGAGGAGGATGTTGAGAAACTCTAGTACGATTTGGACAGATTGGGTGATTGGGCAGAAACATGGCAAATGCACTGTAATGTGGATAAATGTGAGGTTATCCACTTTGGTGGCAAAAACAGGAAGGCACATTATTATTTGAATGGCAATAGATTGGGAGAAGGGGAAGTGCAAAGAGACCTGGGTGTTCTTGTGCACCAGTCGCTGAAGGTAAGCATGCAGGTGCAGCAGGCAGTTAAGAAGGCAAATGGTATGTTGGCCTTCGTAGCAAGAGGGTTCGAGTACATGAACAAGGATCTCTTGCTACAGTTGTACAGGGCCTTGGTGAGACCGCACCTTGAGTATTGTGTGCAGTTTTGGTCGCCTTACCTGAGGAAGGACGTTCTTGCCATGGAAGGAGTGCAGCGAAGATTCACCAGGCTGATACCTGGGATGGCAGGAATGACGTATGAGGAGAGATTGTGTCGATTGGGCTTATACTCACTGGAGTGCTGATTAAGGAAGACATTGTAGTGTTGGAAAGGGAGAAACATAGAAACATAGAAGATAGGAGCAGGAGTAGGCCATTCGGCCCTTCGAGCCTGCTCCGCCAATCAATGAGATCATGGCTGATCTTTTCTGAACACCTTGTACCCTTGAATATTAAGTGCCCAGTTCTCACCATTTTTAAGACACGTTTCTTTTATTGCCACAACATTATATTGCCACAGCTAATTGTGCTTGTTGCTCACCAACCTAATTCACCACACTTTGTGCGTTTACGTACATGCATTCTAAACCCATTTTTGAATTTTTCGTAGTCTTTCTTAGTCTGCTCCTATTTAATATGGTACTACTTCCACCTCTAGTACTATCTTGTCTAGTACTATCCAACACACTCACTCTTTTATGCACCTTATTCCTCTTTTCTACTCCTATATGCTGGTGCCCATCTCCCTGCCAAGCTAGTTTAAATTACATTCCAACAAGAGGGAAGGGTAAGGGAACCAAAGCAAGGGCTCCTTGGATGACGAGAGAGATACAGAAGATGATTAAACAAAAAAAGAGTGTGTATGATGCATGTCAGGTGAATTCTTCAAGTGAGAACCAGACCAAATACAATAAGTTGAGGGGATATAAAGACAAAAGTAAGATTGGCAAAGAGAGAATATGAGAGTAGAATGGCGGTTAACATAAAAGGGAACTCAAAAATCTTCTACCGACATGTAAACAGTAAGCGGGTAGTAAGAGGCAGGGTGGGGCCTATTAGAGATAAAGACGGCGATATATACTTAGAGGCGCAGGGCAAGGCTAAAATACTCAATGAGTACTTTGTATCGGTGTTTACTAAGGAGGTGGATGCTGACAAAATATCAGAAGTGGAAAAGGTAGAAGCAATGGAAGGGGTGAAAATTGACAGACAGAATGTACTAGAATGGCTGGGTATGCTTAGAGTAGACAAGTCGCCTGGTCCAAATGGCTTGCATCCCGGGTTGCTAAGGGAATTGGGGAAGGAGATAGCGGAAGGGCTTGCCATAATTTTCCAATCTTCCCTAGATGCGGGAGAGGTGCCTGAGGATTGAAAAGTGGCAAATGTGACACCATTGTTCAAGAAAGGGTGTAAGGACAATCCTAGTAAATATAGGCCGGTCAGTTTAACATCAATGATGGGTAGTTTTAGAACCAATAATCAAGGAAAAAATGAATGGGCACTTGGAGAGGTTTAAGCTAATTAAGGAGAGCCAACACAGATTTGTAAAAGGCAGATCGTGTTTGACTAATCTAATTGAATTTTTTGATGAAGTAACAGAAAGGATTGATGAAGGGAATGCAATGGATGTTGTCTACATGGATTTTCAGAAGGCGTTTGACAAAGTACCACATAGAAGGCTGATTAACAAAATTGAGGTTCAAGGAATAGGTGGGTCAGTGGCAGCTTGGATAAGGAATTGGCTTAAGGACAGAAAACAGCGAGTTGTAAATGGCTGTTTATCAAACTGGAGGATGGTGGACAGTGGTGTTCCCCAAGGGTCAGTGTTGGGGCCACAGCTTTTTTTGATATATATAAATGACCTGGATATTGGAATACTGAGTAGAATTCCTAAATTTGCCGATGACACCAAACTTGATACCAATCGACTGCAACAGGACATAGACAGGCTAGCGGAATGGGCAGACAAGTGGCACATGGAATTTAATACAGAGAAGTGTGAGGTGGTGCATTTTGTCAGAAGGAATAGGGAGAAGCAATAGTCACTTAATGGCACTGTTTTAAAGTGTGCAGGGACAAAGGTGTTATGTCCGTGTATAATCAGACACAGACTGCGGAAAACGGTACAAACGGTGTTTACTCAACGTGGCTCAGACTGCAACTGAACTGTACAGATTACTACTCAACGTTATATACAGGTGTGGTCACTGCCGGTACTACAGTATACATGAGCTGTAAAAAGTAGTTCTCCCCCTTAAAGGTACATACATTACAATTCCTCCCTTTTTAGATTAACAGTACCATAACACTCATTTAACAATTAAATATCACACTAATTACAATTAACACTTTTAACATGCAACATTAGCTGAAAATAGTCTATTTATAAATTCAGTCTTTGGGGAGGCTTCCTGACCCTTTCTGGATAGCGCCTTTCCCGAGTGTCTTGCTCTTGGTGCGGAGGCGATTCTGGCCCCCTGTCGTCGGTTGGTTCATCAGCTTCCGATGCTACTGTTTCTGGGGTAGATGCTACCTGTATGTCGGGTTCATCACCAGGTACGTATGGGCGAGGCATGGGGTTGACTTGTTCCTGTGACTCTAGGATCTGGTCAGCATGGCGTCTCACGATGCTCTCCCCAACGTCCACTGTGTACATTAGTGGGCCCTGCCGTGTGCATATCGTTCCTGGCTGCCATTTTTCTGTTCAGTAGTCGCGGGCCAAGTCTGGTTGCCCTACATTGAAGCTCCTTGTTGGCTTCTCATGGATGTGCTGGAATTGCTTACTCTCAACATCTCTTCGTACGTTTGGTCTGAGCAAATCCAGGCGAGATCTTAACCTTCGGTTAAAGAATATCATGGCTGGGGCCTGGTTGGTGACTGCATGTGTCGCATTCCAGTAGGCGAACAGGAAATTGTCCACCTTGTGCTGCAGCGGAATGTTGTCATTGTACATAGCCTTTATTGCCTTCTTAAAGGTTTGTACGAACCTCTCAGCCAATCCATTTGTGGCTGGATGATATGGGGCGGATGTGTAATGCCTTACCCCATTCTTTTTCAAGAACCTCCGGAACTCTTTGGACACAAACTGTGGTCCGTTGTCGGAGCAAATCTGTTCTGGCAAGCCATTCCTGGCAGAAATGGTCTGTAGGACTGCAATAGTTTTCTCCGTGGTGGTGGAGGACATTTTGATGACCTCAGGCCATTTCGAGTGTGCATCCACGGCTATTAAAAACATTGAGTCCATGAATGGACCAGCAAAATCAATATGCACCCGTTGCCATGGAGGTGAGGGCCACTCCCATGGGTGTAGAGGGGCCTGTGGTGGTGCATTTTGGACTTTCTGGCATCCTGAGCAGCTCTTGGTCAGGTCCTCGATTTTTTTATCAATTCCCGGCCACCACACATAAGCCCTGGCTAGGCATTTCATTTTTACCCCTCCCAGATGACCCTCATGAAGCTCATTGAGCACTCTATCCCTTAACTTGGGTGGAATTACCACTCGGGATCCACACATCAAGGTCCCCCGGCACACTGACAGCTGTTCTCTCCTTGTCGAGAATGCTGGCAACAGTGAGTCGCCATGTGTTGGCCATCCCTTCACCGCCAAATCATATGCCCGAGACAGTGTCGGGTCATTTCGGGTTTCCTTTTCGATACAAGCGTTAGTTACCGGTAGGTATTCAACTATAGTCGAATGGAATATTTCGACAGGATCCACTGCTGGTGCTTCCTCCGCAGTAGGCAGTGGCAGGCGTGATAGCCCATCAGCATTTCCATGCTGTTTCGTGCCCTTATATTCAATCTCATAGTGGTGCACCCCTAGAAAAAGTGACCATCTTTGTAGTCGTTGCGCAGTCATCACCGGAACGCCCTTCTTCGGATTAAAAATGGAGACAAGAGGCTGGTGATCAGTCAGCAAGGCGAATTTCTGTCCGTGCAGATAGTGATTGAACTTTTTCACTCCCCACACTAGGCTGAGGGCCTCCCTGTCAACCTGGGCTAAGTTACGCTTGGCTGAGGTTAGTGATCGTGACGCAAAGGCTATTGGCCTCTCTGAGCCGTCCGAGAATTTGTGCGACAGCACCGCTCCAATGCCGTAGGGTGACGCATCACATGCCAACCGAATTGGTAATGCTGGGTTGTAATGGGTCAATACCTCTTTCGATGTGATTAGTGTTTTGCTCTTCAGGAAAGCTCATCTACATTTGTCACTCCACTTCCATGGCACCCCAGTTTGCAGTAGGGTGTTCAGTGGGTGTAGTATTGTAGACAAATTTGGCAAGAACTTATGGTAGTAGTTTACCAGCCCGAGGAACGACCGCAGTTGTGACACATTTTCCGGTGCTGGAGCCTTGACTACAGCCTCAATCTTCTCTGGGGACTTATGTAACCCCTCTTTATCGATAACGTGGCCACAATACGAGATCTGTTTTCTAAAAAACTCGCATTTGGGGCGGTTAGCTCGGAGCCCATATTCCTGCAATCTAGTGAGCACCTGCTCCAGGTTGGCAAGGTGATCACTGTCATTTTCGCCCGTGACCAGGACGTCGTCCAAATAACACTGGGTCCCTGGGATCCCTTGCAGGACTTGTTCCATTGCCCTCTGCCAAATAGCCGGAGCTGATGCTACCCCGAATACCAGCCGGTTGTATTGGTAGAGACCTTTATGGGTGTTGATTGTGAGGTATTTTTTTGATGCTTCTTCTACCTCCATTTGCAGATACGCCTGGGCCAGATCAATCTTAGTGAAGCATTTCCCTCCAGATAGTGAGGCGAAAATATCTTCAATCCGCAGAAGTGGATATTGTACGGTGTGAAGAACCGGGTTCACTGTTACCTTAAAGTCCCCA
This sequence comes from Somniosus microcephalus, assembly GCF_052327205.1. Classification (NCBI taxonomy): domain Eukaryota; kingdom Metazoa; phylum Chordata; class Chondrichthyes; order Squaliformes; family Somniosidae; genus Somniosus; species Somniosus microcephalus. The sequence continues at coordinate 236,535,918 of NC_140996.1, forward strand.
CAGGTGCGAACCTTCCTTGGTTCCCCAGGCGTGCTGCTCAACGACTTTTTCATCACAGGGACGATGGGTGTAGCCCACTCGCTCCAGTCTACCTTGGACAGTACACCTGAACATTCCAGACTCTCCAGCTCTGCTTCGACGGCTGGGCGGATCGCATAAGGTTACCGGTCTGGCCTTAAAAAAATTTGGACTTGCGTTTTCTTCAATTTTAATCGTCGCTGTCATGCCTTTTAGTGTTCTGAGTCCTTGCTGGAACACTTCTTTCGCGTCAGTTAGGATCTTTGACAGTCGCCCAGGTGTGACGTCGTCATCCTTTTTGTCAGCCACAGTCAGTGCATGTATGGAATGCCAATCCAGTTGTATTTTCCGGATCCATTCACGTCCCAGTAATGGTGGTCCTCCATCTTGCAATACATACAGGTCTAGTTTTGGTGTTTCCTTACCGTTATATATAACAGTCACCCTTATTTTTCCTTTGGGGTAGACTTTTTGCCCCGTGTACGTCTTCAAAATAATTTTTGTGTCTCTCAAGGGTATGTGTGAGAATAGCCGCTCGTAGTCCCATCGGTTTATGACTGTTAGGGCTGATCCTGTGTCCAATTCCATCTTTACCTGGACTCCTGCTATCTTGAGAGTGACCCAAATGGTTCGGTGATTCTCTGTTGTGATCACATTATGTAGTATCAGACAACTCAGTTCCCTGCTTTCGGAGTCGTTATCACTCTTTTGTTCGTCTGAACTATTCTCCGTTATCTTATGTACCTTCTTGTACTTTCCTTTGGTCGGTTTCTTATTGCTGGTTTTCGTTCCCGACCTGCAGACTCGTGCTATGTGTCCTACTTTTCCACACTGTCTGCATACTTTGTCTTTGAACCAGCAATCATTCTGGTCGTGTGTTGTTCTGCCGCAGCGATAGCGCTTCTCTGTTCCATATGACATTTCGTTTGTGCCACATTCTTGCGGTCTCTGTTGTATCTCTGCAGCGCCCCGTGCTGCTGCTTCATATGATACCGCAATGCTGAAAGCCTTTTCCAGCGTAAGGTCCTTTTCAGATAAAAGCCGTTTCTGGGTTCCTTCACTTTGAAGCCCACACACAAACTTGTCCCTTAAAGTATCTGCTAGTCCCGTTCCAAACTGGCAGTGTTTCGATAGCTTGCGCAGCTCCATTAAATACTCAGCATTACTTTCATCTTTATGCTGGTTCCTTTTGTGAAACTTAAATCTTTCTGCTATCAGCAGCGGTGTGGGGTTTAAGTGGTCCTGTAGGATTGACACTATGTTTTCAAAATCCTTTTCTACTGGCTTCTCTGGGGTTACTAGGTTTCGTAGTAAGCCATACGTTTTTGCACCCATTGAATTCAACAATACCAGCGCTTTCTTGTCATCTGGCACTTCATTCGCCTTGCAGTATACGTCTATGCGTTCGACATATGTCGTCCAATCTTCGACTTCATTGTCGAACGCTGTGATACTGCCACTCTTCGGCATTTTTGGGTGTGGTTAGCCTGGCTTACAATTGCGTCTCCCGCGCTTTCCTTTCTTCCCTGCTGCGGCTTAAAATGGCATCTCCCGCGCTGCTGCCAACGCCGCTCTCGGCGGTCCTCGTGGCAAATGGCAACGCCCTGTGGGTTTCATAGAAACATAGAGATAGGAACAGGAGTAGGCCATTCGGCCCTTCGAGCCTGCTCCGCCATTCAATGAGATCATGGCTGATCTTCGTCTGAGATCTTAGCTGATCTTACCAGTTCAGTACCCCGTCCCCGCCTTTTCTCCGTAACCCTTAATCCCCTTAGCCTTCAGAAATATATCCAATTCTCTCTTGAAAATATTTATTGAATTAGCCTTCACAGCCCTCTGTGGCAGGGAATTCCACAGGCTCACCACTCTTTGAGTGAAGAAATTCTTCCTCATCTCTGTTTTAAATGATTTGCCCGCTATTTTTAGACTGTGGCCCCTGGTTCTGTGCTCCCCTGCCATTGGAAACATTCTCTCTGAATTCAGCCTGTCCAGGCCTGCCATAATTTTATATGTTTCGATGAGATCCCCTCTCAATCTTCTAAACTCCAGTGAGTACAAGCCCAAACTATTCAATCTCTCCTCGTAGGTCATTCCCGCCATTCCAGGTATCAGCCTGGTGAATCGCCGCTGCACTCTGTCCATGGCAAGAACATCCTTCCGCAGATGGGGCGACCAAAACTGTACACAATACTCCAGATGCGGTCTCACCAGCACCTTGTACAGCTGTATAGTAAGGTATCCCTATTCCTATACTCGAACCCCCTTGATATGAAGGCCAACATACCATTTGCCTTCTTAATCGCCTGTTGCACCTGCATGCTCTCCTTCAGTGACTGGTGCACAAGAACACCCAGGTCCCTCTGCACTTCCCCATCTCCCAATCTATTGCCATTTAGATAATAATCTACCCTCCTGTTTTTACCCCCAAAGTGGATAACCTCGCATTTATCCACATTATAGTGCATCTGCCACGTATCCGCCCATTCCCCCAACCTGTCCAAATCGCACTGTAGCCTCCTGACATCCTCATCAGAGCCCACCCCTCCTCCTAGTTTAGTGTCGTCAGCGAATTTGGAAATATTGCATCCAATTCCCTGATCCAGATCATTTATATATATTGTGAACAGCTGGGGTCCCAGGACAGATCCTTGCGGCACCCCGCTGGTCACTGCCTGCCACTCCGAAAACGAGCCGTTTATTCCAACTCTCTGTTTTCTATCCGCCAGCCAGTTCTCTATCCACGTTAATACTTTGCCCCCAATCCCATGAGCCTTAATTTTGCATGATAATCTTTTGTGTGGAACCTTATCGAAGGCTTTCTGGAAGTCAAGGTACACCACATCCACTGGCTCTCCCCCATCTATTTTACCAGTTACTTCCTCAAAAAATTCCAGCAGATTAGTCAAACACGATTTACCCTTTGTAAATCCATGTTGACTCTGTCCGATCCTTTCCCCATTTGTCAAGTGCTCCGCTATTTTATCCTTAATAATGGACTCTAGCATTTTGCCCACAACCGATGTAAGGCTTACTGGTCTATAATTCCCTGCTTTCTCTCTACCCCCCTTTTTAAATATTGGGGTAACATTAGCTACCCTCCAATCCACGGGTACTGTTCCCGAGTCAATGGAGTTCCGGAAGATGATCCTTAGAGCATCTGCTATCTCCAGGGCCACCTCCTTAAGTACCCTAGGATGTAGTTTATCAGGCCCCGGGGATTTGTCGGCCTTCAGTCCCCTCAACTTACCCAACACCATATCCCTAGAGATACTAATTTCTGTCAGCTCCTCCCTCTCATTAGTCCCTATGTTTGCCGATATTCCTGGGAGGTTATTTGTGTCCTCCTTTGTGAATACAGAACCAAAGTATGAGTTTAATTGGTCTGCCATTTCCTTATTCTCCATTATATATTCTCCCGAATCGGACTGCAAGGGACCGACTTGGGATTTTACCAGTCTTTTCCTCCTGATATACCGATAAAAGCTTTTGCAGTCTGTCTTTATGTTTGCTGCAAGTTTACTTTCGTATTCTATTTTCCCCTTCCTGATGAATCCCTTTGTCCTCTTTTGCTGTATCCTGTACTGCCCCCAATCTTCCGGTCTGGTGCTTTTTTTTGCCAGTTGATATGCCCTTTTTTTTGATTTTATGCTGTCCCTAATTTCCCTCGTTATCCACGGTTGAGCCACCTTTTTAGGTTTATTTTTATGCCAAACCGGTATAAACATGTTCTGGAATTCTTCCATTCTATCTTTGAATGCTTGCCATTGTCTATCCACTGTCAATCCCCCCAGAAACACCACCCAATCAATCTTACCCAATTCCCGTCTCATACCCTCGTAATTCCCTTTATTTAAGTTCTGGACCTTAGTCTCTGATTCAATTCCCTCACTCTCCATCTCGACTGAGAGCTCGATCATATTATGATCGCTCTGACCCAAGGGGCCTCGTACAAGAAGATTGTTGATAAGTCCCTTCTCATTGCACAATACCCAGTCTAAAATGGCCTGATCTCGAGTTGGCTCCTCGACATATTGGTCCAGATAACCGTCCCGAAAACATTCCAGGAATTCCTCCTCCTCAGAATTTCGCGCGCTGCTCCTGCGCTGTTGCCAATGCCGCTCTCTGCGGTCCTCGTGGCAATGGCAGCGCCTCGCGTTTTCCTGCGCGCCTCTCTCCCCCGTTGACGCTGCTCGGCCCTTGAATACCAGCTGCGCTCTGCTCTCTCTCGTCTCTCTCCCCCATTGACGCTGCTCGGTCCTGAACACCGGCTGCGCCCTGTGCGCTCTGCCCTCTCTCTCTCCCCCGTCGACGCTGCTCGGCCTTTTTCTGTGCCGCTCAGTCGGGCTCTAGCCCGCCGCTGTCCGGGAAGGATCTGCGCAGTACCTGTTGCCAGCCCGTTTCGCTGGACCACCGTGACTGGAAAGCCAAGCCTGGCTCTCGACAGCCTCCCCTGCGATGCTCAAATCTCCGCTGGGTGACTGGGCGGTTGCCCGTGGTCGACGCCCATGCTTCTGAACTCGACCTTCTTCCACTGTTCTCCAGGAGTGAATCCCTGGGAGGTGATGCAGAGTTGCAGGTAGGTTCGAATCTGCCTCGTCGCCACTGTTATGTCCGTGTATAATCAGACACAGACTGCGGAGAACGGTACAAATGGTGTTTACTCAACGTGGCTCAGACTGCAACTGAACTGTACAGATTACTACTCAACGTTATATACAGGTGTGGTCACTGCCAGTACTACAGTATACATGAGCTGTAAAAAGTAGTTCTCCCCCTTAAAGGTACATACATTACAAAAGGGACCTGGGAGTTAATGTGCATAGGTCCCAAAAGGTGGCGGGACATATTGAGAGAGTGGTTAACAAAGCATATGGGATCTTGGGCTTCATAAATAGAGGTATTGAGTACAAAAGTAGAGAAGTTATGCTGAACCTTTATAAAGCGCTGGTTAGGCCACAACTGGAGTATTGCGTCCAGTTCTGGTCACCACACTTTAGGAAGGATGTGAAGGCCCTTGAGAGGATGCAGAGGAGATTTACCAGAATGGTTCCGGGGATGGGGGATCTTAGTTACAAGGACAGGTTGGAGAAGCTGGATTTGATTTCATTAGAGCAAAGGAGGTTGAGGGGTGATTTGATGGAGGTGTACAAGATTATGACGGGTTTGGATAGGCTAGACGGGGAAAGGCTGTTCCCACTAGTTGATGGTACAAGGACTAGGGGACACAGATTTAAGGTTTTGGGCAAGAGATACAGGGGGGATGTGAGGAAAAACTTTTTTATGAAGTGAGTGGTAATGACCTGGAACTCGCTGCCGACGGAAGTGGTGGAAGCGGAGACACTCAATGTTTTCAAGGGGAGACTGGATAGGCACTTGAGGGAAATAAACTTGCAGGGCTACGGGGATAGAGCGGGGGAATGGGACTGACTGGATTGCTCTACAGAGAGCCGGCATGGACTCGATGGGCCGAATTGCCTCCTTCTGTGCCGTTATGACTCTATCACCTTATCGAATGCCTTTTGGAAATCCAAATATACTACATCCACTTTATCTACACTGCTACTTACATGCTCAAAAAACTCTAATAGATTTGTCAAGCACGATTTCTTTCATGAAACCATGTTGACTCTGCCTAATCATATTATGATTTTCTAAGTGCCCTGTTACCCCATCCCTAATAATAGGTTCTAGCATTTTCCCTACAACTGATGTCAGGCTAACTGGCCTATAGCTCTCTGTTTTCTCACTCCCTCATTTCTTGAATAGTGGGGTTACATTTGCTACCTTCCAATCCGTGGGGACCATTCTAGAATCTAGGGAATTCTGGAAGATCACAACTAATGCATCCACTATCTCTGCAGCCACCTCTTTTAAAAAACCTGGATGGTCAGTCATCTGACCATGGGATTTGTTGGCTTTTAGTCTCATTCGTTTCTCCAGTACTTTTTCTTTACTAATATTAATTACTTTAAGTTCCTCACTCTCATTAGACCCTTGCTTCCCCACTATTTCTGGTATTTTTTTTGTGTCTTCTACTATGAAGACAGCTACAAAATAATTATTTAATGCCATTTCCTTATTGGCCATTATGATTTAGAGTCATAGAGTCATAGAGTTTTACAGCACAGAAAGAGGCCCTTCGGCCCATCGTGTCTGCGCCGCCCATCCATCCCTGTCCAGTCTAATCCCATTTTCCAGCATTTGGTCCATAGCCTTGTATGCAATGGCATTTCAAGTGCTCATCCAAATGCTTCTTGAATGTTGTGAGGGTTCCTGCCTCCACCACCCTTTCAGGCATTGAGTTCCACATTCCAACCACCCTCTGGGTGAAAAAGTTCCTCCTCAAATCCCCTCTAAATCTCCTGCCCCTTACCCTGAATCTATGCCCCCTTGTTATTGACCCCCCCACTAAGGGGAAAAGTTCCTCTTTATCTACCCTATCTATGCCCCTCATTATTTTGTACACCTCAATCAGGTCCCCCCTCAGCCTTCTCTGCTCCAAGGAAAACAACTCCAGCCTGTCCAGCCTCTCTTCATAGCTGAGGCGCTCCATCCCAGGTAACATCCTGGTGAATCTTCTCTGCACCCTCTCCAAAGCAATCACATCCTTCCTATAGTGAGGCGACCAGAACTGCACACAGTACTCCAGCTGTGGCCTCACCAGCGTTTTGTACAGCTCCATCATAACCTCCCTGCTCTTATATTCTATGCCTCGGCTAATGAAGGCAAGTATCCCATATGCCTTTTTAACCACCTTATCTACCTGCTCCGCTGCCTTCAGGGATCTATGTACATGTACACCAAGGTCCCTCTGACCCTCTGTACTTCCTAGGGTCCTACCACTCATTGTGTATTCCCTTGCCTTATTTGTCCGTCCAAAATGCATCACCTCGCACTTTTCAGGGTTAAATTCCATTTGCCACTTTTCCGCCCATCTGACCAACCCGTTTATATCGTCCTGTAGCCGGAGGCTTTCCTCCTCGCAATTTACCACCCCACCAATTTTCGTGTCATCTGCGAACTTACTGATCATACCTTTTACATTTTCATCCAAATCATTTATGTAGATCACAAACAATAAGGGACCCAGCACCGATCCCTGAGGTACCCCACTGGACACAGGCTTCCAGTCACAAAAGCAACCTTCGACCATCACCCTCTGCCTCCTGCCACTCAGCCAGTTTAGGATCCAACACGCCAAGGCACCCTGGATCCCATGGGCTCTTACCTTCTTGACCAGTCTCCTATGCGGGACTTTGTCAAAAGCTTTACTGAAGTCCATGTACACCACATCCACAGCATTTCCCTCATCCACCCCACTAGTCACCCCCTCGAAAAATTCGATCAGATTTGTTAGACATGATTTACCCTTGACAAAGCCATGCTGACTATCCCCGATTAATCCTTGCCTCTCCAAGTGGAGATTAATTTTGTCCCTCAGGATTTTTTCCAATAATTTCCCCACCACAGATGTTAGACTCACTGGCCTGTAATTCCCTGGTTTATCCCTGCTACCTTTCTTGAATAATGGTACTACGTTAGCTGTTCTCCAGTCCTCTGGTACATCCCCTGTGGCCAGAGAGGTTCTGAAAATTAGTGTCAGAGCCCCTGCAATCTCCTCCCTTGCCTCCCACAGCAGCCTGGGATACATCTCGTCCGGGCCTGGGGATTTATCCACTTTTTGGCCCGCTAAAACCGCTAGCACCTCCTCCCTCTCGATGCTAATATGTTCAAGTATGTCACAGTCCCCTTGCCCGATTTCTATGTCTGCATCGTCTTTCTCCATAGTGAACACAGATGCAAAAAATTCATTTAATACCCCGCCTACATCCTCTGGCTCTACACACAGATTGCCACTTTGGTCCCTAATGGGCCCTACCCTTTCCCTGGTTATCCTCTTGCCCTTAATATACTTATAAAACATCTTAGGATTTTCCTTTATTTTGCTCGCCAGTGTTATTTCATGGCCCCTCCTCGCCCTCCTAATTTCTTTTTTAAGTATGCCCCTGCACTTTTTATACTCCTCTAGGGCTTCTTCTGTCTTTAGTCTTTTGTAACTGCCAAAAGCCCCCCTCTTATTTCTAATGCATTTCTGTATATCCCTTGTCATCCAAGGTTCCCTTTGCTTGTTGGTCCCACCCTTGACCTTTACAGGAACATGTTGGCGTTGTACTCTCTCTATTTCCCTTCTGAAAGTCTCCCACTGTTTTGATGTGGATTTTCCTATAAGCAGCTGCTCCCAGTCCACTTTGGCCAGATCCTGCCTTATCATATTAAAATCGGCCTTCCCCCAATTTAGAACCCTTATTTCCGGGCCGTCTTTGTCTTTTTCCATGACCACCTTAAATCTCACTGAATTATGGTCACTGTCGCCAAAATGCTCTCCTACTGACACTTCCACCACTTGCCCGGCTACATTCCCCAGAATTAGGTCCAGTACCGCCCCCTCTCTTGTAGGACTTTCTACATGTTGGCTCAAAAAGCTCTCCTGGATGCACTTTAAGAATTCTGCACCCTCTAAGCCTTTCACACTCTGACTGTCCCAATTTATATTGGGGAAGTTGAAATCCCCCACTATTATTACCCTATTATTTTCGCACTTCTCGGAGATTTGCCTACATATCTGTTCCTCTATCTCCCCCTGACTGTTTGGGGGCCTATAGTACACTCCCAGCAAAGTGCTTGCCCCCTTTTTGTTTTTAAGTTCTACCCATATGGCCTCATTAGAGGAACCCGCTAATATATCATCCCTCCTTACAGCAGTAATTGACTCCTTAATTAATATTGCAACACCCCCTCCCCTTTTACACCCCCCTCTGTCTCGCCTGAAGATTCTATACCCCGGAATATTGAGCTGCCAGTCCTGACCCTCCCTCAACCATGTCTCCGTGATAGCAACAATATCGTACTCCCATGTGTTCAACAACTTCAGTTCATCCACCTTATTTGCAAGACTCCTTGCATTAAAATAAATGCCTTCCAGCCCTGCCATATTCTCTTTTGCCTTCACATATTTGCTCTGCCTTCCCAGCTGACTTGTTTTTCCCTCTGTATTTGGCCGTAAATCACCCCCTACTATAGCTCCACTCTGTACCCCAACCCCCTGCCAAGTTAGTTTAAACCCTCCCCAGCAGTGCTAGCAAACCTCCCCGCAAGGATATTGGTTCCCCCCTGGTTCAGGTGTAAACCGTCCGACTTGTACAAGTCCCACCTTTCCCAGAAGCAGACAGGACAGGAATTTCTCCTGTCTCTGCCTCTAAGGGACCCACACTTTGGCCACAATTTTATCAGTGGTGTCAGGATGGTGGTGGGAGAGCTGGCTTCCAGGTTCCTGTCCCGATCCCGGCTGCAGCCGCTCTGTCAAAGGGATTTTCCCTTGATTGGCCTTGTTAAGCCCACTGTGCGGGCTTCCCGGCCAATTATCAGAAAGCGGGTCTGATGACGTCATTTGATGATGCATCATCAGCTGGTTTCCTTAAAGGGACCACGGCCACACTGAGTTTGACAGCTGTTCTGTCAGTGTTTGACAGCATTGACGTGCTGCAAACACTGACAAGCACTGCACAAAGGTGGACGCTTGCACCCAGGCTCTCCAATGACTCCCTCCATATGCTTATGGAGGGAGTCACAGCACGCAGGGAGGTTCTCTTCCTTTCCAAGGGTGGAAGAGACCTCCCCAGGACACCAATATAGCCTGGTTGCATATTGCACAGGAGGGAAAAGGCAGTGATGTTGTCAGGGGTCCCTGGCTGCAGTGGCGCCAACCTTTCAATGATCTCAGTGGATCATGAAACGTTACTGCAAAGCCATACTCAAACTCACCCTGCTGTGCCACTCAACACATCCCCATCACTCTGCCTTCCATACCTTTCTCCTGTACATCCTTACTCACACCAACTTACCTTGCAGCTCCACCCAACCCTCTCTATCTACATTAGCACTTCCCCATCTCACTAGCCACCCCTCACACTCACCCTCATCCTACTACAAGCATACCAACTAACAACACACAAGGGTAGGCACTTGAGAGATTCAGCCAATGTCCATGTGAGGTTTCTGGTAATGTGCTGTCATACAGTGAAATCTATATTTTCAACACTGCCCCTTATTGGACAGATCTGTGTCTTACTGAGTTCCAGTGAATGTTGAGACGTAACTTCCCCCCACCCCCGCTATAGTGATGAGTGTGCATGGAATGGCTTGGACATTAAAGGGATGCTTTACGGTGCTGGTGTGGGATGGTGTCAACCTGGCGCATCACATGGCAGCCAGGGTCTACAGCGTCAAGTGAAGTAAATCTGGCCATGGTGATGCCATTGTGACCTCCCAGGCAGCAATGTTGTCAGGGGCTGATGCCCTGTGTCCTGTACAGCATCAGGTGATGGCGGAGAAGATTGGTGATGTTGTTGGTGATGTTGGTGTGCCTGGTGATGTTGGTATTGGGGCTGATCGTGAATGGATTCAGAGGACCAAGGTCTGATTTTTTCAAGGGCACCGATGTTGCTGCAATAGATGGCAGCTGCAGGTGAGATGACAGAAGCGATCTGTCAATGGTGTGAGAGGTTGTTCCAATGAGGTGGGACTGAACATACAGTTGCCTCGAAACACTTGCAAGCTAAAGAAATCTCTATATGTATTACAAATGAAGTAACCAACAGTTCCTGCACTCGGAAACTGACCATCTGCAACATGTCATCCTTCACACCACTTCTGCAGCTGTCAGCTTATCAGAAACATCAGAGCAGACTCAAATCACGCCAGGATGAGCTGGCGTGTTCCCCGAGCAGCGGGTAACCCATGGGGGAAAGCGTAAAATTGGAAGAAAGTCTCAAAATACCATTAAATTGGCTCTTAACAAGCCATTTAATGAGCTCAAGTGTCTCCCCTGCTGCTTGGTGTCGGGTCAGTTCTCCGCTGACAGACCCAACACCTGGGAGACTCGCATGGAGGCGGGTTGACCGCGGGTTTCCTACCCGCTGTCAGTCGTTACTATTTTGACAGCGGACCCGCCTCCAAATCCGCCCTCTGAGCGCCGGCAAAATTACCAGCCTTATTTTTGCTAAGCTCTTCCTTTTTACATACTTGTAAATGCGCTTCCACTCCATTTTTATATAAACCCACTCTCGGTGTAAGTGTTCCCTGGACTTGGTCTCTGGGTGTCAGATTGATTGGGGAATGTCACGCAAAGGGTTGACGGTGGATAGGCAATGGCAAACATTCAAAGATCGCATGGATGAACTACAGAATCTGTTCATCCCAGTTTGGCATAAAAATAAAACAAAAAAGGTGACTCAACTGTGGCTAACAAGGGAAATTAGGGATAGCATAAGATCCAAGGAGAGGACATATAAATTGGCCAGAAAAAGCAGTAAACCTGAGGATTGGGAGCAGTTTAGGATTCAACAAAGGAGGACAAGGGATTAATTAAGAAGGGGAAAATAGAAAATGAGAGTAAGCTTGCAGGGAACATAAAAACTGACTGTAAAAACTTTTATAGATATGTGAAGAGAAAAAGATTGGTGAAGTCAAGCGTAGGTCCCTTGCAGTCAGAATCAGGGGAATTTATAATGGGGAACAAAGAAATGGCAGACCAATTAAATATATATTTTGGTTCTGTCTTCACAAAGGAGGACACAAATAACCTCCCAGAGATGTCAGGGAACATAGGGTCTGATGAAAGGGAGGAACTGAAAGAAATCAGTATTTCTACGGAAATGGTGTTAAGGAAATTGATGGGATTGAAGGCCGATAAATCCCCAGGGCCTGATAATCTACATCCTAGGGTACTTAAGGAAGTGGCCCTAGAAATAGTAGATGCATTGTTGATCATCTTCCAACATTCGATGCAATCTGGAACAGTTCCCATGGATTGGAGGGTAGCTAATGTTACCCCACTATTCAAAAAAGGTGGTAGAGAAAAAGCGGGGAATTATAGACCAGTAAGCCTGACATCGATAGTGGGGAAAATGCTGGAGTCCATTATAAAAGATGTAATAGCAGAGCACTTGGAAAACAGTGACAGGATCGGACAAAGTCAACATGGATTTAAAAAGGGTAAATCGTGCTTGACTAATCTACTGGAATTTTTTGAGGATGTAACTGGTAAAATAGATAAGGGAGAACCAGTGGATGTGGTGTATTTGGACTTTCAGAAGGCTTTCGATAAGGTCCCGCATAAGAGATTAGCGTGTAAAGTTAAGGCACATGGGATTGGGGGCAAGGTATTGACTTGGATAGAGAAGTGGTTGGCAGACAGAAAGCAAAGAGTTGGAATAAATGGGTCGTTTTCCGAGTGACAGGCAGTGACTAGTGGGGTATCGCAGGGATCGGTCCTAGGACCCCAGCTATTCACAATATATATTAATGATCTAGACAAGGGAACTAGATGTAATATCTCCAAATTTGCAGACGACACAAAGCTGGGTGGGCGTGTGTGCTGTGAGGATGCCGAGAAACTCCAGTATGATTTGGACAGGTTGGGTGATTGGGCAAAAGCATGGCAGATGCAATATAACGTGGATAAATGTGAGGTTATCCACTTTGGTAGCAAAAACAGGAAGGCAGATTATTATCTGAATGGCAATAGATTGGGAGAAGGGGAAGTGCAATGAGACCTGAGTGTCCTTTTGCACCAGTCGCTGAAGGTAAGCATGCAGGTGCAGCAGGCGGTTAAGAGGGCAAATGGTATGTTGGCCTTCGTAGCGAGAGGGTTTGAGTACAGGAACAAGGATGTCTTGCTGCAGTTGTACAGGGCCTTGGTGAGACCACATCTTGAGTATTGTGTGCAGTTTTGGTCGCCTTATCTGAGGAAGGATGTTCTTGCCATGGAAGGAGTGCAGCGAAGATTCACCAGGCTGATACCTGGGATCGCAGGAATGACGTATGAGGAGAGATTGGATCGATTGGGCTTATACTCGCTGGAGTTTAGAAGAATGAGAGGGCATCTCATCGAAACTTATAAAATTCTAACAGGACTAGACAGACTAGATGCTGGAAGGATGTTCCCGGTGGTCAGGGAGTCCAGAACCAGGGGTCACAGTCTAAGGATAAGGGGTAGGCCATTTAGGACAGAAAGGAGGAGGAATTTCTTCACCCAGAGAGTGGTGAACCTGTGGAATTCTCTACCACAGAAGGCAGTAGAGGCCAATTCATTAAATATATTCAAGAAGGAGTTGGATATATTTCTCAAGGCTAAAGGGAGCAAGGGGTATGGGGAGAAAGCAGGGACCGGGTACTGAATTTGGATGATCAGCCATGATCGCGTTGAATGGCGGAGCAGGCTCGAGGGGCCGAATGGCCTACTCCTGCTCCTATCTTCTATGTTTCTATGTTCCCTGGATTTGGTCTCTCAGTTTCAGTGTCGCAGGATTTGGTCTCTCGGTGTCAGTGTCGCAGGATTTGGTCTCTGGGTGCCAGTGTCCCTGGATTTGGTCTCTGGGTGTCAGTGTGCCTGGATTTGGTCTCTGGGTGTCAGTGTCCCTGGATTTGGTCTCTGGGTGTCAGTGGTCCCTGGATTTGGTCTCTGGGTGTCAGTGTTCCCTGGATTTGGTCTCTGGGTGTCAGTGTTCCCTGGATTTGGTCTCTGGGTGTCAGTGGTCCCTGGATTTGGTCTCTGGGTGTCAGTGTTCCCTGGATTTGGTCTCTCGGTGTCAGTGGTCCCTGGATTTGGTCTCTCGGTGTCAAGTGTTCCCTGGATTTGGTCTCTGGGTGTCAGTGGTCCCTGGATTTGGTCTCTGGGTGTCAGTGTTCCCTGGATTTGGTCTCTGGGTGTCAGTGTTCCCTGGATTTGGTCTCTGGGTGTCAGTGGTCCCTGGATTTGGTCTCTCGGTGTCAGTGTCCCTGGATTTGGTCTCTGGGTGTCAGTGTCCCCTGGATTTGGTCTCTGGGTGTCAGTGTTCCTGGATTTGGTCTCTGGGTGTCAGTGTTCCCTGGATTTGGTCTCTGGGTGTCAGTGTTCCCTGGATTTGGTCTCTGGGTGTCAGTGGTTCCTGGATTTGGTCTCTGGGTGTCAGTGTTCCCTGGATTTGGTCTCTGGGTGTCAGTGGTTCCTGGATTTGGTCTCTGGGTGTCAGTGTTCCCTGGATTTGGTCTCTGGGTGTCAGTGTTCCCTGGATTTGGTCTCTGGGTGTCAGTGTTCCCTGGATTTGGTCTCTGGGTGTCAGTGTCCCTGGATTTGGTCTCTGGGTGTCAGTGTCCCCTGGATTTGGTCTCTGGGTGTCAGTGATCCCTGGATTTGGTCTCTCGGTGTCAGTGGTCCCTGGATTTGGTCTCTGGGTGTCAGTATCCCTGGATTTGGTCTCTGGGTGTCAGTGTCCCTGGATTTGGTCTCTGGGTGTCAGTGGTCCCTGGATTTGGTCTCTCGGTGTCAGTGATCCCTGGATTTGGTCTCTCGGTGTCAGTGATCCCTGGATTTGGTCTCTCGGTGTCAGTGTCCCTGGATTTGGTCTCTCGGTGTCAGTGGTCCCTGGATTTGGTCTCTCGGTGTCAGTGATCCCTGGATTTGGTCTCTGGGTGTCAGTGGTCCCTGGATTGGGTCTCTCGGTGTCAGTGTCCCTGGATTTGGTCTCTCGGTGTCAGTGTCCCTGGATTTGGTCTCTGGGTGTCAGTGTTCCCTGGATTTGGTCTCTCGGTGTCAGTGTCCCTGGATTTGGTCTCTCGGTGTCAGTGGTCCCTGGATTTGGTCTCTCGGTGTCAGTGGTCCCTGGATTTGGTCTCTCGGTGTCAGTGTCCCTGGATTTGGTCTCTGGGTGTCAGTGTCCCTGGATTTGGTCTCTCGGTGTCAGTGTCCCTGGATTTGGTCTCTTGGTGTCAGCGGTCCCTGGATTTGGTCTCTCGGTGTCAGCGGTCCCTGGATTTGGACTCTCGGTGTCAGTGGTCCCTGGATTTGGTCTCTGGGTGTCAGTGTCCCTGGATTTGGTCTCTGGGTGTCAGTGGTCCCTGGATTTGGTCTCTCGGTGTCAGTGTTCCCTGGATTTGGTCTCTGGGTGTCACTGTTTCCTGGATTTGGTCTCTTGGTGTCAGTGTCCCTGGATTTGGTCTCTCGGTGTCAAGTGTCCCTGGATTTGGTCTCTGGGTGTCACTGTTCCCTGGATTTGGTCTCTCGGTGTCAGTGTCCCTGGATTGGTCTCTCGGTGTCAAGTGTCCCTGGATTTGGTCTCTGGGTGTCAGTGTTCCCTGGATTTGGTCTCTCGGTGTCAGTGGTCCCTGGATTTGGTCTCTCGGTGTCAGTGGTCCCTGGATTTGGTCTCTGGGTGTCAGTGTCCCTGGATTTGGTCTCTGGGTGTCAGTGTTCCTGGATTTGGTCTCTGGGTGTCAGTGGTCCCTGGATTTGGTCTCTGGGTGTCAGTGGTCCCTGGATTTGGTCTCTGGGTGTCAGTGTCCCTGGATTTGGTCTCTGGGTGTCAGTGGTCCCTGGATTTGGTCTCTGGGTGTCAGTGATCCCTGGATTTGGTCTCTGGGTGTCAGTGGTCCCTGGATTTGGTCTCTGGGTGTCAGTGTTCCCTGGATTTGGTCTCTGGGTGTCAGTGGTCCCTGGATTTGGTCTCTGGGTGTCAGTGTCCCTGGATTTGGTCTCTGGGTGTCAGTGTTCCCTGGATTTGGTCTCTGGGTGTCAGTGGTCCCTGGATTTGGTCTCTTGGTGTCAGTGTCCCTGGATTTGGTCTCTGGGTGTCAGCGGTCCCTGGATTTGGTCTCTCGGTGTCAGTGGTCCCTGGATTTGGACTCTCGGTGTCAGTGTCCCTGGATTTGGTCTCTGGGTGTCAGTGTCCCTGGATTTGGTCTCTGGGTATCAGTGTCCCTGGATTTGGTCTCTGGGTGTCAGTGTCCCTGGATTTGGTCTCTGGGTGTCAGTGTTCCCTGGATTTGGTCTCTCGGTGTCAGTGGTCCCTGGATTTGGTCTCTCGGTGTCAAGTGTTCCCTGGATTTGGTCTCTGGGTGTCAGTGTCCCTGGATTTGGTCTCTGGGTGTCAGTGGTCCCTGGATTTGGTCTCTCGGTGTCAGTGTCCCTGGATTTGGTCTCTGGGTGTCAGTGTTCCCTGGATTTGGTCTCTGGGTGTCAGTGTTCCTGGATTTGGTCTCTGGGTGTCAGTGTTCCCTGGATTTGGTCTCTGGGTGTCAGTGTTCCCTGGATTTGGTCTCTGGGTGTCAGTGGTTCCTGGATTTGGTTTCTCGGTGTCAGTGTCCCTGGATTTGGTCTCTGGGTGTCAGTGGTCCCTGGATTTGGTCTCTGGGTGTCAGTGATCCCTGGATTTGGTCTCTCGGTGTCAGTGTCCCTGGATTTGGTCTCTGGGTGTCAGTGCCCCTGGATTTGGTCTCTCGGTGTCAGTGTCCCTGGATTTGGTCTCTCGGTGTCAGTGGTCCCTGGATTTGGTCTCTCGGTGTCAGTGATCCCTGGATTTGGTCTCTGGGTGTCAGTGGTCCCTGAATTTGGTCTCTCAGTGTCAGTGTCCCTGGATTTGGTCTCTCGGTGTCAGTGGTCCCTGGATTTGGTCTCTCGGTGTCAGTGGTCCCTGGATTTGGTCTCTCGGTGTCAGTGTCCCTGGATTTGGTGTCTGGGTGTCAGTGTTCCCTGGATTTGGTCTCTCGGTGTCAGTGTCCCTGGATTTGGTCTCTCGGTGTCAGTGGTCCCTGGATTTGGTCTCTCGGTGTCAGTGGTCCCTGGATTTGGTCTCTCAGTGTCAGTGTCCCTGGATTTGGTCTCTGGGTGTCAGTGTCCCTGGATTTGGTCTCTGGGTGTCAGTGTCCCTGGATTTGGTCTCTGGGTGTCAGTGTCCCTGGATTTGGTCTCTGGGTGTCAGTGGTCCCTGGATTTGGTCTCTGGGTGTCAGTGTCCCTGGATTTGGTCTCTGGGTGTCAGTGTTCCCTGGATTTGGTCTCTGGGTGTCAGTGGTCCCTGGATTTGGTCTCTTGGTGTCACTGTCCCTGGATTTGGTCTCTGGGTGTCAGCGGTCCCTGGATTTGGTCTCTGGGTGTCAGTGTCCCTGGATTTGGTCTCTGGGTGTCAGTGGTCCCTGGATTTGGTCTCTGGGTGTCAGTGTTCCCTGGATTTGGTCTCTGGGTGTCAGTGGTCCCTGGATTTGGTCTCTGGGTGTCAGTGTCCCTGGATTTGGTCTCTGGGTGTCAGTGTTCCCTGGATTTGGTCTCTGGGTGTCAGTGGTCCCTGAATTTGGTCTCTCAGTGTCAGTGTCCCTGGATTTGGTCTCTCGGTGTCAGTGGTCCCTGGATTTGGTCTCTCGGTGTCAGTGATCCCTGGATTTGGTCTCTGGGTGTCAGTGGTCCCTGAATTTGGTCTCTCGGTGTCAGTGTCCCTGGATTTGGTCTCTCGGTGTCAGTGGTCCCTGGATTTGGTCTCTCGGTGTCAGTGGTCCCTGGATTTGGTCTCTCGGTGTCAGTGTCCCTGGATTTGGTGTCTGGGTGTCAGTGTTCCCTGGATTTGGTCTCTCGGTGTCAGTGTCCCTGGATTTGGTCTCTCGGTGTCAGTGGTCCCTGGATTTGGTCTCTCGGTGTCAGTGGTCCCTGGATTTGGTCTCTCAGTGTCAGTGTCCCTGGATTTGGTCTCTGGGTGTCAGTGTCCCTGGATTTGGTCTCTGGGTGTCAGTGTCCCTGGATTTGGTCTCTGGGTGTCAGTGTCCCTGGATTTGGTCTCTGGGTGTCAGTGGTCCCTGGATTTGGTCTCTGGGTGTCAGTGTCCCTGGATTTGGTCTCTGGGTGTCAGTGTTCCCTGGATTTGGTCTCTGGGTGTCAGTGGTCCCTGGATTTGGTCTCTTGGTGTCACTGTCCCTGGATTTGGTCTCTGGGTGTCAGCGGTCCCTGGATTTGGTCTCTGGGTGTCAGTGTCCCTGGATTTGGTCTCTGGGTGTCAGTGGTCCCTGGATTTGGTCTCTGGGTGTCAGTGTTCCCTGGATTTGGTCTCTGGGTGTCAGTGGTCCCTGGATTTGGTCTCTGGGTGTCAGTGTCCCTGGATTTGGTCTCTGGGTGTCAGTGTTCCCTGGATTTGGTCTCTGGGTGTCAGTGGTCCCTGGATTTGGTCTCTCGGTGTCAGTGTCCCTGGATTTGGTCTCTGGGTGTCAGTGGTCCCTGGATTTGGTCTCTCGGTGTCAGTGTCCCTGGATTTGGTCTCTGGGTGTCAGTGTCCCTGGATTTGGTCTCTGGGTGTCAGTGTCCCTGGATTTGGTCCCTGAGAGGAAGCTCGCTGTCACCTCATCCCAGTCTCTTCACTCACCATCTGTTCATCTTTTTCTCAGTTCTTTCTTTTTTGCAGCCTTTGTGGTTTTCTCCTTTTAATGAGGTGAGGGGCGGTAGGGTGTGGTGGAAGGAGTGGGGGGAGACAAAGCGGCGCTTGTCCCCGTCCAACGGCTTTTGCTTTTCCATTTCGCTGCCCTCGCTGTCCTGCGGGCTTCGAGCTGCTGCGAGACGCTGAGGTGATCGAGCGGCGGGCGGGCATTCGGCCGGAGCGAGCTGTGATTGGCCGAGCGGCGGGCGGCCGGCCGGAGCGAGCTGTGATTGGCCGAGCTTGTGCAGGGGGGCGGGCGTAGCGCTTCAAACCCACCAACCGCCGGAGCGCGAGAGGGAGCGCGAGAAAAGTGACGGGCTGTGATTGGCCGAGCTCGGGCGGGCGGCCGGAGCGAGCTGTGATTGGCAGAGCTCGAGCGGGCGGCCGGAGCGAGCTGTGATTGGCAGAGCTCGGGCGGGCGGGCGGCCGGAGCGAGCTGTGATTGGCCGAGCGCGAGCGGCCGGCCCGAGCGGGAAGAAAGCGGTGATGTGATTGGAGGAGCCGCGGGACGAGGCGGGCGGCAGTTCTCCTCAGAGCCACAGCGAGGAGCGGCTCCCGGGGCCGGGAGGCAGGCCCGCCTGCTTCACCGGCCGGGGGGTTGTGGTGCGG
The DNA here is from genome assembly GCF_052327205.1 of Somniosus microcephalus. Lineage (NCBI taxonomy): Eukaryota > Metazoa > Chordata > Chondrichthyes > Squaliformes > Somniosidae > Somniosus > Somniosus microcephalus. The sequence goes on from NC_140996.1 coordinate 236,554,816, forward strand.
CGAGGTGTTTGGGTGGGGAAGGATGCTCGGGGAAACCAGGCCCCAGCCCGCCTGCCACTGAGGAGAAGTCTGCGGGATCGGGATCGGGATCAAACTGCCCGACTGGAAGCAACCGGCAAACCGTGGGTTCGATTTTAACTCAGGTGCAGGGAATTGGCGGGTTCCCCGAATTTAGTGATTCCCACACGATTGTAAATGGGTCTATGATATTGATGCAATTTTAACTCAATTGGCCAATTGATTTCCAGCGTGTGGGAAGCCTTGGCAATTGAGTATTTCCAGTCAGAAAGTTGCAGAATATGACATCATCGTTGCTGCTGCTTTTAAGGTCCACATTGATGTGCCTCAATTATTCCGAGACTCGAAGTTAGCAGAACAAAAGTAAGGCTTTTATTAACTCAGAACATAACACGTAAAATAGAGAGATGTCTACCTTCAGGAGGCTGATGCCCGACTGAAGTTAGATTACAAAGGAGCCAGGTATGGGCGGAGCCCTGCACACAACCAGTTCCAGCACATTCCAATACATAATACATGAGGACTGGGGGAAGGGAAAAGACACAGAAAGCAGGCAGTTACAAGACACAGAAAACAGGCAGTGATGAATGGAATATATTTCATCACATTCACCCCTTCTATAGATTTAGTCTGTTCGGGGGTTTGATAGTCCTCTGCGACCGACGTGGCTGTTGTGGTGCCGCGGGTGTCGGCTGGGTGTCCCCGGTAGCCTCCTGGGTCTCTGCCGGGGGTGCCACCGGGGTTGTTGAAGGGGTAGTTGGTGGGGGTGCCGTTGGTCGATGTTCTTCCGGGGGTGATGAAAGAATATTGGGTGGGTAAGGGTTGCTGTGATCGTCGTCGCTGCTATTGCCATGGTTGTTGTCGATGCCGGCTGGGGCGACGTCTTTTATGGACACGGTGTCCTCCGTTCCGTCGGCGTGCCGGACATATGCGTATTGGGGGTTGGCGTGGAGTAGGTGTACTGGCTCCACGAGAGGGTCCGTCTTGTGGCCCCTCACATGCCTTCGCACGAGTACCGGACCTGGGGTGGAGAGCCATGACGGCATGGATACGCCTGAGGTGGATTTCCGAGGAAAGACAAACATTCGTTCATGAGGCGTGGCATTAGTGGCCGTACACAATAGCGACCGTATCGAATGGAGCACATCCGAGAGGACTTCCTGCCAGCGGGAGATAGGGAGGCCCTTGGTCCTTAGAGCTAGAGTGACTGCTTTCCACACTGTCCCGTTCTCTCGCTCCACCTGGCCGTTACCCCGGGGGTTGTAGCTGGTGGTACGGCTCGTGGCGATCCCCTTGGACAGCATGTACTGGCGTAGCTCTTCACTCATGAAGGACGCCCCCCTATCCGTGTGGATATAGCTCGGCATACCGAACAGGCAGAACAGGCTGTTGAGGCATTTAATGACCGTGGCGCTGGTCATGTCTGGGCAGGGGAAGGCGAATGGGAAACGGGAGTATTCGTCCACAATGTTCAGGAAGTAAACATTGCGGTCGACGGACGGGAGGGGGCCCTTGAAATCTAAGCTGAGCCGCTCGAAGGGCCGTGTAGCTTTGATTAAGTGGGCTCTATCTGGGCGGTAGAACCGAGGCTTGCACTCAGCGCAAGTGCGGCAGTTCCTGGTCAGAGACCGAACTTCCTCAATCGAGTAGGGTAAGTTGCGGGACTTTATGAAGTGGAACAGCCGCGTGACCCCTGGGTGGCAGAGGTCGTTGTGGAGGGTCTGTAGCCGATCCTCGGTGGCGCTGGCACACATCCCTCGTGAGAGGGCGTCAGGGGATTCGTTAAGGGCCCCTGGCCGGTAAATGATGTCGTACTCGAAAGTGGAGAGCTCGATCCGCCACCTAAGAATCTTATCATTTTTAATCTTCCCCCTCTGTTTATTGTTGAACATAAACGCTACCGATTGCTGGTCGGTAAGTAGGGTGAAGCGTTTGCCGGCTAGGTAGTGGCGCCAGTGGCGCACTGCCTCCACGATGGCTTGGGCCTCCTTTTCCACGGAGGAGTGTCTGATCTCGGGGCCTTGGAGGGTCCTCGAGAAGAAAGCTACGGGCCGCCCCGCCTGGTTGAGGGTGGCCGCCAAGGCGAAGTCGGACGCATCACTTTCCACTTGAAATGGAGTGTTCTCGTCCACTGCCTGTAGCGTGGCCCGCTCAATATCCTGCTTAATGCTTTTGAAGGCGGCGTGGGCCTCAGCAGAGAGCGGAAAAGAGGATGCTTTCAAGAGGGGGCGGGCTTTGTCGGAGTAGTTGGGGACCCATTGGGAATAGTAAGAAAATAACCCCAGGCACCTTTTCAGGGCTTTGGGAGTGTTGGGCAGGGGCAGCTCCCGTAGGGGGCGCAATCGGTCGGGGTCTGGTCCGATTTCCCCATTCTCCACCACGCTGCCCAGTATGCAGAGGCGCGTGGTGTTGAAAACGCACTTGTCCTCGTTATAGGTGAGGTTGAGTTTTTGTGCGGTTTTCAGGAACCTCTCGAGGTTCGAGTCGTGATCCTGCTGGTTGTGACCGCAGATGGTGATGTTGTCGAGGTAGGGGAAGGTTGCCTGCAAGTGGTGGTCATCGACCATGCGATCCATCTCCCTCTGAAAGACCGAGACCCCGTTCGTCACCCCAAAGGGGACTCTGAGGAATTGGTAGAGGCGTCCGTTCGCCTCGAAGGCGGTGTACGGGCGGTCCTCTGGTCTGATAGGGAGCTGGTGGTACGCTGACTTGAGGTCGATGGTGGAGAACACCCGGTATTGGGCGATTTGGTTCACCATTTCTGATATGCGGGGTAGCGGGTAGGCGTCTAGTAGGGTGTACCTGTTGATCGTTTGACTATAGTCGATCACCATCCGTTTCTTCTCGCTACCCCTTACCACTACCACTTGGGCGCGCCACGGGCTGTTGCTGTGTTCAATAATGCGCTCTTTCAGGAGCCTGTCTACCTCGGTCGCGATAAACCGCCTGTCCTCCCAGCTGTACCTCCTGCTTTTGGTCGCTATTGGCCGGCAGTTAGGGGTAAGGTTCGCGAATAGCGAAGGCGGCTTTACCTTCAGGGTAGCCAGACCGCACACTGTGAGGGGCGGCTGGGACCCACCGTACTTGAGCGTGATGCTTTGGTGGTTGCACTGGAAATCCAAACCCAAGATCACGCTCGCACATAGATTCTTCATGATTAATACTTTAAAATTATCATACACAGTTCCGTTAACGCACAATTGTACCGTGCAGTAACCCAGAATGGTCGATGTCTGGGTTTTATCGGCCATAGAGATGGTACCCTGAGCAGGGACCACCTTTAGGGAGAGTTGTTGTGCCAGTTCAGGGTGGATAAAACTCTCCGTGCTTCCACTGTCAATTAAGCATTTAACCCGGCACCCATTTACCTCGATGTCCACCATTGATTTGGATAGCGGATGCGGCCTGGTCTGGTCCACTGTGACCGATGCCACTGTAGGGCCCTGATCGAGACAAGATGGCGTCCACGCTGTCTGCTCATAAGATGGCGGACCCCACGAGGTCGGGCAAGATGGCGTCCAAGATGGCCGCTCCCACGGCGCACACGAGGCGGTGGCAGGTTTTCCGGCGGTTGGTTTTCCGGCGGGGTTCCCTCTGCACACCTTCCCGAAGTGCCCCTTCTTACCGCACTTAAAGCAGGTGGTGCCTTTCGCCGGGCACAGGTTTCTGGTGTGCTTTGGCTGCCCGCAGAAGTAGCAGTTGGGTCCTTGACGCGTCGCGGCTGTCGTAGGGCTTCTGGGGGGAGAGCTGGGCCCCGCCGGTGTCGGGCTGCCGGGCGGGGAAGATGCCTTCCAAGATGGCGGCGCCCTCGGCGCACACGTGGCGGCGTGGGCGGCGCGGGCTGAAGAGTAGGCGTCCGAGTTTCTCTGGGCCATCTCCAGGGACCGCGCGGTGTCCGCAGCCTGTTTCAGGTCCAACTCCGTTTTTTCCAGCAGTCTTTGCCGGATGTGAGTGGAGCTGAGGCCTGTGATAAAGGCATCGCGAACAAGCTCGTCGGTGTACACTGCGGCTTTTACATCTCGGCACTTGCAGTCCTTGCCAAGCTTTTTCAGGATGCTTAGGAACTCCTCCACCGATTCCCCAGGTCGCTGTGCGCGAGTAGCGAGTAGATGCCTAGCATACACCTCATTCGTAGGCTGCTGGTAATGCGCCTTTAAGGTGTTGCAGGCGGCCAGGTACGTATCGGCGTCTTGGATGAGGGGGTAAACCCGGTGGCTTACCCAATTCCGTAGCATTCCGAGTCTCATCTTCGCAGTGTCCGTAGCGTCTTTGACGGCTGCGGAATTGTCCAGGAAGAATTCCATACAGTCAAACCAGTGTCCGAAGCGTGCTGGTGCGTCCGGAGCATGTTGATCCAAATCCAAACGTTCGGGTTTCAGGAGTTGATCCATAGTGTTGAAAATTGAGTTAATAAAATTGATGTGCCTCAATTATTCCGAGACTCGAAGTTAGCAGAACAAAAGTAAGGCTTTTATTAACTCAGAACATAACACGTAAAATAGAGAGATGTCTACCTTCAGGAGGCTGATGCACGACTGAAGTTAGATTACAAAGGAGCCAGGTATGGGCGGAGCCCTGCACACAACCAGTTCCAGCACATTCCAATACATAATACATGAGGACTGGGGGAAGGGAAAAGACACAGAAAACAGGCAGTGATGAATGGAATATATTTCATCACACACAGCAAGCCTTGCTTTCTCTGCAGGCTCCCAAACTTCACCATTGAGATGGCACTGGAGCCTGCAGGAGCAGCAGCCAGCGGGAGGGCCAGATCTGCCCCCAAATTTGACGAGGCTTCACTGCAGGCATTGCTGGATGGTGCTAGGGCCCACAGGGAGGTCCTGTTCCCTTCTTCAGGGAGGAAGAGGCTTCCCAGCCAGACCAAGGCTGTGTGGCTCCAGGTGGCAGGTCAAGTCAACAGCTTGGGGCTCACACGAAGAACGTGGTTGCAGTGCAGGAAAAGATTCCATGACCTTCTTCGCACTGGAAAAGTACGTGCTGTATGATGTTTCCATCACCCTCAATCTGATCCCCATTGCCTTTCCTCACCAGCACTCAGCTTTAGCAATCTCTTCCTGCACATCCCACTAGACACTCACATCCATGCACCCTTACCCATTCCCTCTCTCTCTATGCTCACATTCACATAACTATTCCACCATGCAGCCCTCACGCTCCCCCTCACTCTGATGCTTTGAACACAACTGACAACACACAGGGAGGGCCCTTGGTATTGCAACCTCACACCATCTTTGTCTCCCTCTAAGTATCTATGCTATACAATCTCTGCACTCACTCCTTCATTCTCACTCAACCTCCACTTGTCTCCCTCATTGCAGGAAAAGAGAGCTCACAACAGGAGAAAGTGAGCCAAGACAGGAGGAGGGCCGCCCTCATTAGCCCAGCTCACCCCCTGGGAGGAAGGCGTCCTGGCGATTGCCGGGGCTGACCGAGATGTGGACGTTGGGGAAGGACAGGCAGGAGCATCCCCGCAAGCTGGTGACAGAATAGTTTTCCATCTCTCATTGGCATTGCATGAGTTGCTGATAATGATTCTGAAGCTACATCATATGGACTTATGATCATCTGCAAAATGCAATGTGCATGTAACCTTGGCATCACATCTCTAACTTTTTCCTTCACTCCCCCACAGGACCATCGAGAGACCCCGTCCCCACTCTGCAGGAGGAAGAGCCTGAGCAGCCAGACTCCTCAGAGGAATCTGCAACCCCTGAGGGTGCAGCGTCATCAGAAATAAAGTGCACCCAGCACCAGCGCAGACACTCACACCTCGGTGGGACCTTCGGGACATAGAGTAAAGTTGTCACCTGGTGTATCACAGCTCACAAGTGAGCATCAGCAGATTGTGGAGACAGAGACAGCAGTGGAGAGTCCTCGTCGGAGGGCGCAGGACTCTGCCAGCTCGGCTCAGCTGCATGTCGACCCTCTGCCTCTGGGTCCAGCCGTAAGATCAGAGTTGATGGAACTCCAGGCACAGATGCAGGAGTCTCTGGCAGGTTTTGTCTCTAGGGTCACTGCAAGTGTGGAGCAAATGGAGGAGTCCATTGCGAACATGAGCAGAGCCTTTGTGGAGTCATTGGCGAATGAACGCATCAACACGGAAAGGATGGCTACCTACGTGGAAATGATAGCTGCCTCCGTGGTAAGGCTGGCAACGGTAGAGGAGAGGAGGGCTACGGCCATGGAGGAGGTTAGTCGCCAGGGTATGGAAAACATGGTGAGTGTTCAGAATAGAATGACATCTCTTGAGGAGCGATGGGCATCTATTGAACAGAGAAACCAGACCTTCATGGAAGTCTTTCTGAGTAGGACTGCCATTGTAGATACGGGTCCCCATGGCCCCCCTGATGTGCAGCAAGCTACTCTCAAGCCACTTGCAGGCACTGAGGGGGATCTGACCCATGAGAGGGAGGTTGGTGGCAGACCTCAAGGAAGTGGGGGCTCCTCTCCAAGCGCTCACACTTCCATGCCACTGCAGAGCCCTCGGTCAGAGCCCCGCCGGAGTACTCGCCCAACGGAGATAGAGGTCTCAACCCCTGCACAGCCACAGGAGCAGCAGACTGCTGGTGAGCCCTCACAGGCTCGCCATCCCAGAGGACGCCCGCCAAAGGTGTCGAGACAGGAGCAGCAGGAAAGTGAGCAAGGGGCCTCCACATCTGCTGAAGCCACAGGGGAACCACTACGTAGGAGCACACGTAAGAGGAAAATAAACCACAAAGTCACAAGGGTAGTCACTTGGGTGAAATGCTGTGTATTTTGTGTTTTTCATAAAAATTCTGATGGCAACTTCTGCAGTTGTGGCGTGTGTCATTTCGCGAATGGGGCTGGAGGCCCTCTAATGCCAAGAGGGGAAGGAAAAAAAGGCCTCCCATGCTTCTGGTAGGTGCCTCAGTTGAGGAAGCGCTGAGTGAGGCTGGCGAGAGGGGTCTCGCAGGAGGTCACACTGGAGATGGGTGTCAGGCTCCAAACTTCCACAGGTGTGGTTATGCCTTCTAAAAGTTACCCCAGACCTGAGACAACAAAGTCCTGCCACCTGCAAATGATGACTGATCAAATATCCTCTTTAATGTTGGACCTGCAGCTGATAGTCAGCAAACCAATAGTGCTCACGCCAGGTTTCACAGGCGTCATCCCCACCAGGCGCGTTTTACGTGGGGAAAGGGTTAAACAGGCAAGGGCCTGTTAAAATGGGATTACAAAGGCCAATCAGTGCTGTTTAAGGGTCCTAAAGACCAGTCCTGCCTGTTGCAGGCGGGTCTGATTCGGGTCAATCAGACACACCGAGGTTAAAATGGCGTGGAGGCGGGAACCAGGCGGGGGGGGGTCCCGACCCCCCAGGTTTTGCGATTTTAAACCCCCGCACACCTAAAAGCACGGCTCAATGAAAATTGAGGCCCATGTGTTTGACCAGAACCCCCCAACGCCATTCCTTCCTGCTTCCTCGCCAGAAGATTAATCCCCGTTTCGACGGGGAGAGGCCCGGCATTCAAAAAGAGCAAAACACGAAGGCAGAAAAAAAAAGAAAGAACTTGGAAAAGAATGAAAAGCTGGCGCTTGACGCAGGCAGGGAGGAGGAGGCGGTGACAGCGAGCTTCGTCTCCGAGCCCAAATCCAGGGACCACTTGCATTGTGATTCCAAATCCAGGAACCACTAACATTGTGATTCCAAATCCAGGGACCACTAACATTGTGAGACCGCCTTGTGGGTCTCCTCCTTGGCCTGATCAAGATGGTTATTTATAGGTCCGCTGCCGGTGGGGGTCGCTCTGGCTGCTAACTCTCCTCTGCGGCCTTGTCCGTGCCCAGATGCCCCTGTAGAAGGAGCATGCGGTGTCCACCAGTGCAAGTGAGGCCTTCCATGACCGGTGGGCACTGCTAGGTCTGGAATGCATAGTCACAACTCGCTATAATATTTAGTTTAAGTTTCATTTCTACTTACGTATACATTCCTTAGGGGGCACTGTTATTTGATTTATAGTTGGTGGCACTGGGGCAATCCAATGTTCCATTTATTGGTTTATTTAAAGACGAAACCAAATCCAGAGACCACTTACACTGAAGCTATAAAATGGTATTAGAGCGCCTCAGTATCGGGGAGCAGCAGTAGCAGCAAATAAAATATAAATATAAGTAAGTACCAAAATATTTTATCTTCATCTATTTCTATTTTAATAACTTTTGTTGAATGTGGGCTATGTCAAGTGACAGAATATTGGTTCAGGCTCACCATAGAAAATGAGTTTGACACCCCTGCCTGCTCTACATGATTATTTTCTGGTTACTCTCCTTGTCACTATTTTGTGCTAACTCCCCATTCTCAATGTGATTATTTCCTGACTACCCTCCATGTGACTTTCCTGTTTACATTTCAGGTGTCTATTTCGTGGTTACTCTCCATGTGACTCCCAATGATTTGCCCCTTTTTCTTGCCCGGTGAGTTTGAGTGTGGGTGATGGGGCACCATCATTTATCTCAGTCAGACTACGTCTCATTGTAGAGCTTCACTTTAATCTTAGATGTGGAAATTCCTGCTGTACCGCTGTGATCAGCTGAAACAACAAAATACAAATCGAAAATGGTCACTTCGTTCCTCACCAGTCCCAATATCTAAATAGAAGGAGAAATTAGCCAAAGCCTCTTCACTATCTGAGTCAGAGGAGGTCACCAACATCTGAGAAAGAAACTCTGAAATGTTATCCAGTTCTGACGAGTTGGTGGTGTTCGGGGATGGAGATCTCGATTGCTGTTCCCATTCCGCCTCACAATAACAGGTTACTTTGGGCTGTTATGCTTCCGCCTTAGAAAAGCGTGATGTGTGTAAAGGCCTGCATAACAGACATTTATATTGCTCTGTCTAATCATAGCATGTTACCGCTTGGTGCAGATTTGCAGAAGGCACCTTTGGTTCTGTCTCAGTGGTTTCTGGCTGTGTAGACAAGAGAATCCATGATTGATCAAAGTTGAGATGTAGATAGCAGTTGATAGAGTTTCCATGACCAGCGGCTGTGGAGATAGAGTACGTGACTGACCGTGGTAGAAGTGGAGTTTCTTCACTGTCATTGCTACAAACAAAAAAAAGACTTGCATTTCTATAGCGCCTTTCATGACCTCAGGACATCCCAAAGCGCTTTACAGCCAATTAAGTATTTTTGAAGTGTAGTCACTGTTGCAATGTAGGAAACGCAGCAGTTAATTTGCACAAAGCCCCACAAACACCAATGTGCTAATGACCATATATCTAGTTTTAGTGACGTTGATTGGGGATATATATTAGCCAGGTAATCAGGGAGAACTCCCCTGTCTTCTTTGAAATAGTGGCATGCAATGTTCCCTGTAAGCTGCGCAGTGCTCCAGGGAGCCATACAACTGGCTTGCCAGCTTTTCAATACAAAAACCGTGCACACACGGTATTTTGAATGGTCAGCGCAGCACTCAGTACTGCACTGGAGTGTCAGTCTAGATTTTTGTGCTCAAATCTCTGGAGTGGGACTTGAACCTTCTGACGCAGAGGCGCCCGTGCTACCACTGAGCCACGGCTGACACAATCGAAAGGTCCAAGCTTTTCACCTCCAGAGATTCGGATCCCTTTTTATTGGTTGCCAACAATGGAAGCTGATGCTCCATGACGGATGACAGCAGAGATGGGGAGCAATTGGCCAAGGTCTGTTCGCTATCCGAATCACAGGAGGTCATCAGCATCTTGGATAAAGACTTGTGAATTTTCTCCAGCTCCAGTTGCAGATCTCGATTGCTGCTCCCATTCCACTTCAGAATGGCAGGTTACCATCAATAGAGGCAGCAATTCAGGAACTGATAGCTGCTCTGCTTCCACCTCAGAAAAGCGTGATGTGTGGAGAGACCCACACAACAGACATTTATTTTGCTCTGGTTCATCATAGCATGTTACCGCTTGGTACAGACTTGCCAAAGGTAGCATTGGTTCTGTCTCAGTGGTTCCTGGCAATGGACTGACTAGTGCTGTGGGGAGAGTCATTGACTGTTGGGTATTCATAGAGATTCAGTGACTGGTGGTAATACAAGCATAAAGGCTGTAGCTGTCTGAATTAGTGTTAAAGAACTCTTGATTAATTCCGAGGAAGATGTAGACATCTTGAATCTGAGATTTTGTTGCTTCCAATGGTTTAATTGAAGGGTCAATTGTGTTCAACTGCAGCAGAGGCCCGACACCTGAATTGACTTCAGGCTCCATATCGGAAAGTTCTACCGGGAGTACAACCGGAGACGCTGACGGCTCTCTCTGAGCCTCATCATCATGTGTTTATTCTGAGAATAGGCAGGGAATTCAATTCGGATGTTGCAGGCGAGATAGTATCGACTTGTGTACGGGAGAAACTGCAGTCTTTTGAACAGAAAAGAAAAGCCAGCAAGGTTTGTGCCAGTGAGGAATGGCAATCGAGACCTGACCAGTCTATAAAATGTCAACCCTATAAGAATACAAGAATAAGGACCAGGAAGATCCCAGGCTCAATCCCAGGCCTGTGCTGAGTTAGCGGCAGGAGTGCTACATTTGTCTTCTGTGGCCCTGGGTTCAGGAGAGGTAAAGTCAGCCAGGGTTCCTGTGTCAATCCCTATCCAGCAACCCTGCTGGAAAATACACATGCAGACCATGGCTTGAGGCTCGGATGGGTCTTGGACTGATACGGCCCATAGTCTAATAACTGGCCGATATATGCACGGCCTTAATTTTAATCCCACTCCCCCCACCCTACCCATGGGCAGGAAATGGTCGGGCCCCACCCTGCCCATGGGCAGGAAATGGTTGGGCCCCACCTTGCCCATGGGCAGGAAATGGTCGGGCATGGTGTTAAAATGCAGGAATTAACAATCCTGCTCCTAACCCGGCGTGCACCCGGCTGCCGCAATGGCGAGGAAAGAGTAGATGAGGGTGATGTAGTAGATGTCATATACTTGGATTTTTAAAAGGCCTTTCATAAGGAACTACACAGTAGGCTCATGACAAAGGTTAGGGCATATGGACTCAGGACAAATGGCTGGATAGCAAATTGGCTAAAATATAGAAAGCAGAGAGTTGGGTTAAAGCCAATTATTCAGATTGGAGGAAAGTAAAAGGCTGTGTTCCACAAGGATCAGTGCTGGGACCACTGTTATTCATAATTTACATTAATTATCTGAACTTGGGAACAAGTAACTCAGTAACAAAATTTGCAGATTATACCAAACTTTGGGGGGTGGGGGATGGTATAGCTAACACTGAGGAAAGAATGCAACATAATATAAGAAGACATTAGAACATTTTCAGGCTGGGCATTTAAGTGGCAAATAAACTTGAACATAGATAACTGTGAGGTGATGCACTTTGGTAGGAAGGTAGAAACATCACCTACACTTTAGAAAATAAAAAAACTGAATTGGGTAAAAGAGCAAAGGGATCTAGAGATACAGGTGAACATATATTGAAGGTCAGCAAAGCAATTAGAAATGATCATAAAACACTGGGACTTATTTCTAGGGGTATAGAATTCAAAAGTAGTGAAGTTATGTTAAACGTGTATAGGCTCCTGGTCAGGCCACACTTAAGAGTACTGTGCACAGTTCTGGTCTCCATACTATGAAAAGGACATAGAAGCACCGGAGAAACTGCAAAATAGGCTTACAAGGATGGCACCAGAACTGAGACAGCTATCGGGAAAGATTGAAAAGGTTGGGGCTTTGTTTCTTTAGAAAAGAGAAGACAGAGGTCTTTAAAATTATGAATGATTGGACAGGGTATTTAAGAACATGAGAATTAGGAGCAGGAGTAGGCCGTACGGCCTCTCGAGCCTGCTCCGCCATTCAATAAGATCATGGCTGATCTTTGACCTCAACACCACTTTCATGCCCTATCCCCACATGCCTTGATTCCCCTAGAGGCCAAAATATCTATCTCAGCCTTGAATATACTCAATGACTGAGCATCCACAGCCCTTTCAGGCAGAGAATTCCAAAGATTCACAACCCTCTGAGTAAAGAACTATCTCTTCATCTCAGTTTTAAAAGGCCGACCCCTTATCCTGAGACTATGGCCCCTAGTTCTAGACTCTCCAACCAGGGAAAACAATCTCAGCATCTATCCTGTCAATCCCCCTCAGAATCTTATATGTTTCAATGAGATGACCTCTCATTCTTCTAAACTCCAGAGAGTATAGGCCCAATCTACTCAGTCTCTCCTCATAGGACAACCCTCTCATCTCAGGAATCAATCTAGTGAACCTTTGTTGCATCGCCTCTAAGGCAAGTATAACCTTCCTTAGATAAGGAGACCAAAACTGTGCACAGTACTCCAGGTGTGATCTCACCAAGGCCCTGTACAATTGTAGCAAGACTTTCATACTCTTGTACTCCAACCCTCCAGCAATAACGGCCAACGTGCCATTTGCCTTCCTTATTGCATGCTAACTCTTTGTGTTTTTTGTACTGTACTAGGACACCTAAATCTCTCTGGACACCAACATTTAATAGTTTCTCACTATTTTAAAAAAAACTCTGTTTTTCTCTTATTCCTACCAAAGTGAATAACCTCACACTTCCCCACATTGTACTCCATCTGCCACCTTATTGCCCACTCGCTTAACCTGTCTATAATCCCTTTCTGTCCTCCTCACAGCTTACTTTCCCACCTAGCTCTATATCATCAGCAAACATGGGTACATTGGATGCAAAGAGAATATTTTCACTTGTCGAAGATTCCAAAACTAGGGGCCATCAACACAAGAAAGTTACTCATAAACCTCATAGGGAACTAAGGAGAAATTTCTTTACTCAGAGTGGTTAGAATGTGGAACTTGCTACCACAGGAAGTGATTGTGGCAAATAGCATAGATGCTTTCAAAAGGAAACTAGATGAGTACATGAGAGAAAAGGGAATAGAAAGATATGCTGAAAGGCTAAGTTGAGGTAGATGGAATGGGAGGAGACTTGTGTGGAATATAAACGCCAGTATAGACTAGATGGCCTAAATTTCCTGTTTCTGTGCTGTATATTCTATGTCGTATCGGGATCGATGACTCTCTCACCATATAGAGATGGGAGGCTTATGTAAATTGGGATCCTATGACGCAACTGGGACACCAATGTTATTTTAGCTGGTACAATGCAGGTTTTGCAGGATTGGCAAGCTCACCTGGCCATATGTCACCTCTACTATTCTTGTGTAACCAGACCCACTTTCTACATAAAATGGTTACAGCACAGAAGAAGGCCATTCGGCCCGTCAAGCCAGTGCTGACTCTCGGGTATTCCCACTCCCCTGCCCTTTCCCTGTAGCCCTGCAAATCTTTTTCCTGCAGATATTTATCCAGCTCCCTTTTGAAAGATAAGATTGAGTCTGCCTCCACCACCCTTTCAGGCAGTGTATTCCAGATCTTAACGTCTCGCTGCATAAAAAAGTTTTTTCTTACCGCCTTTGGTTCTTTTGCCAATCCCCTTAAATCTGTGTCCTCTGGTTCTCGACCCTTCCGCCAATGGGAACAGTTTCTCTCTATCTACTTCAGACCCCTCATGATTTTGAGCACCCCTATCAAATATCCTCTCATTCGTCTCTGCTCCAAGGAGAACAACCCCGGCTTCTCCAGTCTATCAAGGTAACTGAAATCCCTCATCCCTGGAATTATTCTCGTAAATATTTTCTGCATCTGTTTGTGCACCACCTTTAGGATTGTACCATTTCGGTTATATGTCCTCTCATTCTTTCTACCAAAATGTATCACTTCGCACTTTCTGCATTAAATTTCATCTGCCACGTGTCCGCCCATTTCACCAACCTGTCTATGTCTTCCTGAAGTCTATCACTCTCCTCCTCACTGTTCACTATACTTCCAAGTTTTGTGTCATCTACAATTTTGAAATTGTGCCCTGCACACCCACATCAAAGTCATTAATATATATCAAGAAAAGCAGTGATCCTAGAACCGACCCCGGGGAACACCACTATATACCTTCCTCCAGTCCGAAAACCAACCGTTCACCATTACTCTCTGTTTCCTGTCACTTAGCCAATTTCGTATCCATGCTGCCACTGTCCCTTTTATTCCATGGGCTTCAATTTTGCTGGCAAGCCTATTATGTGGCACTTTGTTGAACGCCTTTTGGAAATCCATGTACATTACGTCAACTGCATTGCCCTCATCAACCCTATCTGTTACCTCATCAAAAAGCTCGATTAATTTGGTTAAACACGATTTATCTTTAACAAATCAATGCTGCCTTTCCTTAATTAATCCACACCTATCCAAGTAACTGTTAATTTTGTCCCTGATTAGTGTTTCTAAAGGCTTCCCCACTACCGAGGCCTGTAGTTGCTGGGTTTATCTTTACACCCTTTTTTGAACAATGGTGCAACATTTGCAATTCTTCAGTCCTCTGGCACCACCCCCATATCTATGGAGGATTGGAATATTATGGCCAGTACCTCCATGATTTCCGCCCTCAATTCCCTCAGCATCCCATCCGTTCCTGGTGATTTATCTACTTTAATTACAGCCAGCCTTTCTAATACCTCTATCAATTTTTATCCTATCTGGTGTCTCCACTACCTTCTCCTTCACTATGTCTATGGCACCATCCTCTTCCTTGGTGAAGACAGATGCAAAGTAATTGTTCAGTACCTCAGTCATACCCTCTGCCTCCATGCATAGGTCTCCTTTTCGGTCCCTAATCGGCCCCACCCCTCTCCTTACTACCCTTTTGCTATTTATATGCCTGTAGAAGACTTTTCGATTACCTTTTATGTTGGCTGCCATTCTATTCTCATACCCTCTCTTTGCACCTCTTACTTTCTTTTTCACTTCTCTGACTTTTTCTATATATAGCCTGATTCTCAAATGTATTTGCAACCTGACATCTGTCAAACGTGCTTTTTTTCTGCTTCATCATATTCTCTGTCTCTTTCGTCATCCAGGGAGCCCTGACTTTAGTTGCCCTGCCTTTCCCCCTAGTGGGAATGTACCTGAACTATTTCCTCTTTAAAGGCAGCCCATTGTTCCATTACAGTTTTGCCTGCCAATCTTTGATTCCAGTTTACCCGGGCCAGATCCGTTCTCATCCCACTAAAATGGGCTTTCCCCCAGTTAAACGTTTTTACTCTAGATTGCTCCCTGTACTTTTCCATAGCTAATCTAAACCTTATGATAGTATGATCACTGTTCCCTAAATGCTCACTTAAACTACAAGGGCTACTGACACTTGCTCCATTTGACCTACCTCATTCCCCAGAACCAGATCCAGCAATGCCTCCTCCCTCATCGGGCCGGAAACACACTGATCAAGAAAGTTCTCCTGAACACACTTCAGAAATTCTTCCTCTTCTCTGCCCTTTACACTATTACCATCCCAGTCTATATTAGGGTATATTAGGATAGTTGAAGTCCCCCATTATTACTAATCTGTAGTTCTTGCACACTTCTGTAATTTCTCTGCAAATTTGCTCCTCCATATCTTTCCCACTATTTGGTGGTCTATATAGAATACATATTTTGCACTCACTTATGCAAACGGGGTTGGACAGTCCTATGAGTGGCTCACAAGGATGTGTGCTTCCTCTGGATGTAGTGCATACGGTGAAAGGGGAAATCAGGCAGATATAAAAGGAGTGGGGACGGCAAGCTTTTGAGGAAAGTGGCTACAGTGCCAATTCAGGAGGTCTGATGAGAGTGGGTGCAGGTGGAGAGCATGTCAGATGAAATGAGATGAGGATTGGGGTTATTGGCAGTAATAAAAGGAGGAAGCAGGAGGTGAGTATGCGTAAGGAGTCAGAATGAGTGGTGGTGCTGAGGAAATTGATGCAGGTGTGAGGAGTGGTGTGAATGGTGTAGGATGAACAAGAGAGAGTGGGAGAAGGTGCAGTGCAGGACATGAGTAAAGATGGACATGTGCTGACCTTTCCTGACCTAGTCAGGTCATTGAAACATTTTCTCCATTGGATCCACGACCTTGGCTTTACACTCCTGCTACTCACTTCCTCAGCCACCTCTATCCAGGCTGCCTTCATGGAGGCAGCTGGTTTCTTCTTCCCACTTGTGGCGAACAGCACATCCTTCCTTGCACTCGCAACACACAGAAGGACCTCCAGGGAAGCATTACTGAATTGGGCGGGGGAGGGCACGTTTGGAGGGAGACCACATGAGAGTCTGCGCCCTGAGAAGACGAAGGGATAAAACTACGAGGGCTACCAACAGACAACTCCTGGCATGCTGAGTCCTGCATAACACTAGAGAGGGCACAGAGGAGATTTACCAGGATGTTGCCAGGACTAGAGAACTTTATCTATGAGGAAAGATTGGATAGGCTGTGTTTGTTTTCTTTGGAAAAGAGGAGGCTGAGGGGAGACTTGATTGAGGTGTATAAAATTATGAGGGGCCTAGATAGAGTGGATAGGAAGGACCTGTTTACCCTAGCAGAGAGGTCTGTTCCTGGGACTAGGGACAGGGTCACTGGCAAGGCTTTGGAAGCTAAGCAGAGTCAGGCCTGGTTAGTACCTGGAGGGGTGACCATCAGGGAAGACCAGGTGCAGAAGGTCACGGAAGGAGCCCCGGGAGGGGCGGCTGGTGAGCAGGCCCGGGCGTTGGGCTGAAGATAGATGGAATGGTGGAAATGGAATGGCGGCACGC
This sequence comes from Somniosus microcephalus, assembly GCF_052327205.1. Taxonomy (NCBI): domain Eukaryota; kingdom Metazoa; phylum Chordata; class Chondrichthyes; order Squaliformes; family Somniosidae; genus Somniosus; species Somniosus microcephalus. The sequence goes on from NC_140996.1 coordinate 236,571,483, forward strand.
ACAGACACAGCGGCTTTGCTTCTCCCAGGATGGTGCTATTTACGTATAATGTTAATGTTATTTGTACTGGACTCATGGGAGCTTGCAAGATCACATTTCGTTGTGCATTGTACAATGACAATAAAGTATTATTATTAATAACCAGGGGCATAGATTTAAAGTAATTGGTAGGAGGTTTAGAGGGGAATTGAGAACTTTTTTTACCCAGAGGGTGGTGGTGGTCTGGAACTCACTGCCTGAAAGGGTGGTAGAGGCAGAAACCCTCATCGCATTTAAAAAGTGCTTGGATATGCACTTGAAGTGCTGTAACCTACAAGCCTACAGACCAAGAGTGCGAAAGTGGGATTCGGCTGGATAGCACTTTTTCAGCCAGCACAGACACAATGGGCTGAATGGCTTCCCTCTGCTGTAAATTTCTATGATTCTATGACAAGTGCCTCAATGCCCAGCCTTCGTGCCATTCACAATCTCAGTAAACACTATCTATGGTCAAGATACTCAACCAGACCAGCACCCGTGGTCCCGATATCCAACCGTATCACTATCCATTGTCTGAGCACAAATCTCTACCGCAGTTCATAGACTTCAAGATTCATGGTCTTGCTACACAGCCTTGCTGCCATCTATACATCTGTTGTCTCAGTGCCCACCCATAAGCGCTATGGTCAAACCTGCTGCTATAACCTGCACGGCACTCAGTACCCACTGCTACCACCATGCATGATCTTCATATTTATTCATACTTCTACCTAAGGTCTCACTACTCATGTCAACTACCATCCACACTCTCAATATTCACCCCTGCTGGCATCCATTGCAATGCTAACCCATAACACTATCTACGGGCTTAATACCCACCAATACCAGCATCCATGAACTTGATGCCTATGCCTACCATCAATCATGGACTCTGTACCTCACCATGGGGTAGATGTTCATCTTCACTGCCTGGAATCTGGCAGAGTGGATTGCCTGCCCATTGTAGAATCTGCCTGATTTCCAACATGCTGAAATCAATGGAGTGAAAATCAGGTGGGGTATAAAAGAGTGTGTGCTCTGCTCCGTCAAATTACCACACAGGCAGCGAAAATGAAAGTTTCTCATCTCTCCCTATCCCATTTTCACAGACATCCAGAAGAAAATAATGGTGATGGGGAGCTTTACTAGTGAAAGAGGGTATGGCAGTTACTGGACAGAGGAGCAGCTTTTTACAGTGAAGTGAGTCTGATTGGAAATATATAGTGAAGGATAGGAAATTATGAGCTAAAACTTCAACTTCGGTGAGGGATTGAAATGGACGGTGGTGGATTGGTTGCCGATTTCCCATTCCACTGACTTCAAAAGTACCACACACCAGTGTTACACACTGACAGACCTGTACCCACCAGTACTGTACCCCAGTGTTACACATTGACAGACCTGTACCCACCAGTACTGTACCCCAGTGTTACACACTGACAGACCTGTACCCACCAGTACTGTACCCCAATGTTACACACTGACAGACCTGTACCCACCAGTACTGTACCCCAGTGTTACACACTGACAGACCTGTACCCACCAGCACTGTACCCCAGTGTTATACAGTGACAGACCTGTACCCACCAGTACTGTACCCCAGTGTTACACACTGACAGACCTGTACCCACCAGCACTGTACCCCAGTGTTATACAGTGACAGACCTGTACCCACCAGTACTGTACCCCAGTGTTATACAGCAACAGACTTGTACTCACCAGTACTGTATCCCAGTGTTATACAGTGACAGACCTGTACCCGCCAGTACTGTACCCCAGTGTTCTACAGTGACAGACCTGTACCCACCAGTACTGTACCCCAGTGTTATACAGTGACAGACCTGTACCCACCAGTACTGTACCCCACTGTTATACAGTGACAGACCTGTACCCGCCAGTACTGTACCCCAGTGTTCTACAGTGACAGACCTGTACCCACCAGTACTGTACCCCAGTGTTCTACAGTGACAGACCTGTACCCACCAGTACTGCACCCCAGTGTTCTACAGTGACAGACCTGCACCCACCAGTGCTGTACCCCAGTGTTAGTGACAGACCTGTACCCACCAATACTGCACCCCAGTGTTATACAGTGACAGACCTGTACCCACCAGTACTGCACCCCAGTGTTATACAGTGACAGACCTGTACCCACCAGTACTGCACCCGTGTTCTACAGTGACAGACCTGTACCCACCAGTACTGTACCCCAGTGTTAGTGACAGACCTGTACCCACCAGTACTGTACCCCAGTGTCATACAGTGACAGACCTGTACCCACCAGTACTGTACCCCAGTGTTATACAGCAACAGACTTGTACTCACCAGTACTGTATCCCAGTGTTATACAGTGACAGACCTGTACCCGCCAGTACTGTACCCCAGTGTTCTACAGTGACAGACCTGTACCCACCAGTACTGTACCCCAGTGTTATACAGTGACAGACCTGTACCCACCAGTACTGTACCCCACTGTTATACAGTGACAGACCTGTACCCGCCAGTACTGTACCCCAGTGTTCTACAGTGACAGACCTGTACCCACCAGTACTGTACCCCAGTGTTCTACAGTGACAGACCTGTACCCACCAGTACTGCACCCCAGTGTTCTACAGTGACAGACCTGCACCCACCAGTGCTGTACCCCAGTGTTAGTGACAGACCTGTACCCACCAATACTGCACCCCAGTGTTATACAGTGACAGACCTGTACCCACCAGTACTGCACCCCAGTGTTATACAGTGACAGACCTGTACCCACCAGTACTGCACCCGTGTTCTACAGTGACAGACCTGTACCCACCAGTACTGTACCCCAGTGTTAGTGACAGACCTGTACCCACCAGTACTGTACCCCAGTGTCATACAGTGACAGACCTGTACCCACCAGTACTGTACCCCAGTGTTATACAGTGACAGACCTGTACCCACCAGTACTGTATCCGTGTGTTATACAGCGACAGACCTGTACCCATCAGTACTATGCCCCAGTGTTCTACAGCAACAGACCTGTATCCACCAGTGCTGTACCCCAGTGTTATACAGTGACAAACCCGTATCCATCAGGTTACCCTCCATCTGCCTATTTCCTAGTTACTCCATGTGCCTTTTTCCTGGCTTCTTTACATGTGCATATTTCCTAGCTATGCTCCATACCCCTGTTTGCTGGTTAAGCATGGGCCTATTCTAGGTTAATCGCCAGATGTTTATTTGCTGGTTAATCCAATTGTGCCTGGTTACTTTCTCCATGATTATTTTCTGGTTACTCTCCATGTGAATACTTCCTAGTTACTCTCTATCTGCTGGCTTTCTGGGTACTCTCCATGTGCCTGGTTACTGTCCATGTGATTATGTTGTGAGTTACTTGCCATTTGACTATTTCCTGCTTACTCTCCAAGTGCCTATTTCATGGTTAATCTCCTTCTGCCTATTCCCTAATTAGGCTCCATATATCTATTTCCTGGTTACCCTCCATGTGCCTACTCACTGGTTACCCTGCACATACCGATTTCCATGTGACTATTTTGTGGTTACTCTCCGTGTGGATATTTCGTGGTTGGTCTCCATGTGACTATTTCTATATTAATCTCTGTGTGCTTATTTGGTGGTTTATCTCAATGTACACAGTTGCTGTTTACTCGCCTTGTGACTATTTCATGGTTAATCATCCATGTACTTATTCCCTAATTACACTCCATATTTCTTGGTAACTCTCCATGTGCCTAATCCTGGTATCTCAACATGTGACTGTTTCCTGGTTAAACATGTGCCTATTTCCAAATTAGCCTCGGTGCCCCCGTTGTTTGGTTAGCCCCTACATGCCTATTGTTGTGTCGTTACCTTTTTACCTAGACACAATTAGAACTCAGAACTCAGAGATTCAAACATGAAGTGCTTTATTCGAAGGGAAAAGGAAGTTCTGGAAAGTTCCAAACAAAGAGAGCTAAACTTAACCAAGAGAACACCCAACCATTTATCTGCTGTGACAGCGCCACCACAGGTGGGAGGAGAACACACAATACATAACATATTCCTCCCCTCTTAAATGGAAGGTCCACATTATTCCTCAACGGGTAAGTTACTTTCAATGCACTCAACTAACCTAGGGTAGAGGTAGACTGCCTCAACCCCTGACTTTACCCTGGGGTTTATTCTGCCCCAGTCTTGTGGGTAAGTCGCTAAGCCTACTGATCCAAGCGCCTTGGAGGCCGCCACTCTCTGACAGGATACCGGCGGTCACCGTTGGCTTCCACAGCAGTAGGCATTGACACAGGCCTAGATGGAGAAGGTGCCTGTGTCAGTTGAAAGTCAGGAGTTTGCACAGGTGGAACAGTCTCTTTGACTTCCTGTGTTGGAGAAGAGCACTGTGGCAAAGATGCTGGTTTGCGGTATCATCCGGAAACAGTTCAGGCCAACCAGCCGTTGGAGCCTCTGTGGCTGTCTCTGCTCCTAGCAACAGTTGATCTGTGTGTCTTCTCCAGATGACATCCTCAGCAGTCTCAACCGTGTAAGACACAGGGCCCGTCTGCGCGATCACCGTAGCAGGAACCCATTTCGGTCCAGTGTTGTAGTTTCGAGTTAGGACGTGCTCTCCCGGATGAAACCGTCTCTCCTTGGCTTTTTTCTCTCTCTTTTCAACTTGAGCTTGTTGTTGACGATGGACAACCTGCTCTGCCCTTGGAGGTTTGAGTAAGTCAAAACTTGTCCGCAACTGCCTCTTCATCATGAGTGAAGCGGGGGAAGTTTTGGTTGTGGCATGCGGCTCGTTCCTGTAGGACAACAGGAAGCTGTTCAGACGTTGGTGGATTGAGTCCTGACCTTGCGATGCCTTCAAGGCGTGCTTCAAAGTTTGCATGAACCTTTCTGCCTGGCTGTTAGTAGAGGGATGATAGGGCACAGACCTGATGTGTTGGACACCATTCACATGGAGGAAGGTTGCAAACTCCTGTGATACAAATTGTGGACCGTTGTCACTTACGAGTTGTTCCGGTGAGCCATAACGGCTGAACATCTCACCAAGTTTCTCAATTGTTTTCTCTGCCATGGTAGACCTCATCACAGTGACCTCCGGCCACTTGCTGCGAGCATCTACAACCACCATAAACATCTTCTCTTCGAAAGGACCGGCGAAGTCCACATGTATTCGCTGCCACACTTCTGCAGGCCAATCCCAGGGGTGTAGGGTTGCCAGCTGTGGAACATTCCGGACCCTTTGACATGGGGAACATGTTTTGGCTTTCTCCTCAATATTCCCATCGAGACCTGGCCACCAGAAGTCGCTTCTTGCCATTTCCTTCATCCGAACCATCCCACTGTGGCCTGTATGAAGTTGTTGCAGTATAGGTTCCCTCAGAGGTGGCGGAATGATGACACGGCGTCCCCAAAGAAGACAACCTGCCTGGACGGAGAGCTCATTTCTTTTTGAAACGTAAGGTTTCAAACTAGGAGAATCTCCTATAGCTCTCCCTCGAATGACATCGTCCATTACCTCAGACAGGACTGGATCGTTGCGGGTGTACCTTTGCACCTGAACTGCAGTGACAGGTGCTCCCTCCACTTGTCTAAAGTAGAAGATGTCTATCTGACGAGGCTCTGGGGGAGTAACAGGCAAGGGTAGCCTCGAGAGACCGTCTGCGTTGCTGTGCAAGTCTGATTTGCGATATTTGATGTCGTATGTGTGTTCTGACAACAGTAAAGCCCACCTTTGCATCCTGCTTGCAGCGAGAGACGGAATTCCGGTGTGGGGCCTGAAGATCGAAGTCAATGGACGGTGGTCCATCAGGAGTTTGAACCTTCTCCCAAACAGGTACTGATGAAATTTTCGAATTCCAAAAACAATTCCCAAGGCCTCGCGCTCGATCTGCGCATAGTTACTCTCGGCCTTGTTCAAGGTGCGTGATGCGAAGGCGATAGGTTTCTCTTCACCCGAAGGCATGATGTGGGATATGACTGCTCCCACACCATATGGTGATGCATCACATGCTAGCTGCACGGGTAGCTTTGGGTGGAAGTGTGTCAGGACCTCCGAATTCAGCAATGCTTTCTTTGCTTGGGCGAAAGCTTCGTTGCACAGTTCAGTCCATTTCCATGTTTTGCCTTGACATAGCAACTGATGTAATGGCTTCAGCAATGTTGCTAAGTCTGGAATAAACTTCCCATAGTAGTTAAGTAGCCCCAGAAATGAACGTAACTGGCTCACATTCTGGGGTGCTGGGGCCTCCACGATCGCCTTGACCTTTGACGGCGCCTTATGCAGGCCAGTAGCGTCAATCACATGCTCCAGGTACTCAACTGAAGACTGAAAGAACTCACATTTGTCTTTACGAACTCTGAGTCCGTACTCTTTCAGTCATTGTAGTGTCACATCCAAGTTCAGAAGATGATCCTCCTCATTTGTCCCAGTGACAAGGATGTCGTCCAGGTAGCACTGGACTCCTGGCAGTCCACTCAAAATCTGATCCATTGCCCTTTGGAATAGAGCAGGGGCCGACGTAATTCCAAACGGAAGGCGGCAGTACCTGTATAGCCCCTTGTGTGTCACAATTGTCAGCAGCTCCTTTGATATGTCATTGACATGCATTTGTAGATAAGCCTGGCATAAGTCTATTTTGCTGAACTTTTGCCCTCCGGCCAGGCCCGTAAAAAGATCATCAATGAGGGGAAGAGGGTACTGTTCCGCAGACAGCACCGGGTTAATAGTCACTTTAAAATCCCCGCAGATTCGAACAGATCCATCCTTTTTCAGGACAGGAACAATGGGTGTGGCCCAGTTGCTCACGCTCACAGGCTCCAGGACTTATTCTCGACTAAGGCCTCCAAGTTAGCCTCAACTTTTGGCCTAATTGCATAGGGTACAGGTCGGGCTTTGTGAAACGTCGGCTTGCTGTCAGGTTTAATGTCCAGTCTCACGCTGATCTTTTTCATGCTCCCAAGTTCCCCATTGAAGAGTTCTGCATGTTTGTTTAACACTGCAGTTAGACCTGACTCCCCTTTTGATATCATGCAGACTGCAGGCCAGTCCAGCGTGATTTTCCTCTAGCCACGCACGTCCCAGTAGCGATGGGTAATTTCCCTTTACCACATATAGTGGCAGTTTTACAGTCTGTCTGTTCAATTTAACTGTCACCTCAATGGCGCCTCTCATGGCCACAGGTTCGCCATACATCTTTAGCACAATGTTTGTTGGCTGAAGGGTAAGATGCTTTAGCATTTTGTTGTAGACAGTGTCTGATACAAGGGACACAGCCGTGCCTGTGTCCACCTCCATCTGCACTGATTGTCCCTCCACCAGTGGTGACACCCAGTAGCCATTTGAACCACCTGCAACCGTCAGTATGTGCACCTCTTCCTCCTCAGAGGTGTCGCTCCCCTCTGTTTTGCTTGTTCCATCATACTGCACTGAATGAACACTCTTTTTCCTCTCTTGTCCAAATACAGACATTTTGCTTCCATGCTTCCCAGCTCTGTCTGTTCTTTTTTTACCTCTACAGGCGCGTTCAATGTGACCCCTTTTGCCACAATTTTGGCATTCCAGCTCCGTACACCAGCAGTCATTAGCGTGATGGCCCGTTTTCCCACAACGGTAACATGTGCCGTTCCGCGCACCTTTAGGCTCAGACGACACCTTGTGAACTCTCCCTGTTGAACTCAACTGGTGAGCCTCCTTTTCCGCCATCTCCATGAAGACACTAACTTCAATGGCCTTTTCAAGAGTAAGGTTGTCCTCAGTAAGAAGGCGCTTCTGTGTGGCTGCACTTTGCAGACCAGTCACGAGTCTGTCTCTAATGGTGTAATTTAGCACCTCCTTGAACTGGCAGTGTTCCGACAACCTTTTTAAAGCAGCAATAAACATCATCACTGATTCCCCCTCCTCTTGATTCCGTTTGTGAAATCTAAATCTCTCAGCAATAACCAGAGGTTTTGGTGAAAAATGTACTCCAAGAATTTCCACTAGTTGTTTATATATTTTAGTTCCTGGCTTATCTGGCTGTACAAGGCTGTGAAGTAAATTGAATGTCTTCGGCCCCATTACACTCAAAAAGGTAGGCACGACCTTTTCGTTTGCCACCGCATTCGCCAAGACAAAATAGTCAAAACGTTCCGTATAAGCGCTCCATTGCTCCACATTTTCATCAAAATCACCGATGTTTCCTAATATAGTAGCCATCTCACGTTTCAAATTTAAATTTCTGTTTACTCACTGCACCCGTAACGTATGCAGATTCATCCGCTCCTCATCGCCACTTTGTTGTGTTGGCACCTTTTTACCTAGACACAATTAGAACTCAGAACTCAGAGATTCAAACATGAAGTGCTTTATTCAAAGGGAAAAGGAAGTTCTGGAAAGTTCCAAACAAAGAGAGCGAAACTTAACCAAGAGAACACCCAACCATTTATCTGCTGTGACAGCGCCACCACAGGTGGGAGGAGAACACACAATATATAACACCTATGTCCTAGTTACTATCCATGTCAGTATTTCCTGGTTACTCTACTGTCTGGTTTCTCTTCCTGAGACTATTCCCTGTTTGCCTTCCATATGACTATTCCCTGGCTACTCACCATGTGCCTATATCCTGTTTACTCACTGTGATTATTTCATGGTTAATCTCCATATTTGTCTAGTTCCTATTCAATGCCCATGTGCCTATTGCCTGGTATCTCACCATGTGATTAGTACCTGGTTATTTTCAATGTGATTATTTCCTGGTTACCCTCCTTGTGCCTATGATCTTGCTTAGCACGCAATTTAAATTCATCATAGTTCGCCTGCAATTTCTCCATCTGTCAAATAGAAAAGTGTCACAGTGTGTTTGAACAGTGATTGACTCCTACTCTTATATCCTCTTTACATTACAGACCCACTTCAAGAACAAACATCTCTGTAATACCCAAAGCTACTGGTGCTATGGAATCTGCCGCTGAAATACTGCAGGTTGGATTCAATTGCACCAGCACAACATCCAATGGTAAATGTACAGTTGTTTCAAATTTGAGATTCCTGTCCTTATTTCGGGCTGCTGGAATTTCACCAATGGCTGGAAAAGCCCCAGAAATGGGGGAACACCCGGAGCCAGAAAAGATGGTGGCCGTGTTTTTATTTAATGTTGAGAGTGATGGGGCCTTTGGGGACATTGGCAAAAACCACTCCTTTTAGATGGATCCAGACCTCTCAAATACCACAGGGACCCTGAGTTTTCCCACTCCAGCCATACAAATTAGAGCTGATGGGACACATAATGAGAACTTGAGGCCAAATAATTGTTCTTCAGAACAAACGCAGGAAATCAAGTCGGCATTAGCTGTGAGAACTCATGCAGGGGGGAAAGGGCAGGTTGAAAAATAAAGAAAGCACTTGACTCCTGCACACTTTCTAGTTGCACCCCAGCTCCAGCCCTTCTATGCTGAAGGCCCTGGAGTCATGACTGTGCCCATTATCCCCCAGGCTCATGGATAGAGGATTGGCTAACTAACAGAAAACAGAGAGTTGGGATAAATAGGCCATTTTCAGGTTGGCAAACTGTAACCAGCGGAGTGCCGCAGGGATCAGTGCTGCGGCCTCAACTATTTACAATCTATATTAATGACTTGGATGAAGGGACCGAGTGTAATGTATCAAATTTGCTCATGATAGGTAGAAAAGCAAATTGTGTGGAGGACGCAAAGAATCTCCAAAGAGATATAGATAGGCTAGGCTAAGTGAGTGGGCAGGAATCTGGCAGATGGAGTATAATGTGGGAAAATGCGAGGTTATCCACTTTGGTAGGAAAAATAAAAAAGCAAATTATTATTTAAATGGGGAGAGATTACAAAATGCTGAGGTACAGAGGGATTTGGGGGTCCTTGTACATGAATCACAAAAAGTTAGCATGCAGGTACAGCAAGTAATTAGGAAGGCAAATGGAGTGTTGGCCTTTATTGCAAAGGGAATGGAGTATAAAAGTAGGGAAGTCCTGCTACAACTGTACAGTTGCCCGGGAGCTCAGACGCTTCAACATTGACATCGCCGCCCTAAGTGAGACCCGGCGGGCAGGGGAAGGCCAGCTCAAGGAGCAAGGCGGTGGTTACACCTTCTTCTGGAAAGGCAAACCCGAAGAAGAACGCCGCCTCCATGGGGTAGGCTTCGCCATAAAAAATGAACTGGTCCGGCGTCTCAGAGACTCCCCTAGCGGTATAAACGAGCGCCTCATGACTCTTCGACTCACCCTAGCCCGAAACCAGTGCGCTACGGTCATCAGTGCGTACGCCCCAACACTGGAAGCCACAGACGAGACCAAAGAGGAATTCTACTCCAGCCTCGAACAATCCCTGTCCCGAGTCCCAACGGGTGACAAGCTGATCCTCCTTGGCGACTTCAACGCCAGAGTTGGAAAGGACACAGACCTCTGGGGAGGTGTGATCGGCAGAGAGGGGGTAGGGAAAGCCAACTCCAACGGTACCCTCCTCCTGTCGAAATGCTTAGAACATGGCCTCATCATAACCAACACCTTGTTCCGTCAGAGAGCCAAGTACCCTCGTTCCAAGCACTGGCATCTGCTGGACTACGTCATCGTCCGAGCGAGGAACCGCAAGGACGTCCGCATCACCCGCGCCATGACAGGAACTGATGACTGCTGGACAGACCACCACCTAATCTGCTCTGTTATCTCCATCAATGTAGCCCCAAAACAGCGGCGGCAACAGAAACAATGCCGCAGGAAAATTAACGCTGGAGCACTCAAAGACCCCGCTAAGAAAGCCCAATTCAGCCTGCGCCTCACAACCAACCTGATGACTCCCAGTGATGCAGAGACACAGAGTGCCCACAGCGTCTGGTCTGCACTTAAGGCCTCCATAATCAGCACCTGTGAAGAGACGCTCAGTCACTCAACCAGGAAACACCAAGACTGGTTCGACGAGAATGACCAGGAGATCCAGGTGCTAATAAGCCGCAAGCGCAGGGCATTTCTGATCTGAAAATAGCAACAGAACTCGAGAGCAAGAAAGCAGCTCTACAGAAGCCTGAAGGCCGAGGTCCAACAAAAAACTCGCGACCTAAAGAACAGATGGTGAGTGGAGAAAGCGCAGGAGATCCAGCAGCTAGCTGACAACCACGACGTGCGTGGATTCTTTAGCACAGTCAAGACCATCTACGGCCCAAGCACCCAAGGCCCTTCCCCACTGCGAGCCAAGAACGGAGAGGTACTCATCAAGGACAGGGAAGCAGTCAGTGCCCGCTGGAAGGAACACTTTGAAGATCTCCTTAACCATGATGCTGTCTTCAACATGAGTGTCCTCAACTCCATCCCACAGCATGCTACCCGCCACCATCTCAGCACAACCCCAGCCTGGCATGAGGTTGAAAAGGCCATCCAACAACTGAAGAACAACAAAGCCTCAGGAGCAGATGGAATCCCCGCCGAGGCACTAAAGCATGGCGGAGAAGCACTACTGGTGCGAATTCATGAACTCATTTCTCTTATCTGGAAGGAGGAGAGCATGCCAGGGGATCTCAGAGGCGCCGTAATTGTGACCATCTTCAAGAAAGGTGACAAGTCCAATTGTGGTAATTACAGAGGAGTTTCCCTGCTATCTGCCACAGGGAAAGTCATTGCAAGAATCCTCCTCAATCGCCTTCTCCCAGTGGCCGAAGAGCTCCTCTCAGAGTCGCAATGCGGATTCCGCCCACTAAGGGGCACAATGGACATGATCTTCACTGCACGTCAATTACAAGAGAAATGCAGGGAACAGCACCAACCACTGTACATGGCCTTCTTTGATCTCACAAAGGCCTTCGACACTGTCAACGTGAGGGATTATGGAGAGTCCTCCTCAAATTCGGCTGCCCTCAAAAGTTTGTCACTATCCTCCGCCTGCTTCACGACATCATGCAAGCCGTGATCCTGATCAACGGTTCCACCACAGACCCAATTCACGTACGAACCGGGGTCAAGCAAGGCTGTGTCATCGCACCAACGCTCTTCTCAATCTTCCTTGCTGCAATGCTCCATCTTGCCCTCAGTAAGCTCCCCACTGGAGTGGAGCTAATTTACAGAACAAACGGGAAACTGTTCAACCTCCGTCGCCTCCAGTCCCGATCCAAGGTCGTCCCATCCTCTGTCGTCGAATTACAGTATGCAGACGATGCTTGCGTCTGCGCTCACTCGGAGGTCGAACTCCAAACCATCGTAAACACCTTCACCGAAGCATACGAGAGCATGGGCCTTACACTAAACATTCGTAAGACAAAGGTCCTCCACCAACCTGCCCCCGCCACACAGTGCTGCCCCCTCATTATCAAAATCCATGACAAGGCCTTGGACAACGTGGACCACTTTCCATACCTCGGGAGCCTACTGTCAACAAGGGCAGACGTCGACGACGAAGTCCAACACCGCCTTCAGTGTGCCACTGCAGCCTTCGGTCACCTGAGGAAGAGAGTGTTTGAAGACCAGGACCTCAAACCCAGCACTAAGCTCATGGTCTACAGGGCAGCAGCGATACCTGCCCTGCTGTATGCCTCAGCGACATGGACCATGTACAGCAGGCACCTCAAAGCACTGGAGAGGTACCACCAACGCTGCCTACGCACGATCCTGCAAATCCATTGGAAGGATAGGCGCACCAACGTCAGTGTTCTTGCTCAGGCCAACATCCCCAGCATCGAAGCTCTGACCACGCTCAATCAGCTCCGATGGACGGGTCACATTGTCCGCATGCCCGATACGAGACTCCCAAAACAAGCGCTCTACTCGGAGCTCCGGCACGGCAAGAGAGCACCAGGTGGGCAGAGGAAACGCTTCAAGGACACCCTCAAAGTCTCCTTGAAAAAGTGCAACATCCCCACCGACACCTGGGAATCCCTGGCCCAAGACCGCACAAAGTGGAGGAGAAGCATCCGGGAAGGCGCCAAACACCTCGAGCCACTTCGCCGGGAGCAAGCGGAAGCCAAGCGCAAGGAGCGCACGTCAACCCAAGCACCCCACCCACCCGCCCCTTCAACCACCGTCTGCCCCACCTGTGACAGAGACTGTAGGTCCTGCATTGGGTTAATCAGCCACCTGCGAGCTCATTTTTAATGTGGAAGCAAGTCATCCTCAGTTCCGAGGGACTGCTTAAGAAGAAGACAGGGCATTGGTGAGCACACCTGGAGTACTGCGTACTGTTTTGGTCTCCTTATTTAAGGAAGGATATACTTGCATTGGAGGCATAGAAACATAGAAGATAGGAGCAGGAGTAGGCTGTTCGGCCCTTCGAGCCTGCTCCGCCATTCAATGAGATCATGGCTGATCATCCAAATTCAGTACCCTGTCCCTGCCTTCTCCCCATATCCCTTGATCCCTTTAGCCTTAAGAAATATATCCAACTCCTTCTTGAATATATTTAATGAACTGGCCTCCACCGCCCTCTGTGGCAGAGAATTCCACAGGTTCACCACTCTCTGGGTGAAGAAATTCCTCCTCATTTCAGTCCTAAATGGCTTACCCCTTATCCTTAGACTATGACCCCTGGTTCTGGACTCCCCGGCCATCAGAAACATCCTTCCTGCATCTAGTCTGTCCAGGCCTGACAGAATTTTATAGGTTTCGATGAGATCCCCTCTCAATCTTCTGAACTCCAGTGAGTATAAGCCCAATCGACACAATCTCTCCTCATACGTCATTCCTGCCATCCCAGGTATCAGCCTGGTGAATCTTCGCTGCACTCCTTCCATGGCAAGAACGTCCTTCCTCAGATAAGGAAGGTTCAAGAGGTTGATTCCAGAGATGAAAGGGTTGTCTTATGAAGAAAGGTTGAGCAGGTTGGGCCTATACTCATTGGAGTTTAGAAGAATGAGAGGTGATCTTATTGAAACATAAGATTCTGAAGGGGCTTGACAGGGTAAATGCAGAGAGGATGTTTCCCCTCGTGGGGGAATCTAGAACTCGGGGGCATAATTTCAGAATTTAAAACAGAAATGAAGAGGAATTTCTTCTCTCAGAGGGTCGTGAATCTTTGGAATTCTCTTCCCCAAAGAGCTGTGGAGGCTGGGTCATTGAATATATTTAAGGTGGAGATGGACAGATTTTTGAATGGTAAGGGTTATGGGGAACGGGCAGGGAAGTGGAGTTGAGGCCAAGATCAGATCAGCCATGATCTTATTGAATGGCGGAGCAGGCTCGAGGGGCCAAATGACCGACTCCTGCTCCTACGTCTTATGTTCTGTTTTCTGTACATGTGCCTATCTCTTAGTTACTCTTCATTTGTCTATTTCTTGGTTACGCTCTACATCATTATTTTCTGTTTATGCTTCATGTGACTATTTCATGATTCCCTCCATGTGCCTAGTTTCTGGTGACTATCCACGTGTCTATTTCCTGGCTACCATCCATGTGATATTTCCTAGCTAACCTCCATATGCCTATTTGCTGGTTAGACACTTTGGACTGAATCTTAACCCCCCCCAAAAATGGGTGGGTTGGGGTCGGGCGAGATGTTAAAACTTTAAGGGGGAAAAATTTGGTTGATTTGCGCCTCCCATTAGTGCCCTAAGAGGGTGCTAATGGGGCGCAAAGCAACTAGCGCATGGGCGCGGTGCCGCTACCACCTCCCGTGAAATTCAGCGGGAGGTTAGCAGTGGCAGTAACCATTAGTGCCCCATGGCGCTGCGCCGCCGGTGATGACATCATCGCCATGCGCTGCGCCCTGGTCGCAATCTTCGGTAGCTGGACGCTATGTCTGACGGGGTCAGGGGGGCCTACCCGCGGTCGGGGCAGTGCAAATTAAAGGGAAGGTGCCGGGCGGCCATTTTTGTTGCTGGCCGCCTGCCAGCACCTGCTCACTTTGCCGTCCCCGGCCTACTGTGAAGACCCCCCCCCCCCCCCCGCCCCCCCAGTGACATGCCGGCTGCACTCCATGAGCCCGGCACTTCTCTCGAGCGCCGGGCTCTTTTGCCGGCACTCCGATCCCTGGTGGCCCAGCTGGGCCCTGGGTCGCACTGCGCTAGGCCCCTCCTCTTTAATAAGGGGAGGAAGGCCTGCAGTACTGTGGTGCGACATGCCGCAGAGTGTGGCGCTGCGGCACATAGCACCGCAATATTCACTCGCAGTGCCCCAAGAGGCAGGCAGGGCGCTTCCAGTAGCCGCTACTGGTGAATTTTGGGAGCTAACTTTCCCAAAGGGGGCGAGACCCAATTTTTCCCCCTAAAATTTTCAAACCTGACCCCAACCCGCCTCCAACCCACCCACTTCCGGTTTAACAGAGGGGGCCAAAGGGTGGACAATCAACCCACTTCCAGGAGGCGGGTTGGCCAATTTAATATTTTAATGAAGCTGGCAGCCTCTGATTAAACCTGCTTTGCCGGTTTAACCTTGGCCGGACAGGTTTCCCGGGCCTCAGGAAACCTGATAGCTGAAGGGAGGTGAGGACAGCTTCGGGGAGAAGGTAAGTGCTTCCCCCGGCCCCCAAGCTCCCCCCCCACCAATCAGACCCCCCCCCCCCAATACACCAGCCCCCCCGCAGGCTGGGGATTGGACCCCAAATGGGGTCGAGGATCGGAGTCCCGTTTCCCCCCCCCACCACCACCACGCTCCCACTAGCAGCATCAGGCAACTGGCCTACTGCTGCAGCCTCTTCCAGAGTGCTCTCTGCCTGACTGGAAGCCAAGCCTGTCAATCAGGCTGCCTTCTGGGTGGGGAACCTGTCAAAGCAGAACTACGGATGCTGTGGAGTCAAAACTCCGCAGCATGCAGGGGTACCCGAACTTCCGGGATTCCCAACAGAAACTCCACCACCATGCCTATGCAGCCCACCACTGTCAAGATTCAGCCCTTTGTGCCTATCTCCTCATTAGTCTCCATGTGACTATTTCCAAAATGCTCCCCAGGTGCATATTTCCTGGTTACTCACCATGTGACTATTTCACGGTTACTTTCTCTGTGATTGTTTGCTTGGTTTTTTAATTCCTGGTTACTCTCCATGTTCCTATTTCCTGGTTACTCGCCATGTGCCTATTTCCTGGTTACTCGCCATGTTCCTATTTCCTGGTTACTCTCCATCTCCCTATTTCCTGGTTACTCTCCATGTGCCTATTTCCTAGTTACTCTCCATGTTCCTATTTCCTGGTTAATCGCCATGTGCCTATTTCCTGGTTACTCTCCATCTCCCTATTTCCTGGTTACTCTCCATGTTCCTATTTCCTGGTTACTCTCCATCTCCCTATTTCCTGGTTACTCTCCATGTTCCTATTTCCTGGTTACTCTCCATCTCCCTATTTCCTGGTTACTCTCCATCTCCCTATTTCCTGGTTACTCTCCATGTTCCTATTTCCTAGTTACTCTCCATGTTCCTATTTCCTGGTTACTCTCCATCTCCCTATTTCCTGGTTACTCTCCATGTGCCTATTTCCTGGTTACTCTCCATGTGCCTATTTCCTGGTTACTCTCCGTCTCCCTATTTCCTGGTTACTCTCCATCTCCCTATTTCCTGGTTACTCTCCATGTGCCTATTTCCTGGTTACTCTCCATGTGCCTATTTCCTGGTTACTCTCCATGTGCCTATTTCCTGGTTACTCTCCATCTCCCTATTTCCTGGTTACTCTCCATGTGCCTATTTCCTGGTTACTCTCCATGTGCCTATTTCCTGGTTACTCTCCATGTGCCTATTTCCTGGTTACTCTCCATCTCCCTATTTCCTGGTTACTCTCCATCTCCCTATTTCCTGGTTACTCTCCATGTTCCTATTTCCTGGTTACTCGCCATGTGACTATTTCACAGAATCACAGAAACCCCACAGTGCAGATAGAGGCCATTTCGGCCCATCGAGCCTGCACCGACACATATCCCACCCGACCCCCGTAACCCCTACATCAACACATATCCCACCCTATCCCCGTAACCCCACGTATTGAATCCCCCTAATACTACGGGTCAATTTATCATAGCCAATCAACCTAACCCGCACATCTTTGGACTGTGGGAGGAAACCGGAACACCCGGAGGAAACCCACGCAAACACGGGGAGAATGTGCAAACTCCACACAGACAGTCACCCGAGGCCGGATTCGAACCCGGGTCCCTGGCGCTGTGAGGCAACAGTGCTAACCGCTACCGGTGAATTTTGGGAGCTAACTTTCCCAAAGGGGGCGAGACCCAATTTTTCCCCCTAAAAGTCACATACTTTCTATGTGACTATTTCCTGGTTACTCTCCATGTGCCTATTTCCAGGTTACTTGCCATGTGCCTATTTCCTAGTTACTTTCTATGTGACTATTTCCTGGTTACTCTCCATGTGCCTATTTCCAGGTTACTTGCCATGTGCCTATTTCCTGGTTGCGCATCATGTGGCTTTTTCCTAGTCTCTCTCCAAGTGCCTATTTCCTGGTTAAAATTGATGTGACTATCTGCTCATTACTCTCCATTTTCCTTATTTCTAGTTACGCACTGTGTGATTATTTCCTGGTTACTCTACGTGTACCTGTTTCATACTTAAAATACAGGTGACTTATTGCTGGTTACAGTAGCAAATGGATTTCAATGTAACTAAATGTGAGTCATCCACTTTGGACCTAAAAAGGATCGAACAAGTTACTTTCTAAATGGTGAAAAGCTAAAAACAGTGGATGTCCAAAGAGACTTGGGGGGTCCAGGTACATCGATCATTAAAATGTCATGAATAGGTACAGAAAATAAGCAAAAAGGCTAATGGAATGCTGGCCTTTATATCTAGAGGGTTGGAATACAAGGGGGTAGAAGTTATGCTGCAGTTATACAGAACCCTGGTTAGACCACAGCTGTTCCTATGTTCCTACTCTCCATGTGCCTATGTTCTAGTTACCGTTTATGTGCTTATTTCATGGTTCCTCTCCATGTGACTATTTCCAGGTTACTCTCCCTGTGTCTAATTCCTGGTTTGTCTCCATCTGGCTCATTCATGGTTACAGTCTACGTGCCTATTTGCTGGTTACTCTCCATGTGTCTGTTTCCAGGTTTCTCTCATAAGAACATAAGAAATAGGAGCAGGAATAGGCCATTTGGGCCCTCGAGCCCACTCTGCCATTCAATAAGATCCAGGCAGTGGAGAATTTATGGGTAGAATTAAGAAATAGGAAAGGATTTAAGACTGTAGTGGGAGTTGTGTATAGGCCCACTGGCAGCAGCTGTGAAGTGCTAGATTGTATAAATGCAGAGATTAGACAAAGGTAGAGTGGTTTTAATGGGGGATTTTAACTTTCATATAGATTGGGATAAGCAGACTAGCACCTGTCAGAAAGGTAGTGAATTTCTTAAGTGTGTCCGGGATAGTTTTCTGCAACAATATGTCCTAGAGGCAACATGCCATATTAGACTTAGTAATGAGCCAGGTTTAGTTAACAGCCTAACTGTGCATGAACATTCATCCAATAGCGATCATAACATGATCGTGTTCAACATACCATTCGAAAGGGAGAAATGTGAAACAGCTACTAAGATTCTAGATTTGGGTAAGGCCGACATATTGAATAATTACTTTGCAATAGTATTTACAGTAGAGGAACAGGATAGCATGACAGAGACTGTCCACAGTAAACTGGGCGAATCTGTTAATGGGTAAAATGACAGATGATCAGTGGGAGATGTGGGAGACAGCGGCAGCGGCGGCGGACCTGTGTGGAGCGAGGCGGCGGCGGTGATATAAAGAGGCGAGGAGCAGGTAGGCTTACCAATCTCCGAGCTCAGAGGGAGGGAGAGAAGTAAAAACGAATCGAAGTGTGACGTCACCAGAAAGCAGGTAAGTGATTGGTTGGTGAGTATTTCTCTCTTTCTCCTTTTTTCTAAACTTAAATTTTGTGGTTTATAGGGTGTCTGTGGTGTAGCGGGGACTGCTGGTAAACAAGGGCCCTTCAGTATATCATTTAATTGTAGTGTAATTGGTGGGATTGATTTGATTTAATTTAATTTGAATTAATTAAAGGGTAAGTCATGACAGGAGAGCTCTGTGCCATGGTATGCTCCTCCTGCACTATGTGGGAAATCAGGGACACTTCCTGTGTCCCTGACGACCATGTGTGCGGGAAGTGTATCCAGCTGCAGCTACTGACAGACCACATTGCGGCGCTGGAGCTGCGAGTGGATACATACTGGAGCATTCGCGATGCTGAGGACGTCGTGGATAACACATTTAGGGAGTTGGTCACACCGCAGGTAAAGGCTGCACAGGCAGAAAGAGAATGGGTGACCGCCAGGCAGTGTAGTAGGCGCAGGCAGGTAGTGCAGGGGTCCCCTGTGACCATCCCCCTTTCAAACAGATATACCATTTTGCATATTGTTGGGGAGGATGGCTTATCAGAGGAAGGCAGCCACAGCCAACTTCCTGGCACCGTGGGTGGTTCTGCTGCACAGGATGGGAGAAAAAGAGTGGGAGAGCTATAGTAATAGGGGATTATTTTGTATGGGGAATAGATAGGTGTTTCTGCGGCTGCAAACGTGACTCCAGGATGGTATGTTGCCTCCCTGGTGCAAGGGTCAAGGATGTCTCAGAACGGCTGCAGAACATTTTGGAAGGGGAGGGTGAACAGCCAGTTGTCGTGGTGCATATAGGTACCAACGATATAGGTAAAAAACGGGATGAGGTCCTAAAAGCTGAATATAGGGAGTTAGGAGGTAAATTTTAAAAATAGGACCTCAAAGGTAGTAATCTCAGGATTGCTACCAGTGCCACGTGCTAGTCAGAGTAGAAATAGAAGGATATTTCAGCTGAATACGTGGCTAGAGGAATGGTGCAAGGGGGAGGGATTCAAATTCCTGGGACATTGGAACCGGTTCTGGGGGAGGTGGGACCAGTACAAACCGGACAGTTTGCACCTGGGCAGGACCGGGACCGATGTCCTGGGGGGAGTGTTTGCTAGTGCTCTGGGGGAGGGTTTAAGCTAAAATGGCAGGGGGTTGGAAACCTGAGCAGGGAGACAGAGGAAAGGGAAACAAGGATAGAAGCAAAAGACAGGAAAGGGAAAAACAAAAGTGGCAGTCAGAGAAATCAAGGGTTTAAATCAAACATGGCCACAGTAAATAATAATTCTAAAAGGTGTAAGAGTGTTAAAAAAACAAGCCTGAAGGCTTTGTGTCTTAATGCGAGGAGCATTCGTAATAAGGTGGATGAATTAGCTGCGCAAATAGTGGTAAACGGATATGATATGATTGGGATTACAGCAACATGGATCCAGGGTGACCAAGGCTGGGAACTCAACATCCATGGATATTCAATATTCAGGAAAGATAGGCAAAAAGGAAAAGGAGGTGGGGTAGCATTGCTGGTTAAAGGGGATTAACACAATTGAAAGGAAGGATATTGGCTCTGATGATGTGGAATCTGTATGGGTAGAACTAAGAAATACCAAGGGGCAGAAAACATTAGTGGGAGTGGTATACAGACCTCCAAACAGTAATGTGGAGGTTAGGGATGGCATTAAACGGGAAGTTAGAGACGCGTGCAATAAGGGCACAGCAGTTATCATGGGTGACTTTAATCTACATATAGATTGGGCTAACCAAATTAGTAACAATATTGTGGAGGAAGAATTCCTGGAGCGTATACAGGATGGTTTCCTGGGCCAATATGTCGAGGAACCAACTAGAGATCAGGCCATCTTAGACTGGGTATTATGTAATGAGAAAGGATTAATTAGCAATCCTGTTGTGCGAGGCCCCTTGGGGCGGAGCGATCATAATATGATCGAATTCTTCATTAAGATGGTGAATGAAGTAGTTGAATCAGAGACTAGGGTCCTGGATTTAAATAAAGGATACTATGATGGTATGAGGCGCAAGTTGGGTAGGATTGATTGGGGAATGTCACTCAAAGGGTTGACGGTGGATAGGCAATAGCAAACATTCAAAGATCGCATGGATGAACTACAGAATTTGTTCATCCCTGTTTGGCATAAAAATAAAACAAAAAAGGTGACTCAATCGTGGCTAACAAGGGAAATTAGGGATAGCATAAGATCCAAGGAGTGGACATATAAATTGGCCAGAAAAAGCAGTAAACCTAAGGATTGGGAACAGTTTAGGATTCAGCAAAGGAGGACAAAGGGATTAATTAAGAGGGGGAAAATAGAGTATGAGAGTAAGCTTGCAGAGAACATAAAAACTGACTGTAAAAGCTTTTATAGGTATGTGAAGAGAAAAAGGTTGCTGAAGTCAAGCGTAGGTCCCTTGCGGTCAGAATCATGGGAATTTATAACGGGGAACAAAGAAATGGCATACCAATTAAATACATATTTTGGTTCTGTCTTCACAAAGGAGGACACAAATAACCTCCCAGAGAGGTCGGGGAACATAGGGTCTGATGAGAGGGAGGATCTGAAAGAAATCAGTATTTGTAGGGAAATGGTGTTAGGGAAATTGACGGGATTGAA
Source organism: Somniosus microcephalus (assembly GCF_052327205.1). Classification (NCBI taxonomy): domain Eukaryota; kingdom Metazoa; phylum Chordata; class Chondrichthyes; order Squaliformes; family Somniosidae; genus Somniosus; species Somniosus microcephalus. Next base: position 236,592,853 of record NC_140996.1, read on the forward strand.
GGCCGATAAATCCCCAGCACCTGATAATCTACATCCTAGGGTACTTAAGGAAGTGGCCCTAGAAATAGTAGATGCATTGCTGGTCATCTTCCAAAATTCTATAGACTCTGGAACAGTACCCATGGATTGGAGAGTAGCTAATGTTATCCCACTATTCAAAAAAGGTGGTGGAGAGAAAACGGGGAATTATAGACCGGTAAGCCTGACATCGGTAGTGGGGAAAATGCTAGAGTCCATTATAAAAGATGTAATATCAGAGCACTTGGAAAACAGCGACAGGATCAGACAAAGTCAACATGGATTTACAAAAGGTAAATCGTGCTTGACTAATCTACTGGAATTTTTTGAGGATGTAACTGGTAGAATAGATAAGGGAGAACCAGTGGATGTGGTGTATTTGGACTTTCAGTAGGCTTTTGATAAGGTCTCGCATAAGGGATTAGCGTGTAAAGTTAAGGCACATGGGATTGGGGGCAAGGTACTGACTTGGATAAAGAACTGGTTGGCAGACAGGAAGCAAAGAGTTGGAATAAACGGCTCTTTTTCCGAGTGGCAGGCAGTGACTAGTGGGGTACCGCAGGGATCGGTCCTGGGACCCCAGCTATTCACAATATATATAAATGATCTAGACGAGGGAACTAGATGTAATATCTCCAAGTATGCAGACGACACAAAGCTGGGTGAGCGTGTGTGCTGTGAGTAGGATGCCGAGAAACTCCAGTATGATTTGGACAGGTTGGGTGATTGGGCAGAAGCATGGCAGATGCTGTATAATGTGGATAAATGCGAGGTTATCCACTTTGGTGGCAAAAACAGGAAGGCATAGATACATAGAAGATCGGAGCAGGAGTAGGCCATTCGGCCCTTCGAGCCTGCTCTGCCATTCAATGAGATCATGGCTGATCATCCAAATTCAGTACCCGGTCCCTGCCTTCTCCCCATATCCCTTGATCCCTTTAGCCTTAAGAAATATATCCAACTCTTTCTTGAATACACTTAATGAACTGGCCTCCACCGCCCTCTGTGGCAGAGAATTCCACAGGTTCACCACTCTCTGGGTGAAGAAATGCCTCCTCATTTCAGTCCTAAATGGCTTACCCCTTATCCTTAGACTATGACCCCTGGTTCTGGACTCCCCGGCCATCAGAAACATCCTTCCTGCATCTAGTCTGTCCAGGCCTGACAGAATTTTATAGGTTTCGATGAGATCCCCTCTCAATCTTCTAAACTCCAGTGAGTATAAGCCCAATCGACACAATCTCTCCTCATACGTCATTCCTGCCATCCCAGGTATCAGCCTGGTGAATCTTCGCTGCACTCCTTCCATGGCAAGAACGTCCTTCCTCAGGTAAGGCGACCAAAACTGCACACAATACTCAAGGTGTGGTCTCACCAAGGCCCTGTACAACAGCAGCAAGACATCCTTGTTCTTCTACTCGAACCCTCTTGCTACGAAGGCCAACATACCATTTGCCTTCTTAACCGCCTGCTGCACCTGCATGCTTACCTTCAGCGACTGGTGTACAAGAACACCCAGGTCTCTTTGCACTTCCCCTTCTCCCAATCTATTACCATTCAAATAATAATCTGCCTTCCTGTTTTTGCCACCAAAGTGGATAACCTCACATTTATCCACATTATTGTGCATTTGCCATGTTTCTGCCCAATCACCCAACCTGTCCAAATCGTGCTGGAGTTTCACGACATCCTCCTCACAGCATATCCTCCCCCCCAGCTTTGTGTCATCTGCAAATTTGGAGATATTACATCCAATTCCCTTGTCCAGATCATTAATATATATTGTGAACAGCTGGGGTCCTAGGACCGATCCTTGCGGTACCCCACTAGTCACTGCCTGCCACTCAGAAAATGACCCGTTTATTCCAACACTTTGCTTTCTGTCCGCAAACCAGTTCTCTATCCAAGTCAATACCTTGCCCCCAATCCCATGTGCCTTAATTTTGCACGCTAATCTCTTATGCGGGACCTTATCGAAAGCCTTCTGAAAGTCCAAATACACCACATCCACTGGTTCTCCCTTATCTATTTTACCAGTTACATCCTCAAAAAATTCCAGTAGATTAGTCAAGCATGATTTACCTTTTGTAAATCCATGTTGACTTTGTCCGATCCAGTCACTGCTTTCCAAGTGCTCTGCTATTACATCTTTTATAATGGACTCTAGCATTTTCCCCACTACCGATGTCAAGCTTTTCTCTACCACCTTTTTTGAATGGTGGGGTAACATTAGCTACCCGCCAATCCATGGGTACCGTTCCAGAGTCTATTGAGTTCTGGAAGATGACCAGCAATGCATCTACTATTTCTAGGGCCACTTCCTTAAGTACCCTGGGATATAGATTATCAGGCCCTGGGGATTTATCGGCCTTCAGTCCCATCAATTTTCCTAACACCATTTCCCTACAAATACTGATTTCTTTCAGTTCCACCCTTTCATCAGACCCTATGTTCCCCGGCATCTCTGGGAGGTTATTTGTGTCCTCCTTTGTGAAGACAGAACCAAAATATGTATTTAGTTGGTTTGCCATTTCTTTGTTCCCCATTATAAATTCCCCCGATTCTGACTGCAAGGGACCTACGCTTGACTTCACCAATCTTTTTCTCTTCACATATCTATAAAAACTTTTACAGTCAGTTTTTATGTTCTCTGCAAGCTTACTCTCATATTCTATTTTCCCTTTCTTAATTAATCCCTTTGTCCTCCTTTGTTGAATCCTAAACTGCTCCCAATCGTTCAGATTATTATCTGAATGGCAATAGATTGGGAGAAGGGGAAGTGCAACGAGACCTGGCTGTCCTTGTGCACCAGTCACTGAAGGTAAGCATGCAGGTGCAGCAGGTGGTTAAGAAGGCAAATGGTATGTTGGCCTTCATAGCGAGCGGGTTCGAGGACAGGAACAAGGATGTCTTGCTGCAGTTGTACAGGACCTTGGTGAGACCACACCTTGAGTATTGTGTGCAGTTTTGGTCACCTTATCTGAGGAAGGATGTTCTTGCCATGGAGGGAGTGCAGCGAAGATTCACCAGACTGATACCTGGGATGGCAGGAATGACGTATGAGGAGAGATTGTGTCGATTGGGCTTATACTCGCTGAAGTTTAGAAGAATGAGAGGGGATCTCATTGAAACTTATAAAATTCTAACAGGACTAGACAGACAAGATGCAGGAAGGATGTTCCCGATGGCCGGGGAGTCCAGAACCAGGGGTCACAGTCTAAGGATAAGGGGTAAGCCATTTAGGACAGAGATGAGGAGGAATTTCTTCACCCAGAGAGTGGTGAGCCTGTGGAATTCTCTACCACAGAAGGCAGTGGAGGCCAATTCATTAAATATATTAAAGAAGGAGTTAGATATGTTTCTTATGGCTAAAGGGATATGGGGAGAAGGCAGGGACAGGGTGTGGTAAACCACTGTAGTTCACTGTGTTCACTGTTGTTGTTGTTGTTGTTGTCGTTCACTCTTGTTTCACTGTTGTGCCTGACTATGCCTCAGCTGACTCCGCCCCTGGGCTACCGAGTATAAGAGCGGCCGCATGGCAGCTCCTGGCATTTGGTCGTCCACTAGGGGCATAGTCCTGATCTGTCTGAAGTGCAATTCAGTAGTTAATAAAAGCCTGTCGTTCTGAACTCTGCCCAGCCTTTTATTAGAATTGATAGCGCATCAATTTTATTAACTACTGAAAAAAAAAAAAAACGATGCTGCGGATTCTTAAGATCAAGTGCCTGGAACTCGACCCGCAAGAACCGGACTCGACTGCTAAGTTCTCGCACTGGCTGCACTGTTTTGAGTCCTTTTTGACTGCATCCGGCGAGACCGTCGCCGCCGATGCCGACAAGCTCAGGGTGCTGAACTCTAAAGTAAACCACCGAGCTTTTGCTCTTATCCGGGATGCTACGAGCTACCAGGGGGCTATCGACATCTTGAAGGAGCAATACACACGCCCGGTCAACTATGTTTACGCAAGACATCTCCTGGGGTCTCGCAAACAACAGCCCGGGGAACCCACAGAAGCATACATACGGGCGCTGAAGGAACTCGGCCGAGCCTGCGAATGCAAGCAAGTAACAGCCACGGAACATACGGAGGAGCTCATCCGGGACGCCCTCGTGGCGGGCCTCAGGTCCACTCACACACGGCAGCGACTGCTGGAAAGTAGCGAGCTCGACCTGAAGAAGGCGATTTCACTCACCCTCTCGTTGGACGTAGCCCACCGGAACATGGAGGCCTACTCCCCGGACCGCGCGGCCGCCTCATGGATGCCGCAGCCGCCGCCACCTTGGGACGCGGCGCCGCCACGGGCCCTGGCCTCAACTGCTGCAGCGATGTCCCGCCCGAGCCAGAAATGTTATTTCTGTGGCCAAACCAAACACCCCAGGGCGCGCTGCCCGGCGAAAAACGCGGTCTGCTCTGCCTGCGGTAAGAAGGGACACTACGCTGGCGTCTGCAGAAGTCAGAAGACCCCTACCTCCAGCAGCGCTGCGTGCGATTCGTGGGAGCGGCCATCTTGCCTCCCTCCAGCCTCGTGGGGATCGGGATCATCATGGGCGCCGCCATTTTGTCCTTCCTCTCCGACGCCGCCATCTTGTCCGCCATTCTGACAACGGGCCCCCGACTCACCCACCGCCGCCTCACCGGGGTTCTACAGCGACGCTACCGACTCCACAGCGGCCTCCATCACGCTGGATCAATCCAGACCCCATCAGCTAGCCAGGTCCACGATGGACATCCAGGTAAATGGCCGCGCCACAACTTGCCTTTTTGATTCCGGGAGCACGGAGAGCTTCATACACCCTGATACAGTACGGCGCTATTCCCTCTCGGTCTGGCCAATGTGCCATCTGATCTCCATGGCCTCGAAATCCCACTCAGCAGACGTCGGCGGCTACTGCGTAGTGACCCTCTCGGTGAAGGGCTCCGTATATAAAAATGTAAAGCTATTCGTCCTGCCACATCTCTGCGCTGCCGTTCTACTGGGGTTGGACTTTCATTGTCACTTTAAGAGTGTCACCTTGACATACGGTGGACCTCTTCCCCCGCTCACTGTCTGCAACCAGCAGTTTTTAAATTGCCCGCCGCGCCCCACCTGTAGTCTCTCCACCCTCAAAATCACCCCCCCCCCCCCTGTTCGCCAACCTCACCCGCGACTGCAAGCCTATCGCCACAAAGAGCAGGCGATACAGCACCGGGGACAGATCCTTCATAAGATCTGAGGTGACGCGGCTCCTGAAAGGGGATTATTGAGGATAGTACCAGCCCCTGGCGAGCCCAGGTGGTAGTCGTTAAGACTGGCAACAAGCAGCGCCTAGTCATCGACTACAGCCAGACTATCAACAAGTACACCCAGTTGGACGCATACCCCCTCCCCCGCATAGCCGACATGGTTAATAAGATAGTGCAATACCACGTCTTCTCAACCATTGACCTCAAGGCAGCATACCACCAAATCCCTATCCGCCCTGAGGACCGCCAGTACACAGCTTTCGAGGCAAACGGCCGCCTTTTTCACTTCCTCAGGGTTCCTTTTGGCGTCACCAACGGTGTCTCCGTCTTCCAGAGGGAGATGGACCGGATGGTCGACGAGAATGCGTTACAGGCCACGTTTCCCTACCTGGGCAACGTGACCATCTGCAGCCATGACCTGCAGGACCATGACGCCAATCTTGACATGTTCCTCCGCACGGCCCAACTCCTAAACCTCACGTACAACAAGGAAAAGTGCATATTCCGCACAGCCCGCCTCGCTATCCTTGGTTGCGTGGTGAAACACAGAGTCATCAGTCCTGACCCTGACCGGATGCGCCCGTTGATGGAACTTCCCCTGCCCCACTGTCTCAAGGCCCTCAAAAGGTGCCTGGGCTTCTTTTCCTATTACGCCCAGTGGGTCCCTGATGCGCTATCAATTACTCATAAAAGACTGAGAGTTAGAAGAGTAACTAAAGGCTTTTATTAACAACAGAATGGAGGTCTGCCTCGATTGGTCGACCGGTCCAGGATACCAAGGGCTGGGGAGCAGTCACCTTTATACTAGGACCTGTGGGAGGAGTCAGCCGAGGCATGTCCAGGCATGTACACAGTGGAATACAAACAGGACAAACAGGAATACAAACAGTGGTTTACCACATTCACCCCTTGTTTAAAATTGAGTCCGGCGGGGTGAAGTGTATTAAAAGTTAGTGTATTGGAGTTTCTCCGGAGGTCTTGTCTGCCGCTGTGATCGGCGTGGCGACGGCAGGGGTAGTGAAGCTTCCGGCGTCGAGTCCAGCGTAGGCTGTGGCACAGGCGTGTCGTCCTCGTAGATGTCGAGCGGGTCGCGGGGCCCAGGCCTGCCGTCTGCTGGGGCTGGATATCGGATCGTGGGGGGGGGTGGTAGTGGGTAGTGGGTTACTGTGGTCCCCGAGGGTGCAAGGTCTCTTATGGAGACTGTGTCCTCCCGCCCGTCCGGGTATGCGATGTAAGCATACTGGGGGTTGGCGTGGAGGAGGTCGACCCTCTCGACCAGGGGGTCCGTTTTATGGGTCCTCACGTGTCTTCTCAGTAGGACCGGCCCTGGGGACGTCAGCCATGGCGGTAGCGATGTCCCTGATGTGGACTTCCTTGGGAAGACGAACATTTTCTCATGAGGGGTGGCGTTAGTGGCAGTGCAGAGCAGTGACCGAATAGAGTGGAGCGCATCGGGGAGCACATCCTGCCAGCGGGAGGTTGGAAGGCCCCTAGACTTTAAGGCTAGCAGGACGGCCTTCCAAACTGTCGCATTTTCTCTTTCCACCTGTCCGTTCCCCCGGGGGTTGTAACTGGTGGTCCTGCTTGTGGCAATACCCCTAGTTAGCAGGTACTGACGGAGTTCGTCGCTCATAAACGATGAGCCCCGGTCGCTATGGATATAGCTGGGGAAGCCGAACAGGGTGAAGAGGTTGTTCAGACATTTAATGACCGTGGCACTGGTCATGTCCGGGCAGGGGAAGGCGAACGGGAAACGGGAGTACTCATCAATAATATTGAGGAAGTACACATTGCGGTCGGAGGAGGGGAGAGGCCCTTTAAAATCAACGCTCAGGCGCTCGAAGGGGCGAGTGGCTTTTATCAGGTGGGCCCTGTCTGGTCTATAAAAGTGTGGTTTGCACTCAGCGCAGACTTGGCAGTTCCTGGTCATGGTCCTGACCTCCTCAATAGAGTAAGGCAGGTTGCGGGCCTTGATGAGGTGGAAGAACCTGGTGACCCCCGGGTGGCAGAGGTCATTGTGGAGGACCCGTAGTCTATCGATCTGCGCGCTGGCGCAGGTGCCACGCGATAGCGCATCCGGGGGTTCATTTAGCTTCCCGGGCCGGTACAAGATCTCGTAGTTGTAGGTGGAAAGTTCGATTCTCCACCTCAAGATCTTGTCATTTTTGATTTTGCCCCTCTGCTTGTTGTTAAACATAAAAGCAACTGAACGCTGGTCAGTGAGCAGGGTAAATCGTTTTCCGGCCAGGTAGTGCCTCCAATGACGCACAGCCTCCACAATCGCCTGGGCCTCCTTCTCAACAGCGGAGTGTCTGGTCTCCGGGCCTTGGAGGGTTCGTGAAAAGAAGGCCACGGGTCTCCCCGCCTGATTAAGGGTAGCGGCCAGGGCAAAGTCGGACGCGTCGCTTTCCACCTGGAAGGGGATGGATTCGTCCACTGCGTGCATGGTGGCTTTGGCAATGTCCTCCTTGATACGGTGGAAGGCTAAGCGGGCCTCTGCCGTCAAGGGAAAAGAGGTGGACTTGATCAGCGGACGGGCCTTGTCCGCATAGTAGGGGACCCACTGGGCGTAATAGGAGAAAAACCCTAGGCACCTCTTCAGGGCCTTGAGGCAGTGGGGCAGTGGAAGTTCCATAAGGGGACGCATCCGGTCGGGGCCGATGACTCCGTGTTCCACAACACAGCCAAGGATGGCGAGGCGGTTTGTGCGGAATATGCACTTCTCCTTGTTATATGTCAGGTTTAGGAGTTGGGCGGTGCGGAGGAATTTTTCGAGGTTTGCGTCATGGTCCTGCAAGTCACGGCCGCAGATGGTCACATTGTCCAGATATGGGAAAGTGGCCTGCAACGCATTTTGATCTACCATCCGGTCCATCTCCCTTTGAAAGATGGAGACCCCGTTGGTGACGCCAAAGGGAACCCTAAGGAAGTGATAGAGGCGGCCGTTTGCCTCAAAGGCAGTGTACTGGCGGTCCTCAGGGCGGATGGGGAGCTGGTGGTACGCTGATTTCAGGTCAATGGTCGAGAAGACGCGGTACTGCGCGATCTGGTTGACCATATCAGCTATACGGGGGAGTGGGTAGGCGTCCAGCAGGGTGTAGCGATTTATTGTCTGGCTGTAGTCGATGACCAGGCGCTGCTTCTCGCTGGTCTTAACGACCACAACCTGGGCTCGCCAGGGGCTGGTGCTGCCCTCAATAATCCCTTCTTTCAGGAGCCGCTCCACTTCGGTTTTAATGAAAACCCTGTCCCCGGCACTGTATCGCCTGCTCTTTGTGGCGATGGGCTTACAGTCGGGGGTGAGGTTAGCAAACAGTGGTGGGGGGGTGACTCTGAGTGTGGAGAGGTTGCACCTGGTGCGCGGCGGGCAATTTGGAAGCTGCTGGCTGCGGACTGTGAGTGGGGGTAGGGGTCCACCGTACGCCATCGTAACACTTTTAAGGTGGCACTGAAAATCTAACCCCAGCAGGACGGCAGCGCAGAGGTCAGGCAGGACCAGAAGTTTAAAATGATCGTACACGGTCCCGTCTACTACGAGTGTCACCACGCAGTAGCCGCCGATGTCCGCCGACTGGGACTCGGAGGCCATAGAAATACGCTGTTGCGCAGGCAGGACTGGGAGAGAGCAACGCCGCACCGTGTCGGGGTGGATGAAGCTCTCCGTGCTCCCAGAGTCAAAAAGGCAGATTGTATCGTGACCATTTACCTTAATGTCCATTGTGGAACTGGCCAGTTGGTGCGGTCTCGCTTGGTCCAGTGTAACGGATGCCAGCGTAGGGGTCGGTGTGTCGCTGCGGGTATCAGATGAGGCGGTGTCGGGGGCCTGCTGCGTCCCGGCTGTCGTCCAAGATGGCGGCGTCCATGATCCCCATGTGGCTGGAGGCGTCCAAAATGGCTGCTGTACCGGTGATTCGCACACGACCGGGGAGGTCCAAAATGGCGGCCCGCATGGCCCACACGCGGCGCTGCTGGGTTTCGGGGTGGCTTTGGCCCTGCAGACGCTAGCGTAGTGTCCCTTCTTCCCGCAGCCCGAGCAGATCGCGTTTTTCGCCGGGCAGCGCGCTCTGGGGTGTTTTGCCTGGCCACAGAAGTAGCATTTCTGGCCTTGGGGCACTGCTGTCTGGCCTTGGGACACTGCTGCGGTAGTTGGGCCGTTGTTGGGGTGTGGCTGGGGTGGCACGGCGCTATGAGGCGGTCCTACCGTGTCCCAGGCTGTCATTCCCCGCGGCGTCCACGGTGCAGAGGAGTAGGCATCCATGCCCTGGTAGGCTGCATCCAACGATAGTGCGAGTTCAGAGGCCTTGTTGAGGTCGAGGTTACTCTGCTCCAACAGTCGCTGTCGTGTGTAATTGGATCTGTGGCCCGCTACAAAAGCGTCCCGGATAAGTTCCTCTGTGTACACGGCGGCCTTTACATCCTTACAACCACAGGCCCGGCCAAGCACAGACAGTGCCTGAAGGTATTCCACGGTCGATTCCCCAGGTTGTTGTTTACGACTCCCCAGGAGGTGCCTGGCGTACACTTCGTTCACTGGGCGCGTGTACTGGTCCTTGAGGAGCTTGATAGCATCCGCGTACGAGGTCGCGTCTTGGATGACCGAGTACACTCGGTGGTTCACTTTCGAGGTCAGGACATCCAGTTTGTCCTCGTCCGATTTGATTGCTTCGGAGGCGGTCAGGAATTTTTCGAAACACTTAAGCCAGTGAGTAAACTTGGTGGATGAGTCCGCCTCCCGATGATCTAAGTCCAGGCATGCTGGTGTGAGGATCTTCTCCATTATAAAAATGTTGTTAATAAAATTGATGCGCTATCAATTACTCATAAAAGACTGAGAGTTAGAAGAGTAACTAAAGGCTTTTATTAACAACAGAATGGAGGTCTGCCTCGAGTGGTCGACCGGTCCAGGATACCAAGGGCTGGGGAGCAGTCACCTTTATACTAGGACCTGTGGGAGGAGTCAGCCGAGGCATGTCCAGGCATGTACACAGTGGAATACAAACAGGACAAACAGGAATACAAACAGTGGTTTACCACAGTCCCTCATTATGCGGACAAAGCCCGTCCACTTATCAAGTCCACTTCCTTCCCCCTGACGGCGGAGGCCCGCTTAGCCTTTCACCGTATAAAAGATGACATTGCCAAGGCCACCATGCACTCGGTAGACGAGTCCATCCCCTTCCAGGTGGAGAGCGATGCATCCGACTTTGCCCTGGCCGCTACCCTTAACCAGGCGGGAAGACCCGTGGCCTTCTTTTCACGAACCCTCCAGGGCTCCGAACTCAGACACTCCTCTGTGGAAAAAGAGGCCCAGGCCATCGTGAAGGCGGTGCGCCACTGGCGGCACTACCTGGCTGGAAAACGATTTACCCTGCTTACTGACCAGCGTTCAGTTGCTTTCATGTTCAACAACAAGCAGAGGGGTAAAATCAAAAATGACAAGATTTTGAGGTGGAGAATCGAACTTTCCACCTACAATTACGACATCTTGTACCGGCCAGGGAAACTCAACGAACCCTCAGACGCTCTATCGCGAGGCACATGCGCCACCGCGCAGATCGATAGACTACGGGGCCTCCACAACGACCTCTGCCACCCGGGGGTCATCAGGTTCTTCCATTTCATTAAGGGCCGCAACCTGCCTTACTCCATCGAGGAGGTCAGGACCATGACCAGGAGCTGCCCAGTCTGTGCAGAGTGCAAGCCGCGCTTCTATAGGCCTGACAGAGCAAACCTGATCAAGGCCACCCGCCCTTTTGAGCGCCTGAGTATCGACTTTAAAGGGCCCCTCCCCTCCTCTGACCGCAATGTGTACTTCCTCAACATAGTTGATGAGTACTCCCGTTTCCCTTTTGCCATCCCCTGCCCGGACATGACCACCGCTACGGTCATTAAATGCCTGCACAACCTCTTTGCTCTGTTCGGTTTTCCCAGCTATATTCATAGCGACCGGGGCTCGTCCTTCATGAGCGACGAACTCCGTCAGTACCTGCTCATGAGAGGTATTGCCTCAAGCCGGACCACCAGCTACAACCCCCGGGGGAACGGACAGGTTGAAAGAGAGAACGCGACGGTCTGGAAGGCGGCCCTCCTAGCCTTAAAATCTAGGGGCCTTCCGACCTCCCGTTGGCAGGATGTCCTACCCAATGCGCTCCACTCCATCCGGTCACTGCTGTGTACAGCCACCAACGCAACCCCCCATGAGCGAATGTTTGTTTTTCCCCGGAGGTCCACATCCGGTAACTCACTACCACACTGGCTGACGTCCCCAGGGCCCGTCCTGCTGAGGAAGCATGTAAGGTCCCACAAAACGGCTCCCCTGGTAGAGAAGGTTCACCTCCTCCATGCCAACCCCCAGTACGCCTACGTGGCATACCCGGACGGGCGGGAGGATACAGTCTCCATTAGAGATCTGGCACCCTCGGGGTCGACTGACCCGCCACCATTGCCCCCCACCACGACCCCCTCCGACACGGCCCAAAATTCAGTAGACCCAATTCTCACCCCTGTCCATTCCACCCCAGTAGACGGCATGCCGCGACCCCAGGACCAGCCGGAGTCCACTCGCCCACCCAACACCAAAGGGGACGATACGCCGGTGCTGGACCCCGCTCAAGACGCGTCGTGGGAAGCTGTACCATCGCAACCGTCGCCACGAAGATCTCGACGGCAAACGAGGCCGCCCGACAGACTCGCCTACTCGAACTTTTGATACACTTCACCCCGCCGGACTTAATTTTAAACGAGGGGTGAATGTGGTAAACCACTGTAGTTCACTGTGTTCACTGTTGTTGTTGTTGTTGTTGTCGTTCACTCTTGTTTCACTGTTGTGCCTGACTATGCCTCAGCTGACTCCGCCCCTGGGCTACCGAGTATAAGAGCGGCCGCATGGCAGCTCCTGGCATTCGGTCGTCCACTAGAGGCATAGTCCTGATCTGTCTGAAGTGCAATTCAGTAGTTAATAAAAGCCTGTCGTTCTGAACTCTGCCCAGCCTTTTATTAGAATTGATAGCGCATCACAGGGTACTGATTTTGGATGATCAGCCATGATCTCATTGAATGGCAGAGCAGGCTCGAGGGGCCGAATGGCCTACTCCTGCTCCTATCTTCTATGTTTCAAAAAAGAATTTAAGGTGATACAGGACCAGTTTATACCCCTGAGGGGCAAGAGCTCTACTTGCCAAAAAAACAGCCATGGATGACTAAAGAGGTAAGGGACAGCATAAAACTAAAAGAAAAAGCATACAAAAATGCAAAAAATAGCACAGATCCTAGTGAATGGGAAAGTTACAAAGAACAGTAAAGGGTCACAAAACCGATAGAAAGAGCTACAAAAAGGGAGTATGAAAAGAAACTTGCAAGGGATATCAAAATCAACACTTTGTTTTACAATTATATTAGGAAAGAAGGTAGTCAGGAGCAATGTTGGCCCCTTAAAAACTGAAAGCAGTGATATTATCAATGATAATAAGGAAATGGTAGACATGTTGAATAATTAATTTGCGTCCGTAGAGATACAGGATTGCATGCCAGAAATCCCAAGGAAATCTGAAGGAAACTAATACTGAATCAGGGATAGGGACTCAATAATATTAATGTAAGTGAAATAACAGTAATGAAGAAAATAATGGCACTAAAGTGCGACAAATCCCCAGGACCAGATGGTTTCCATCGCAGGGTTCTAAAGGAAATAGGTGAGCACATTGCAGATGCCCTAACTAGAATCTTCCAAAGTTCTCTCGATTCAGGAACCGTTCTTTTAGATTGGAAAATTGTCACTCCGCTATTAAAGAATGGCGAGCGAGGGAACCCAGGGAATTATAGACCAGTTATCCTAACATCTGTTGTCAGAAATTGCTGGAGTCTATAATTAAGGATAGGGTGACTGAACACCTCAGAAATTTTCAGTTGATCAGAGAGAGCCAGCATGGATTTGTGAAAGGCAGGTCATGCCTGACAAACCTGATTGAATTTTTTGAGGCAGTGACTAAAGTTGTGGACAGGGGAATGTCTATGGATGTTATTTATATAGACTTCCAGAAGGCATTTGATAAAGTCCCACATAAGAGACTGTTAACTAAGGTAGAAGCCCACAGAATTGAGGGCAAATTATTGACCTGGTTAGGAAATTGGCTGAGCGGCAGGAGACAGGCAGTAGGGATAATGGGCAGGTACTCAAATTGGCAGGATGTGACTAGTGGTGTCCTGCAGGGACCTGTGTTGGGCCTCAACTATTCGCAGTATTTATTAACAACTTAGATGATGGCATAGAAAGTCATATATCCAAATTTGCCGATGATAAAAAGATAGGTGGCATTGCAGGCAGTATAGATGTATACAAAGGAATATCGACAGATTAAGTGAATTTGAAAAACTGTGGCAAATGGATTTCAATGTAGCCAAATGTGAGGTCATCCACTTTGGACCGCAAAAGGATAGAACAAGGTACTTTCTAAATGGTGAAAGGCTAATAACAGTGGAGGTCCAAAGAGACTTGGGGGGGGGGTCCAGGTACATTAGATCATTAAAATGTCATGAACAGGTACAGAAAATAATCAAAAAGGCTAATGGAATGCTGGCCTTTATATCTAGAGGACTAGAATACAAGGGGGTAGAAGTTATGCTGCAGCTGTACAAAACCCAGGTTAGACCACACCTGGAGCACTGTGAGCAGTTCTGGGCACCGCCCCTTAGGAAGTATATATTGGCCTTGGAAGGAGTGCAGCGTAGGTTCACCAGAATAATACCCGGACTTCAAGGGTTAGGTTACAAGGAGAGATTACACAAACTAGGGTTATATTCCCTAGAATTTAGAAGGTTAAGGGGTGATCTGATCAAAGTTTTTAAGATATTAAGGGGAACAGATAGGGTAGATAGAAAGAAACTATTTCTGCTGGTTGGGGAGTCTAGGACTAGGGGGCATAATCTAAAAATTAGAGCCAGAGCTTTCAGGAGTGAAATTAGGAAACACTTCTACACACAAATGATGGTAGAAGTTTAGAACTCTTTTCCGCAAACACCAATTGATGCGAGATCAATTGTTAATTTTAAATTGGAGATTGATAGCTTTCTGTTAAGCAAAGGTATTACGGGATATGGACCAAGGAAAATATATGGAGTTAGGCCACAGATCAGCCATGATCTCCTTGAATGGTGGAGCAGGCTTGAGGGGCTGAATGGCCTACTCCTGTTCCTATGTTCTACCTCAATTCCACCTTCCCGCACTATCCCCATATCCCTTAAGTCTCTTATTATCCAAAAATCTATCGATCTTTGTCTTGAAACAGGTTACTCTCCATGTGCCTATGTCCTGGTTTCTCTCCATGTGCCCATTTCCTGGTTACTCTCCATGTTCCCATTTCCTGGTTACTCTCCATTTGCCTATGTCCTGGTTTCTCTCCATGTGCCTATTTCCTGATTACTCTCCATGTGCCTATGTCCTGGTTATTCTCCACGTGCCTATGTCCTGGTTATTCTCCATGTGCCTATGTCCTGGTTATTCTCTATGTGCCTATGTCCTGGTTATTCTCTATGTGCCTATTTCCTGGTTACTCTATATGTGCTTATTTCCTGATTATGCTGCATGTGACTATTCCATGTTTAAAATCCACATGACTTATTTCCTGGTTACTCCTTTTGCCTATTCCATGTATAATCTCCATGTGTCTATTTCCTAGTTACTGTGTGTTGCTATTTCATCGTTATTCTCCATGTGACTATTTCAAGGTTACACACTCCATTTGCCTATTTCATGATTAATCTCTATTTGTCTATTTCTTAGTTGCTCTACACGTGCCTATAAGAACATAAGAAATAGGAGCAGGAGTAGACCATTCGGCCCTTCGAGCCTGCTCCGCCATTCAGTGAGATCATGGCTGATCTTCTGCCTGAACTCCATTCACCGTCCCAATCGCCATATCCCTTGATGCCCTTACTAGTCAGAAATCTATCGACTTCTGTTTTGAATATACCCAATGACTGAGCCTCCACAACCCTCTGGGGGAGAGAATTCCAAAGATTCACCACCCTCTGTGTGAAGAAATTTCTTCTCATCTCAGTCCTGAATGGCCTACCCTTTATCCTGAGTCTGTGGCCCCTGGTTCTAGACTCCCCAGCCAAGGGAAACATTCTCCCAGCATCCACCCTTTCAAGCCCTGTAATAATTTTGTATGCTTCAATGAGATCCCCTCTCATTCTTCTGAATTCAAGAGAATACAGGCCTAGTTTACTCAATCTCTTCTCATACGACAGTCCCGCCATCCCAGGAATCAATCTTGTGAACCTTCGTTGCACTCCCTCTATGGCAAGTATATCCTTCCTTAGGTAAGGTGACCAAAATTATACACAGTACTGCAGGTGTGGTCTCACCAAGGCCCTATAGAATTGGAGTAAGACTTCTTTACTCCTCTACTCAAATCCTCTTGTAATGAAGGCCAACATTCCATTTGCCTTCCTAATGGCTTGCAGCACCTGCACATTCACTTTCAGTGACTCATGTACAAGGACACCCAGGTCCCTTTGAGCATCTGCTTTCCCCAATCTTTCACCATTTAGGAAATACTCTGCCTTTCTGTTTTTTCTACCAATGTGGATAACTTCACATTTATCCACATTAAATTCCATCTGCCATGTTCTCGCCCACTCACTGAGCCTGTCGAGATCCCCTTGAAGCCACTTCACATCCTCTTCACAACTGACACTGCCACCTAGCTTTGTATCATTAGCAAATTTGGAAATGTTACATTTAGTCCCCTCATCCAAATCATTGATATAGATTGTGAATAGCTGGGGCCCAAGCACCGATCCTTGTGGTACCCCACTAGTCACAGCCTGCCATCCTGAAAAAGATCCGTTTATCCCTACTCTTTGTTTTCTGTCTGTTAACCAATTCTCAATCCATGCTAGTATATTACCCACAATTCTATGTGCCCTAGTTTTGTTCACCAACCTCTTGTGTGGGACCTTATCGAAGGCCTTCTGAAAATCCAAATACACCACATCTGCCGGTTCCCCTTTGTCTACTCCACTAGTTACATTCTCAAAGAACTCCAATAGGTTTGTTAAACAGGATTTCCCTTTCATAAATCCATGTTGATGCTGCCCAATCTTACTATTACTGTAGTTTCTAAGTGCCCAGTTACTGCATCCTTTATAATAGATTCCAGTATTTTCCCAACTACTGATGTGAGGCTAACAGGTCTGTAGTTCTCTGTTTTCTCTCTTCCCTCCTTGGTTACTCTCATTTTAACGATTTACTGGTGACTCTCTAGGGGCCTTATTCCTGGTTACTCTTCCTATACCTGTTTCCTGTTTTCTCTGTGTGTGACTATTTCCAAGTTGTTCTTCTTGTGCCTATTTCCTATTTAACCCCCAATGTGTGAATTTCCATGTTACTCTCCATGTGCCTATTAAATGGTTAAACTGCACATGGCTATTTCCAGGTTACTCTACATTTCGCTATGTCCTGGTTACTCTCCTTTTGCCTATTTACTGCTTACTCTCTATGACCCTAATTCCTGGTTACTCTCCTTGTGCCTATTTCCTGTTTACAGTCCACGTGCCTATTCTATCATTACATTCCACATGTGTAATGATACAGGGTTAATTAGTAATATTGTAAAGGATCCTGTGGGGAAGTGTGATCATAATATGATAGAAATTCAAATTGAGTTTGAGAGTGATGTGGTTAAGTCAGAAACTGGGGTCTTAAATTTAAACAAAGCCAATTGCATAGGTAAAGTTTGCAAGGCTATGGGAAAAGGGCGGGGGAGTAGGACTAGCTGAAGTGCTCTTGCAGAGAGCCAGCACAGACTTGATGGGCTGAATGGCCTACTTCTGTGCTGTAACCATTCTATGATTCTATGAGGGGTGAGTTGGCTAAGCTAGATTGGGAAATTAGATTAAAAGATATGATGGTAGATAAGCAATGGCAAACATTTTAAGCAATAATTCATAATTCTCAATGAACATACATTCCCTTCAGGAATAGCAATTCCACGGGGAAATGGTCCAACCATGACTAACTAGAGAAGTTAAAGATAGTTTTAGATTAAAAGAAGAGGCTTACAATTATGCCAAAAAGAGGAGTAAGCCTGAGGATTGAGAGGGTTTTAGAAATCAGCAAAGGATGACCAAGAAATTGATAGAGGGAGAAAATAGAATGAGAGTAAACTAGCAAGAAATATAAAAACATTGTAAGAGCTTCTATAAGTATGTAAAAAAGAAGCGATTAGCAACAGTAAATGTGGGTCCCTTACAGGCAGAGACAGGAGAAATTCTAATGGGGAATAAGAAAATTACAGAGACATTAAAGAAATATTTTCTATCTGTCTTTACAGTAGAAGACACAAAAAAATGGAAACTGGGGAACCAAGGGCCTAATGAGAGTGAAGAACTTAAAGTAATTAATATTAGTAAAGAAAGGGTATTCGAGAAATTAATGGGACTAAAAGCCATCAAATCCCCTGGATCTGATGCCCAACATCCTAGGATTTTAAAAGAGGTGGCTACAGAGATAATGGATACATTGGTTTTGATCTTCCAGAATTCCTTAGATTCTAGAACGGTCCCAGCTGATTGGAAGGTAGCAAATGTAACACCACTGTTCAAGAAAGGAGGGAGAGAGAAAACAGGGAACTATAGGCCAGCTAGCCTGAAATCAATAGTAGGGAAAATGCTAGAATCTATTATTAGGGATGTGGTAAAAGGGCACTTAGAAAATAATATGATTAAGCAAAGAAAATAATATGATTAAGCAAAGTCAACGTGGTTTTATGAAAGGGAAATCATGTTTGATAAATCTATTAGAGTTTTTTGAGGGTGTAACTAGCAGGATAGATAAGAGGGAACCAATGGATTTTGTAGTATATTTGGATTTTCAAAAGGCATTCGATAAGGTGGCACACAAGATTAGGGCTCAGTGTATTGGGGGTAATATATTAGCTTGGATTGAGGATTGGTTAACGGACAGAAAACAGAGTAGGAATAAATGAGTCACTTTCGCGTTGGCAGGTTATAACTAGTGGGGTGCAGCAAGTACATGGTCCTCAGCTATTTGCAATCTATATCAATGACTTAGATGAGGGGAGCGAGGGTAGTGTATCTAAGTCAGCTGATGATAGAAATCTAGGTGGGAAAGTAAGCTGTGAGGAAGATGCAAAGGGATATAGATCGGTTAAGAGAGTGGGCAAGAAGGTGGCCGATGGAGTATAACGTGGGGAAATGTGAAATTATCCACTTTGGTAGGAAGAATAGAATAACAGAATATTTTTAAAAGGTGAGAGATTAGTAAATGTTGGTATGCAGAGGGATTTGGAGGTCCTTGTACACGAATCACAGAAAGTTAACATGCAGGTACAGAAAGCAATTAAGAAAGCGAATGGTATGTTAGCCTTTGTTGCAAGGGGGTTGGAGTATAAGAGTGAGGAAGTCTTGCTACAATTGTACAGGGCCTTGGTGAGACCACACCTGGAGTATTGTGCACAGTTTTGGTCTCCTTATCTAAGGAAGGATATACTTGCCTTGGAGGCGGTGCAACAAAGGTTCACTAGATTGATTCCTGGGACGAGGGGGCTGTCTTATGAGGAGAGATTGAGTAGAATGGGCCGATACTCTCTGGAGTTTAGAAGACTGAGAGGTGATCTCATTGAAACGTATAAAATTCTTAAAGGGCTTGATAGGGTAGATGCTGAGTGGCTGTTTCCCATGGCTGGAGATTCTAGAACTAGGGGGTCAAAATCTCAGGATAAGGGGTCGGCCATTTAGGACTGAAATGAGGAGAAATTTCTTCACTCAGAGGGTGGTGAATCTTTGGAATTCTCTACCCCAGAGGGCTGTGGAGGCTCAGTCGTTGAGTATATTCAAGACTGAGATCGATAGATTTTTGGGCACTAAGGAAATCAAGGGAAAAGGTGGGATAGCACGGGAAAGTGTAATTGAGGTAGAGGATCAGCCATGATCTTGTTGAATGGCAGAGCAGGCTCGAGGGGCTGTATGGCCTTATGTTATGCCTATTTTCAGGTTACTCTCCACATAATAATAATAGAAAATAGTGGAAATACTCAGCAGGTCAGGCAGCATCTGTGTAGAGAGAAACAAAGTTAACGTTTCAGGTCGATGACCTTTCATCAGAACTGGAAAAAGTTAGAGATGTAGCAAGTTTTAAGCAAGTACAGAGGCAAGGAAAGGGGAGAGGGGAGGAAACAACAAAAGGAAATGTCTGTAATAGGGTGGAAAGCAGGAGAGATTGAATGACAAATGGGATGATGATGCAAGACAAAGGGGATGGTGATGGGACAAGTAAAGAAACAAAAGATGGGTCTAGAGGTGTAAATGGGAATAGCAGAATAGCTGCTGTCCGAAAAAATGGGGGCAGTGGTTATGATCTGAAAATATTGAACTCATTATTGAATTTGGAATGCTGTAAAGTGCCTAACTGAAAGATGAGGTGCTGTTCTGCGAGCTTACGTTGAGCTTCATTGGAACAGTGTAGGAGGCCAGACAGAGGTCAGAGTGGGAGTGGAGCAGAGAATTAAAATGACAGGCGACCGGAAGCTAGTGGTCACACTTGCGGACTGAAAGGAAGTGTTCGACAAAGTGGTCACCCAATCTGCATTTGGTCTCCCCAATGTAGAGGGGACCACATCGTGAACAGCGAATACAGTATACTCAATTGAAAGAAGTACAAGTAAATCGCTGTTTTACCTAGGAGT
The DNA here is from genome assembly GCF_052327205.1 of Somniosus microcephalus. Classification (NCBI taxonomy): domain Eukaryota; kingdom Metazoa; phylum Chordata; class Chondrichthyes; order Squaliformes; family Somniosidae; genus Somniosus; species Somniosus microcephalus. The sequence continues at coordinate 236,612,802 of NC_140996.1, forward strand.
GTTTGAGGCACTGAACAGTGAAAAGGGAGGAGGTGAAAGGGCAAGTATTGTATCTCCTGTTCTTGCACAGGAAGGTGCCGTGGGAAGGGGAGAGGGTGTTGGGGGTGATTTAGGAGTGCACCAGGGTGTTGCAGAAGAAAAGCTCCTGAGTAGGACTGGAACAAAGAATGTTCCACATGTCCCATGAAATGGCAGGCATAGCTAGGACCCAGTCATACTTGGGTCTCCTCCCTCACCTCTTTTTCCAGTACATTGATGACCGTATCGGTGCAGTTTCTGCTCTCGCCCTAAACCGGAAAAATACATCAACTTTGCTTCTAATTTCCACCCTTCCCTCGCCTTCACATGGCCCATCTCTGGCTCTTCCTTTCCCTTCCACGACTTTGCTATCTCCATTACTGGGGATAGGTTATCGACCAATATCTCCTATAAGCCAATAGTAAAATACTGCGAATGCTGGAAATCCGAAATAACAGAAAACGCTGGAAAAACTCAGCAGGCCAGGCAGCATCCGTGGAGAGAGAAACAGAGTTAACGTTTCAGGTCGAAGACCTTTCGTCAGAATGCGTTTGGTGGTGGGATCACGCTGGAGGTGGCGGAAATGGCGGAGGATGATCTGTTGAATGTGGAGGCTGGTGGGGTGAAAGGTGAGGACAAGAGGAACTCTATCATAGTTCCGGGGGGAGGGGCAGGGGTGAGGGCAGAAGTGCAGGAGATAGATTGGACATGGTCGAGGGCCATGTCAACCACAGTAGAGGGGAATCCTCGGTTGAGGAAAAAGGAAGACATGTCGGAAGCACTGGTATGGAAGGTGGCATCGTTGGAGCAGATGCGGCGGAGACAGAGAAACGGAGAATGGAATAGAGTCCTTACAGGAAGCGGGGTGGGAGGAAGTGTAGTCCAGATAGCTGTGGGAGTCAGTGGGCTTGTAGTGAATGTTTGTCAATAACCTATCCCCAGAGATGGAGACGGAGAAGTTGAGGAAGGGAAGGGAAGAGTCGGAGATGGACCATATGAAGGTGAGGGAAGGGTGGAAATTGGAAGCAAAGTGAATGAAATTTTCTAGTTCAGGGCGAGAGCAGGAGATGGCACCGATACAGTCATCAATGTACCGGAAAAAGAGGTGAGGGAGGGGACCTGAGTAAGACTGGAACAAAGAGTGTTCCACATATCCCACGAAAAGGCAGGCATAGCTAGGACCCATGCAGGTACCCATAACAACACCTTTGATTTGGAGGAAATGAGTGGAGTCAAATGAGAAGTTGTTCAATGTGAGAACAAGTTCAGCCAGGCGGAGGAGGGTGGTGGTGGATGGGGACTGGTTGGGCCTCTGTTCAAGGAAAAAGAGGAGCGCCCTCAGGCCATCCTGGTGGGGGATGGAGGTGTAGAGGGACTGTACATCCATAATGAAAAGGAGGTGGTTGGGGCCGGGAAACTGGAAACTGTTAAAGTGGCGGAGGGCGTCGGAAGAGTTGCGGATATAGGTGGGAAGAGACTGGACAAGGGGAGAAAAAATAGAGTTGAGATAGGAAGAGATAAGTTCCGTGGGGCAAGAACAGGCTGAAACAATGGGTCTACGAGGGCAGTCCTGTTTGTGGATCTTGGGAAGGAGGTAGAAGCGGGCTGTGCGGGGTTGGGGAACTGTGAGGTTGGCGGCCGTGGGGGGAAGATCTCCAGAGGAGATGAGGTCAGTGACAGTCTTGGAAACGGTGGCTTGATGTTCAGTCATGGGGTCATGGTCCAGGTGGAGGTAGGAGGAGGTGTCGGAGAGTTGGCGTTCAGCTTCCGCTAGGCAGAGGTCGGTTCGCCAAACAACAACAGCACCACCCTTGTCAGCGGGTTTAATGACAATGTTGGGGTTGGATCTGAGAGAATGGAGTGCTGCAAGTTCAGAGGACGGTAGGTTGGAGTGAGTGAGGGGAGCAGAGAAATGGAGACGGCCGATGCCATGGCTACAGTTTGCAATGAAAAGATCTAGAGCGGGTAAGAGGCCAGAGGGAGGGGTCCAAGTAGAACGAGAATTCTGAAAGCGGGAGAAAGGGTCAGCTGTGTGGGGGGAAAGACTCCTGGCCAAAGAAGTGGGCACGGAGGCGAAGGCGGCAGAAAAAGAGCTCAGCATTGTGCCGAGCTCAAAATTAATTGAGGTGGGGGCATAAGGGGATGAAGCTCAGGCCTTTGCTGAGGACTGATCGTTTGGGGTCAGAGAGGGGAAGGCCAGAAGGGATAGTGAAAACACGGCAGGGGGTGAGATTGGGAGAAGGGGGGCCAGAGGAAAGTGAAGGGGAAGAAGGTTCCGGAGGGGTGTTGGTGTTCAAGAGTTGATGAAGCTTGCGATCCTTGACATCAGAAAGGAAGAAAAAACATTTTTTGTTGCAGCGTCGGATGAGTCGAAAGACAAAATGGGACGGTGGACCCGGACAGCTTTGAGATAGAGTGTGTCGGTGCTGCTGAAGAGAGAGGTCGAGAGAGTTCATGTGACGCCATGCGTTGAGCGTGGATCTCAAGATGCGGCGAGAGCAGTAGTTCGAGGAACGATGAATATCTTGGAGATATTTGTAATCCTGGGTGGATCCGAAACACGAAGGGTGGCAGTTTAGTTGGAATCCACGTGGAATAAGTCAGAACCAGAGACGGTTGCTGAGGAAAGATGTGGCTGTGAAACCGAGTCTTGGCAGATACCTGATCAAACACGAGAAAGGAAACTGAAAGCAATGAAGATGAATAAGGTTGAAGAGACAAATGGAAATCCCATCGAAGAGAAGAGCAGAACTTCTTCAAGGTGGGCATTCCTAGAAGAGAGGTGGCAGTGAACCAAACACTAATACAATAGCAAAATACTGCGGATGCTGGAAATCCGAAATAACAGAAAACGCTGGAAAAACTCAGCAGGCCAGGCAACATCCGTGGAGAGAGAAACAGAGATAACGTTTCAGGTCGAAGACCTTTCGTCAGAACTGGAAAAAAGCAGGAAATGGAGAGCAAGTTTAGGGGCTGGGAAAAGGGGGAGGGGATGAAAGAACAAAAGGGAAGGTCAGTGATAGGATAGAAAGCAGGAGAGATTAAGAGACATTGAGAGACATTAAGAGATATTCAAGGGAAGAGGAGGTGGTAATGGGACAGGTTAAGGAACAAAGGATGGCTCTAGATGAAGTGTGAATTACGCTGGCAGAATGAAGGACAGCTGCCATGTGGGAGGGAAGAAAAAAAGGGGCCAAACAAAAAGTGTGGATAAAAAAAGGAAATATATATATGTGATAGGGGCCGAGGTTATGATCTGAAATTGTTGAACTCTATGTTGAGTCCAGAGGGCTGTAGAGTGCCTAATCTGAGCTTCCGTGGAACAATGCAAGAGGCCGAGGATGGTGAGGTCTGAGTGGGAATGGAGCGGTGAATTAAAGTGACAGGCCACGGGGAGCTCGGGGTCCCCCTTACGGACTGAATGGAGGTGTTCTGCAAAGCGGTCACCCAATCTGCGTTTGGTCTCACCAGTGTAGATGAGACCACATCGTTAGCAGCGAATACAGTAATACTAGATTGCAAGAAGTACAAGTAAATTGCTGTTTCACCTAGAAGGGGTGTTTGGGGCCCTGGACAGTGGGAAGGGGGGAGGTATAGGGGCAGGTGTTGCATCTCCTGCGCTTGCACGGGAAGGTGCCGGGCGAAGGGGAAGGAGAGTAACCTTGAGGTCAGAGTGGGAGTGGAGCAGAGAATTAAAATAACAGGCAACCGGAAGCTCGGGGTTACGCCTGCTGACTGAATGGAGGTGTTTCACAAAGCGGTCACCCAATCTGCGTTTGGTCTCCCCAATGTAGATGAGACCGCATTGTGAGCAGCGAATACAGTATATTAAATTGAAAGTAGTACAAGTAAATCACTGTTTCACCTGGAAGGAGTGTTTGGGGCCCTGGACGGTGGGAAGGGAGGAGGTAAAAGGGCAGGTGTTGTATCTCCTGCACTTGCACGGGAAGGTGAGTCCCACAGCTATCTTGACTACATTTCCTCCCATCCCGCTTCCCGTAAGGACTCTATTCCATTATCCCAGTTTCTCTGTCTCCATCGCATCTGTTCTGACCATGCCACCTTCCAGTGCTTCTTATGTGTCTTCCTTTTGCCTCAACTGAGGATTCTCCTCCACCGTTGTTGATAGGGCCCTCGACCGTGTCCATCCCATTTCCCGCACATCTGCTCTCACCCCTTCCCTGCTCCCCAGAACCACGATAGGGTACCCCTTGTCCTCACCTTTCACCCCACCAGCCTCCACATTCAACGGATCATCCTCTGCCAATCCCGCTACCTCCGCGACACCCTGGTCCACTCCTCAATCACTCCCAAAACTTCGTCCCCTTCCCACGGCACCTACCCGTGCAAGCGCAGGAAATGCAACACCTGCTCTTTTACCTCCTCCCTTCCCACCGTCCAGGAACCCAAACACTCCTTCCAGGTGAAACAGTGAATTACTTGTACTACTTTCAATCTAGTATACTGTATTCGCTGCTCACAACGCGGTGTCCTCTACATTGGGGAGACCAAATGCAGATTGGGTGACCGCTTTGTGGAACACCTCCGTTCAGTCGGCAAGCGTGACCCCGAGCTTCTGGTTGCCTGTTATTTTAATTCTCTGCTCCACTCCCACTCTGACCTCAAGGTTACTCTCCTTTTGCCTATTTATTGGTGACTCTATGGGCCTAATTCCTTGTTACTCTCTGTATTCATGTTTCCCCTCCAAGTTACTCTCCATGTGCCTATTTTCTAGTTACTTTACTGGTGCCTATTTCCTGGTTACTCTCCATGTGCCTATTTCCTGGTTACTCTCTGTGACTATTTTCTAGTTATTCTCCATGCACCTGTTTCCTGGTTGCTATTCATGTGACTATTTCCTGGTTACTCTTGATGTGCCTATGCCCTGGTTGCTGCTCTTATGGCCATTTCTGGTCACTTTCCATGTGACTATTTCCTAGTTACTCCCCTTGTGTATATTTCCAGGTTAGCCTACATATGCCTATATCCAGGTTACACTCCGTATGCCTAGGCCCAGTTTACTCTCCATGTGATTATTTCCTGATTAGTCCCCATGTGGCTATGTCCTTGTTACCCTCCTTATGCCTATTTCTAGTTAGTCTCTGTGTGACGATTTCCTGGTTATTCGGGGTGTGACTACTTCCTGGTTACTCTCCATGTGCCTATTTCTTGGCTCTCTCCATATGACTATGCCCTGGTTATTGTCTGTCCCTATTTCCTGTTTACTCTCCACGTGTCTATGTCTTGGTTACTCTCCATATGACTATTTCATGGTTACTTTCCTTGTGTCTATTTCCTGTTTACGCTCCCTGTGCCTATATCGTAGTCACACTCCATGTGCTGCTTTATTTGATTACTCTACATCTGCCTATTACTCTGAATTATCTCATTTCCTGGTTACTCTCCATGTAATTCATTCCAAATGATTTGCTCCTTTTTCTTGCCCGATGAGTTCGAATCTGGATGATGGGGCACCATCATTTGTCTCAGTCAGACTACGTCTCATTGTAGAGCTTCACTTTATTGTCTTAGATGTGGAAATTCCTGCTGTACCACTGTGATCAGCTGAAACAACACAAAATACAAATCGAAAATGGTCACTTCGTTCCTCACCAGTCCCAATGTATAATTAGGAAAATTTGGCCGAGGTATCTTCACAATCTGAATCGGAGGAGGTCATTAACACCTGACACAGAGAGTTGTAAGTTTTATCCCGCTCCAGCTGCAGCGCGCTGGTGGTGTTTAGGAACGGAAATCGCGATTGCTGTTCCCATTCCACCTCACAACGGCAGGTTACCGGCAATGGAGGCAGCAATTCAGGAACTGACGGCTTCTCTGCTTTCGCTTCAGAAAAGCGTGATGTTTTCAGAGACCCGCACAACGGACATTTAATCTGCTCTGTCTCATCATAGCATGCTACTGCTTGGCGAATATTTGCAGAAGGCACCTTTGGTTCTGTCATAGTGGTTCCTGGCTGTGCAGACAGAGAATCCATGGTTGATCGAAGTCGAGATGTAGAGTCTATGGCTGATAGCAGTTGATACGGAGTTTCCATGACCAATGGCTGTGGAGGTAGAGAATACGTGACTGACCGTGGTAGACGTGAAGATTTCTTCGCTGTCATTGCTACAATCGAAAGGTCCAAGCTTTTCTCCTCCAGAGATTCGGATCCCTCTCTACTGGTTGTCAGCAATGGAAGCTGATGCTCCATGACGGATGACAGCAGAGATGGGGAGCAATTGTCCGAGGTCTGTTCACTATCCGAGTCAGAGGAGGTCATCAGCATCTCAGACAGAGACTTGTGAATGTTGTCCAGCTCCAGCTCGGACGAGCTGGTAGTGTCTGGGGATGGCGATCTCGACTGCTGTCCCCATTCCACTTCAGAATGGCAGGTTACCGGCAATGGAGGTACCAATTCAGGAACTGCCGGATGGTCTGCTTCCACCTCAGAAAAGCGTGTTGTGTGGAGATATCCGCACAACAGACATTTATTTTGCTCTGTCTCATCATAGCATGTTACCGCTTGGTACAGATTTGCCGAAGGAGCCTTTGGTTCTGCCTCAGTGGTTCCTGGCCGTGCAGACAGAGTATCCGTGAGCGATGTTATTGGAGCTGTAGCGTCCCTGCCTGTTGGCAATGGGCAAGGAGAGTGCATGACTGAGTGTAGTTGATGGGCAGAGCCCATGATCGTCCGCAGCAGATAGATAAAGTCTCTGATTGTTGGGATTAGGGCTGAAGAGTCAGCGGGAGATGGCAATCGATCCGGAGAATCTGCATATGCCTGCCGACGGGGAGAGACCGTGTCTGCCGGCTGTGCACGGTGAGAGTCAGTGCCTGCCGGCAGTGCAGGGTGAGCGTATCTGACTGATCGCCGTGGACGGGAAGATTGCCTCAGTGCACGGGGAGATTCAGTGTCTGACGGTAGTACATGGGGAGAGTCCGTGTCTGATCGTAGTACACGGGGAGTGTCCGTGACTGACGGTAGTACATGGGGAGCGTCCGTATCTGACCGTAGTACATAGGGAGAGTCTGTATCTGACAGTGGTACATGGGGAGAGTCCGTGTCTGACGGTAGTACTTGGGGAGCATCCGTGACTGACGGTAGTACATGGGGAGAGTCCGTGTCTGACGGTAGTATATGGGGAGAGTCCGTGACTGGTCGTAGTACACGGGGAGCGCCCGTGCCTGACAGTAGTACATGGGGAGAGTCCGTGACTGACGGTAGTACATGGGGAGAGTCCGTGTCTGACGGTAGTACACGGGGAGAGTCCGTGTCTGACGGTAGTACACGGGGAGAGTTCGTGTCTGATGGTAGTACACGGGGAGAGTCCGTGTCTGACGGTAGTACATCGGGAGCGCCCGTGCCTGACAGTAGCACATCGGGAGAGTCCGTGTCTGACGGTAGTACATGGGGAGAGTCCGTGTCTAACGGTAGTACACGGGGAGAGTCCGTGTCTAACGGTAGTACACGGGGAGAGTCCGTGTCTGACGGTAGTACACGGGGAGAGTCCGTGTCTGACGGTAGTACACGGGGAGCGTCCGTGACTGACGGTAGTACACGGGGAGCGTCCGTGACTGATGGTAGTACACGGGGAGAGTCCGTGTCTGACGGTAGTACATGGGGAGAGTCCGTGTCTGACGGTAGTACATGGGGAGAGTCCGTGTCTGACGGTAGTACATGGGGAGAGTCCGTGTCTGACAGTAGTACATGGGGAGAGTCCGTGTCTGACGGTAGTACATGGGGAGAGTCCAGGTCTGACGGTGGTACAGCGAGAGAGTCCATGACTGGCTGTGGTACAGCGAGAGAGTCCGCAAATGACCACGATGCACGTAGGGAGCCCGTGACTGAAGTTGATACCTGGTCAGAGTTCATAACTGACCGTGGTACTTGGGGGATTTGCCCGGCTGACTGCTGTGCATCGGAAAATGTAGCGGCAGCCGTCTGAGCTTGCTGAGAATCTGTGATATTTGGCTGTGGTTTGTATTTGCCCGACATTAATGGTATTGGAGGCATAGCGGAGGGGCCTGGCGTCATTAATGATAAAAGGTTTTTGGTTTCTTGCGGTAAAGGTGCAGCGAGCGAGATCCATGCCAACCGTTGATGAGGTTTCCTTACTTCCGATGTCTTCGCCAAGCGCCGCTGAGGCCTGGATCTATCGCTCTCATCAGAATCCATATCGGAATAGTGTAGCGACAGTAGAGCCGGAGACGCTGAAATCAGATCCATACCATCGACAACAGAATTCTGCTTCGTTAATGAAGGCAGGGACTTTGAATTGGGTATTGCCGCCCTCGCGGCAGGCGAGATAGTATCGTCCTGTCTACGGGAGAAACAGCAGTCTGTTGAACAGAAAAGAAAAGCCAGCACAGTTTGTACCAGTGAGGAACGACAATTGGAGACCTGACCAGTCTATAAAATGGCAACCTTTATAGGAATACATAAAAGAATATGGACCAGGGAGATCCCAGGTTCAATGCCAGGTCTGTGCTGAGTTAGCAGTAGGAGTGCTTCAATTGTCAGCATCCATGGAACCATAACACACGACAGTCTGCGCCTTCAGGAGAGGAAGGGAGAAAACTACCAGTTCTAACAACTGAGCCAAGCTAATCCATTGCCCCAACAGCCTTTGTGCCATCCACAATCTCAATAAAAATACTGTGCCACCTACCAGTGTCTCAATGCCCAATCTGACCATCAGCCATGGTCCAAATGCCCAACCAAAACAGAATCCATGGTCTAGGTACCCAACTGTACCATTACAACTGTGCTTACTGATCTACATTGGCTCATGGGGGATGGGTGCCAGGATGTAACATTAAAAAGGGGATCTAAAGTGTTCAAATGATTGGGAGAGGCAGAGAGTATTAAAGTAAGAAATAGTAAGTTATTAGGCGAGGCCAAACTAAGAGAGAATACAGGATGGTCTAAGATGGGTTTACAGTGTATGTATGTGAATGCACGAAGCACAGTAAACAATGTAAGTGAGCTGCAGGCACAAGTAGCCACATGGGAATATGATGTTGTGGCAAGGCTCAAAAAAGAGCAGGATTGGGTATTAAATATTCCTGGTTATAAGGTGTTCAGGAAAGATAGGGAAGGAAAGATAGGAGGTGGTGTGGCAGTATTGGTTAAGGAGACTGTTACAGTGCTGGAGAGGGAGGATGTCCTGGAGGGGTTAAGGACAGAATCTATATGGCTAGAGTTAAGAAATAATCGAGGTGCCATTACACTACTCGGTGTATTCTATCGACCACCAGATAGTGGGAAAGATACGGAGGAGCAAATTATCAGAGAAATTACAGAGAGGTGCAAGAACTAGAGAGTAGTGATAATGGGGGACTTCAACTATCCTAATATAGACTGGGATCGTAAGGTGTTAAGGGGAAGAATTTCTGAAGTGTGTTCAGGAGAACTTTCTTGATCAGTATGTTTCTGGCCCGACAAGGGAGGAGGCATTTCTGGTTCTGGGGAAAGAGGTAGGTCAAGTGGAGCAAGTGTCAGTAGGTGAATATTTAGGGAAACAGTGATAATAGTATCATAAGGTTTAGATTAGCTATGGAAAAAGACAGGGAGCAATCTAGAGTAAAAATGTTTAATGGGGAGAAGGCCAATTTCAGTGGGATGAGAACGGATCTGGCCCGGGTAAACTGGAATCAAAGATTGGCAAGCAAAACTGTAATGGAATAATGGGCTGCCTTTAAAGAGGAAATAGTTCAGGTACAGTTGAGGTACATTCCCACTAGGGGGAAAGGCAGGGTAACTAAAGCCAGAGCTCCCTGGATGACAAAAGAGACAGAGAATATGATGCAGCAGAAAAAGAGCGCATTTGACAGATGTCAGGTTGCAAATACATCTGAGAATCAGGCTATATATAGAAAGGTCAGAGGAGAAGTGAAAAAGAAAATAAGAGGGGCAAAGAGATGGTATGAGAATAGAATGGCAGCCAACATAAAAAGTAATCCAAAAGTCTTCTATAGGCTTATAAATAGTAAAAGGGTAGTAAGAGGAGAGGTGGGCCAATTAGGGACCAAAAAGGAGTCTTATGCATGGAGGCAGAGGGTATGGCTGAGGTACTAAACAAGTACTTTACATCTGTCTTCACCAAGGAAGAGGATGCTGCCATAGACACAGTAAAGGAGGAGGTAGTGGAGACACCTGATAGGATAAAAATTGATAAAGAAGAGGTATTAGAAAGGCTGGCTGTACTTAAAGTAGATAAATCACCAGGAGCAGATGGGATGCATCCTAGGATGCTGAGGGAATTGAGGGTGGAAATCGTGGAGGTACTGGCCATAATATTCGGATCCTCCTTAGATACAGGGGTGGTGCCAAAGGACTGGAGAATTGCAAATGTTACACCCTTGTTCAGAAGAGGGTGTAAAGATAAACCCAGCAACTACAGGCCAGTCAGTTTAACCTCGGTAGTGGGGAAGCTTTTAGAAACAGTAATTAGGAACAAAGTTAACAGTCACTTGGATGGATGTGGATTAATTAAGGGAAGCCAACACAGATTTGTTAAAGGCAAATTGTGTTTAACTAACTTGATTGAGTTCTTTAATGAGGTAACAGAGAGGGTTGATGGGGGTAATGCGGTTGACGTAGTGTACATGGATTTTCAAAAGACATTTGACAAAGTGCCACATAATAGGCTTGCCAGCAAAGTTGAAGCCCATGGAATAAAAGGGACAATGGCAGCATGGATACAGAATTGGCTAAATGATAGGGAACAGAGAGTAGTGGTGAATGGTTGTTTTTCTGACTGGAGGAAGGTATACAGTGGTGATCCCCAGGGATCAGTTCTAGGACCACTGCTTTTCTTGATATATATTAATGACTTGGATGTGGGTGTACAGGGCACAATTTCAAAATTTGCAGATAACACAAAACTTGGAAGTACAGTAAACAGTGAGGAGGAGAGTGATAGACTGCAAGAAGAACAGACACGTGGCAGATGAAATTAAATGCAGAAAAGTGTGAAGTGGTACATTTTGGTAGAAAGAATGAGGAGAGGACATATAAACTAAATGGTACAATCCTGAAGGGGGTGCACGAACAGAGGGACCTGGGGGTATATGTGCACAAATCATTGAAGGTGGCAGGGCAGGTTGAGAAAACAGTTAAAAAGGCTTACGGGATCCTGGGCTTCATAAATAGAGGTACAGAGTACAATAGTGTGGAAATTATGATGAACCTGTATAAAACACTGGTTTGGCCCCCACTGGAGTACTGTATCCAATTCTGGGCACCACACTTTAGGAACGATGTGAAGGCCTTAAAGAGGGTGCATAAAATACGAGAATGATTCCAGGAATGAGGGACTTCAGTTACGTTGATAGACTGGAGAGTTGTGGTTGTTCTCCTTGGAGCAGAGAAGATTGAGAGGAGATTTGATGGAGGTGTTCAAAATCATGAGGGGTCTGGACAGAGTAGATAGAGAGAAACTGTTCCCATTGGCAGAAGGGTCGAGAACCAGAGGACACAGATTTAAGGTGATTGGCAAAGGTGATGTAAGAAAAAACTTTTTTACGCAGCGAGTGGTTAAGTTCTGGAATGCACTGCCTGGAAGGGTGGTGGAGGCAGATTCAATCACAGCTTTCAAAAGGGAGTTGGATAAGTACGTGAAGGAGAGAAATTTGCAGGGCTTAGGGGAAAGGGTGGGGGAGTGGGACTAGCTGAAATGCTCTTGCAGAGAGCCGGCATGGGCTCGATGGGCTGAATGGCCTTCTTCTGTGCTGTGATTCTATGATCCAGCAATGCCTCGATATTAAAATTCTCATCCTTATGTTTAAATCCCTTCATGGCCTTGCCTCCCCTCTATCTCTGTAACCTCCTCCAGCCCTACAACAGTCCGTGATCTCTGCGCTCCTCCAATTCTGGCCTCTTGTGCATCCCTCGTTTCCATTGTTCTATCATTGGTGGCCGTGCCTTCAGCTGCCTCGGCCCTAAGCTCTGTAATTCCCTCCCTAAACCTCTCTGCTTCTCTACCTCTCTCCTCCTTTAAGACGCTCCTTAAAACCTACCTCTTTGACCAAGCTTTTGTTCACTTATCCTAATAGCTCTTTATGTGGCTCTGTGTCAAATTTTGTTTGACAATGCTTCTATGAAGCACCTTGGGATGTTTTACTGTGTTAAAGGCGCTATATAAATGCAAGTTATTGTTGGAAGACTACCCACGATCCCAATACCCAAGTGAACCACCATCCATGGTCCCGATATCTTGGTACACACCCATTGCCTCAATGCCTAGAAATTCGGCCACATAGCACCCATTTTTTGGTTGCTAATGGGCCTGCTAGTCCCCCAATAGGAAGCGTGCTCACATTTCCGACCGGAAGTGTGCCGCCTTCTTTGGGAAAGTAAGTGTTGTATCCGTATGTTAATGAAGACCCGGAAAGCCGGAGTTGAGTTAACAAGTGTTTACTGAACAAAGTCTGGAGGTGAACTAAACTATACAAGACGCTACAGGCTTATATACCCGAGTGGTCACTGCTGGTACTACAGTACACAGGGGCTTCAAAAAAACATAGTTCCTCTTAAAGGTACATACACCACAATTCCTCCCCTTTTAGATAAATAGTACATAATATTTTAAGTAATCATTATATTAATAATCTACACATTTGCTGAAGTTAATTAATTACAAATTCAGTCTCTCTGGAGGCTTCCTGACTCGGTCCGGATAACGCCTCGGTGGTGTAGTAGGTTTCGGTGGTGTAGTAGGTTCTTTTGGCAAGGTCGATTCGGCTTGAATGCCAGTGTTGGGTTCATCTGGTTCCAGTATCACCGGATCGGGGGTAGATACTATGGGTATCTCTGCCTCATCATTAGGCGTATAGAGTTGTGTAGGTTGTCCCTTTTCGGATGACTCTATGATCTGGTCAGCATGGCGCCTTATTATGCTTTCTCCAATGTCCACGGTATACATCAGTGGTCCTAGTCATGTGCAAATAGTTCCAGGCTGCCATTTCTCGGTATGGTAGTCCCGGGCCAAAACTTGTTGACCTATCTGGAAGGTTCTAGTTGGCCTTTCATTCATGCCTTGAAATTGTCGGTTCTCTACGTCCCTTCTGATGTTTGGCTTGATCAAATCCAGCCGGCATCTTAGTCTTCTATTGAAAAACATCATGGCGGGGGTTTGGTTTGTAACCACATGTGTTGCATTCCTGTATGCAAACAAGAAGTTATCTACCTTATGTTGTAGATTTATGTCTTCATTACCCATGGCCTTTATGGCCTTCTTGACGGTCTGGACAAACCTTTCAGCCAATCCATTGGTGGCGGGATGGTATGGGGCGGACGTGTAGTGCTTAACCCCATTGTTTTTTAAGAACTTCCTGAATTCTTCGGATACAAATTGCGGTCCATTATCAGAACAGATCTGTTCAGGCAGCCCATTCCTGGCGAATATGGTCCTTAATACTGTGATGGTTTTTTCAGCGGTGGTGGAGGACATCTTTATTACCTCCGGCCACTTGGAGTGTGCATCAACCGCGATTAAGAACATTGAGTCCATAAATGGACCAGCAAAGTCGATATGTACCCTTTGCCAGGGAGATGAGGGCCACTCCCATGGATGTAGAGGGGCTTGTGGTGGGGCGTTTTGGACCTTCTGGCATCCTAGACAGCTCTTGGTCATTTCTTCGATGTCTCCATCGATACCTGGCCACCACACAAACGCTCTGGCTAAGTTCTTCATTTTCACTCCACCCAGATGCCCCTTGTGAAGCTCCTTTAGAACTTTATCCTGGAGTTTGGGTGGAATCACCACTCTGGATCCACACATCAAGGTTCCTCGGCACACTGACAGCTGTTCTCTTCTTTGCGAGAATGCTGGCAACAGTGGTTCACCATGTGCTGGCCACCCCTTCACCGTTAAATCGTAGACTCGTGAGAGAGTCGGGTCATTTCTCGTTTCCTTTTCAATGGTAGAATTTGTCACTGGTAGACATTCAACTATGGTCGAGTGGAACATCTCCACTGGGTCCACTGTAGGTGCCTCTTCTACCGTTGGCAACGGTAGGCGCGATAAACTGTCAGCATTCCCATGCTGTTTTGTTCCTTTGTATTCTATGTCATATTGGTGTGCCCCTAGGAAAAGGGACCACCTCTGTAGCCTTTGCGCTGTCATAATGGAAACACCCTTTTTAGGGTTGAATATGGAGACGAGGGGTTGATGGTCAGTCAACAAGGTAAATTTTTGTCCGTGTAGGTAATGGTTGAATTTCTTCACCCCCCACACCAGGCTGAGTGCCTCCCTGTCGATCTGGGCATAGTTACGCTCAGCTGAGTTCAATGAGCGTGACGCAAAAGCTATCGGCCGCTCCGAGCCATCAGGGAATTTATGCGATAATACCACTCCCATGCCGTAAGGGGATGCATCGCACGCCAGTCTGATTGGCAGTGATGGGTTGTAATGAGCCAACACTTCCTTGGACATGATCAAGCCTTTGCATTTATGGAAGGCACGTTTACAGTCTTCGCTCCATTTCCAAATTACTCCCGTTTGTAGCAGTGCGTTAAGAGGGTGCAGAACCGTTGACAAGTTCGGTAAAAATTTATGATAGTAATTTATTAATCCCAGGAACGACCTTAATTGTGAGACATTTTCAGGCGCTGGGGATTTTACGACCGCTTCAATTTTTTCAGGTGATTTATGCAACCCTTCTTCGTTAATGACATGGCCACAATATGATATTTCTTTCTGGAAAAATTCGCACTTGGGGCGATTTGCTCGTAGGCCCTGTTCTCTCAGCCTCGTGAGCACCTGCTCCAAATTGGCAAGGTGCTCATTGTCATTTTCTCCTGTTACAAGGATGTCGTCTAGGTAGCATTGAGTCCCCGGAATCCCTTGCAGTACTTGCTCCATAGCTCTTTGCCAGATAGCTGGAGCTGATGCTACTCCGAAAACTAGCCGATTGTACTGGTACAGGCCTTTGTGTGTGTTTATCGTGAGATACTTTTTAGAGGTCTCCTCAACCTCCATCTGTAGATATGCCTGTGCCAAGTCAATTTTGGTGAAACGTTTCCCTCCGGATAGTGAGGCGAAAATATCTTCTATCCTCGGAAGAGGATACTGTACCGTATGAAGAACCGGGTTTACAGTCACCTTGAAGTCCCCACAGATGCGAATTTTTCTCTGTTCTTCAGATTTATCATTATTCAACGTTTTCTTCATGACCGGGACGATGGGTGTTGCCCACTCGCTCCAATCTACCTTGGCTAACACGCCTGCTTTTTCCAAATTCTCCAGCTCTGCCTCGACTGCTGGATGAATTGCATATGGCACCGGCCTTGCCTTAAAAAACTTGGGAATTGCCGCATCTTCCACTTTTATTGAGGCGGTGGCGCCTTTCAGGGTTCCTAGTTCCTGTCGAAACACTTCTTTGGCGTTAGCCAAGATTTCTTTTAATCGTCCAGGGATGACGTCATCATCATTTTTTTTCTTACTGGTCACCGTCAGTGCCTGAATGGAGTGCCAGTCCAAACGTATCTTCCTGATCCATTCACGTCCCAACAACGGTGGACCACTATCTTGCAGAACGTATAAATACAACTTCTGTATTTCCTTGCCGTTGTATACAACAGGCACCCTTATTTTCCCTCTGGGGTATACTTTCTGCCCCCGTATATGTCTTCAAGATAATGGATGTGTCTTTCAAAGGTATATGCGGAAATAGCCGCTCGTAATCCCGTCGACTTATGACGGTCAGAGCTGATCCTGTATCTAGCTCCATTTTAACTGGGGACCCCGCTATTGTGAGGGTAACCCAAATGGTCTGGTAATCTTCTTTGGCAATTATGTAATTTGAGACAGCTTAGTCTCTTGTTTCCGGAGTCGCTATCGCTCTTCTGGTCTTCGGAGCTACTGTCCATCATCATTTGGAGCTTCCTGTACTTTTCCTTATTGACCTTTTTACTGTCAGCGGATTTTTTTCCAGATCGGCATACACGTGCAATGTGTCCCATCTTTCCGCATTGCCTGCATGCTTTGTCCTTGAACCAGCAGTCCCTCTGGTCATGGGTGGATCTGCCGCAGCGATAACATCTCTCGAAACCCCGTGTCATTTCATGGGTGCCGAAGTCCTGTGGCTTTTGCTGTATCTCTGCAGCTCCTCTTGCTGCTGCTTCGTATGATACAGCCACACTGAAAGCCTTGTCCAGTGTCAAATCTTTCTCAGAAAGCAGTCTTTTCTGTGCTCCTTCGCTTAGGAGACCACAGACGAATTTGTCTCGTAGAGAATCTGCCAGTCCTGCCCCGAATTGGCAGTGCTTAGACAGCTTTCATAATTCGGTGAGGTAATCAGCGTTACTTTCATTCTTGTGCTGATTCCTCCTGAAAAATTTCAATCGTTCCGCTATCAGCAGTGGTGTTGGGTTTAAGTGCTCCTGTAGGGTATCAACAATCTCCTTAAAATTCTTGTCCATCGGTTTGGCTGGAGTGATCAAGTTTCATAACAGCCCGTATGTCCTTGCGCCCATCAGATTTAGAAGTACCGATGCCTTTTTATCATCTGCTACTTCATTCGCCTTGCAATATACCTCCACTCTTTCCACATATGTGGTCCAATCCTCTATATCACTATTGAAAGCAGTAATATTGCCAGTCTTAGGCATCCTGAAAATCAAAAATGGCGCCTCCCGCGCTTTCCCTTCTTCCCTGCTGAGTCAAGATGGCGCCTCCCGCGCTTTCCCGCCGCTGCCGCTGCTGCCAACGCTGTTCTCCGTGGTTTTTATTCACATATATATTTTTAAACACTTTCTCCGTCACTTGGAGAATCGTTCCTGTCGGACTCTCTGGGACTTTCCCCTCCCTTTGCTTGGTCCGAACGCCGACCTGCTTTGCAGCGCCGGCCATGTCCTGAGTGCTCCACCCTCTGTCTCTGTTTGCTTCTGCCTTACAACTCGCTGCCCGGCCCCGCTGCAGAGCTACCTGATCGAGCCCCAGCCTGTCGCCCAGGAAGGATCAGTGCACTACCTGCCACCAGCCCGTTTAGCTGGTGAAACCACAATTTAGGAATCGATCTCCTTGAGGTGCTGCCGAATTGCAGGTAAGTTCGTTTTAACTCGTCGCCACTGTTGTATCCGTATGTTAATGAAGACCCGGAAAGCAGGAGTTGAGTTAACAAGTGTTTACTGAACAAAGTCTGGAGGTGAACTAAACTATACAAGACGCTATACAGGCTTATATACCCGAGTGGTCACTACCGGTACTACAGTACACAGGGGCTTCAAAAAAACATAGTTCTTCTTAAAGGTACATACACCACAGTAAGTTGCACTGCTGGTAGGAGCGCAATGCGGCAACATTTAATGGCAAGAATAATTCATATAAATTAGGTCCTGCACTTCTTGCAGCAACCTTTTCAGATTTTCCATCACCCTAATGCTTCACTTGCCATGAGCCAAACTCGCACAGCACGTAGGAACATAGAAACAACAGGAGCACGCCATTCAGTGGCTGAGCCTCTTCCGCCATTCTATGTATTAGATCCTAGCTGATCTGTCCCTCAACTCCACTTTCCGCCTTCGCTACATATCCCTCGATATCCTTGCCTAACAAAAATCTACTGATCTCAGTCCTGAAAGCTCCAAGGGCCCGATTTTTTGGCTTGTGTGGGAAATGGTCGGATTCCCCCGAATGTGGGGTTCTGACACACAAAAAAATGTGTCAGCCAGCTCCCGCGATTTTCCCTCAAGTGGCCAATTAATTCCCAGCATGTGGGCAGCCTTGCTAATTGTCCATTTCTAGTCAAAAAAGCCCCACAGTATGATGTCATCATTCGTGGTGCTTTCAAGGTCCATAGCAAGCACTGCATCCTCTGAAGGCTTCCAAACGAACCATACAGGATGGCAGAGGAGCCTGCAGCAGCTGTGGCCAGAGCCAGACCCCATGCTGCCTCCAAATTCGACGAAGCTTCACTGCAGGCATTATTGGATGGGGTTGGGGCCCACAGGGAGGCCCTCTTCCCTAGGTCAGGCAGGAAGAGGCCTCCCATTGAGACCAAGGCTGCATAGATGCAGGTGTCAGCAGATGTCAACTCGAATGTGCATGTAACCTTGGCATCACATCTCTAACTCCTTCCTCTACTCCCCCACAGGACCATCCAGAGCCCCCGTCCCCACTGTGGAGGAGGAAGAGGCTGTGCAGCCAGACTCCTCAGAGGAAGCTCCAACCTCTGAGGGCGTAGCGTCAGCAGAAGTAAGCGCACCCAGCACCAGCACAGACACTCACACCTCGGGGGGACCTTCGGGACATAGAGTAGTGTTGTCACCTGGTGCTTCACAGCTCACAAGTGAGCCTCAGCAGATTCTGGAGACAGGGACAGCAGTGGAGAGTCCTCGTCAGAGGGCGCAGGACTCTGCCAGCTCAGCTCAGCTGCGCTGCATGTCGACCCTCTGCCTCTGGGTCTATCCGCAAGAGAAGAGGTGATGGATCTCCATGCACAGATGCAGGAGTCTCTGGCAGGTTTTGTCTCCAGGGTCACTGTGAGTGTGGAGCGAATGGAGGAGTCCATAGCGACCATGAGCAGAGCCTTTGTGGAGTCATTGGCGCATGAACGCATCACCATGGAAAGGTTGGCAACCTCCATGGAGGAGATAACTTGCCAGGGTATGGAAAACATGGTGAGTGCTCATAAGAGAATGACATCTCTTGAGCAACGTTGGCCATCTATTGAACAGAGAAACCAGGCCTTCATGGAAGTCCTTCTGAGTAGGACTGCCAGTGCAGAAACGGGTCCCCATGACGCCCTAAAGCACAGCAAGGTGCTCTCAAGCCACTTCCAAGCGCTGGCCCCTTCTGGCCTGTGCAGCTTCAGGTGAGTGAGCAGCAGCCTGGTGCTCCTGGTGCTCATCCTGCTGTTCCTGGTTCTGCTGCTGCCGCCTCTGCTGCTGGAGATCCTCTAATGGCAAGAAGGGAAGGAAAAAAAGGCGACCCATGCTTCTCGTAGATGCCTCCACTGAGGAAGCGCTGAGTGAGGGTGGCGAGAGGGGCTTCCCAGGAGATCGCATTGGAGAAGTGTGTGAGGCTCCAAACTTCCACAGCTGTGCCTAAGCCTTGAAGAAGTAGCCCCAAGCCTGCAGCAACAAGGCCCTTCACCAAACAAATGCTGTCCCTTTAAATCGCAGCTTTCCCGAATGACCTGCAGCTGACAGCAAGCAAGCCGGCAAGCTTCATGCCAGGTTTCATCAGCGGGGTTCCCCGCAGGTGCGTTTAGCATGGGGAACCCCACAAAATCGCAACAGCCCCTGAAAATCGGCTTAAACAAGGAAATAAGTGGTAATTAGTGTTCCGACGGCCAGTCCCGCCAGCGGCGGGCAGGACTGAATCGGGTCACGGAGAAACGGCGGTCCGAAAGTCGGACGGGGTGGGGAATCAGGCGGGGGGGGGGGGGTCGCGACCTGCTTTTTCGGCCCCCGGCCGCCTGGAAAGTCGTCCGACGGCTGGCAGAAAATCGTGTCCCCCAGCATTCACAGCCTTTTGGAGGAGAGATGGCCTTAATGTGGCACCAACCAGCAGGAAGGCCCTCTCTCCAGAGCTATTTAAAGATATCATGCAGCACATAGTGGTAATGTCACTGGGCTAGTAATCCAGAGGCCTGGACTAATGATACAGAGATGTGAGTTCAAATCCCACCACGGCAGCTGGGGAATTTAAATTCAGTTAATTAAATAAATCTGGAATAAAAAACTAGTTTCAGTAATGGTAACCATGAAACTATCGGATGGTCATAAAAGCCCATCAGGAGCTGGAGTAGGTCATTTGGCCCCTTGAACTGCGCCGCCATTCAATAAGATCATGGCTGATCTTCTACCTCAGCTCCACGATCCTGCACTATCCGCATTTCCCTTGATTCCCTTAATATCCAAAAATCAATCAATCTCTGTCTTGAAAAAAACCCATCTGTTTCACTAATGTCCTTTAGGGAAGGAAATCTGCCGTCCTTACCCGGTCTGGCCTATATGTGACTCCAGCAATGTGATTGACTCTTAATTGCCCTCTGAAATGGCCTAGCGAGTCATTCAGTTGAAAGAAACCGCTACAAAACACAATAAGAATGAAACCGGACGGACCACCCAGTATCGACCTCGGCACTGGCTACGGACACGGCAATGGCACACCCAGCCCAGTCAACCCTGCAAAGTCCTCCTCACCAACATCTGGAGACTTGTGCCAAAATTGGGAGAGCTGTCCCAAAGACTAGTCAAGCAACAGCCTGACATAGTCATACTCACAGAACCATACCTTTCAGCCAATGTACCAAACTCCTCCATCACCATCCCCGGGTATGTCCTGTCCCACCGGCAGGACAGACCCACCAGGGATGGCAGCACAATGGTATACAGTTGGGAAGGAGTGGCCCTGGGAGTCCTCAACATTGACTCCAGACCCCATGAAGTCTCATGGCTTCAGGTCAAGCATTGGCAAGGAAGCATACTGCTGATTACCACCTATCGCCCACCCTCAGCTGCTGAATCAGTACTCCTGCATGTTGAACACCACTTGGAAGAAGCACTGAGAGTAGCAAGGGCACAGAATGTACTCTGGGTGGGGGACTTCAATGTCCATCACCTAGAGTGGCTCAGTAGTACCACTACTGACCGAGCTGGTTGAGACGTGAAGGACATAACTGCCAGTCTGGGCCTGCGACAGGTGGTGAGAGAACCAACACGAGGGAAAAATCTACTTGACCTCGTCCTCACCAATCTACCTGTCGCAGATGCATCTGTCCATGACAGTATTGGTAGCAGTGACCACTGCACAGTCATTGTGGAGACGAAGTCCTGTCTTCACACTGAGGACACCCTCCATCGTGTTGTGTGGCACTAACACCGTGCTAAATGGGATAGATTCAGAACAGATGTAGCAGCTCAAAACTGGGCATCCATGAGGCGCTGTGGGCCATCAGCAGCAGAATTGTATTCTACCACAATCTGTAACCTCATGGCCTGGCATATCCCTCACTCTACCATACCACCAAGCCAGGGGACCAACCCTGTTCAATAAGGAGTGTAGAAGAGCATGCCAGGAGCAGCACCAACCTGGGGAAGTTGCAACACCAGGACTACATGCATGCTAAAAAGCGGAAGCAGCATGCTATAGACAGGGCTACGCGATCCCACAATCAACGGATCAGATCAAAGCTCTGCAATCCTGCCACATCCAGTTGTGGATGGTGGTGGACCATTAAACAACTAACAGGAGAAGGAGGCGCCATGAATATCCCCATCCTCAATGATGGTGGAGCCCAGCACGTGAGTGCAAAAGGCAAGGCTGAAGCGTTTGCAACCATCTTCAGCCAGAAGTGCCAAGTGGGTGATCTATATCGGCCTACTCCTGAGATCCCCACCATCACAGAAGCCAGTCTTCTGCCAATTCGATTCATTCCATGTGATATCAAGAAACGGCTGAGCGCACCGGATACAGCAAAGGCTATAGACCCCGACAACATCCCGGCTATCGTGCTGAAGACTTGTGCTCCAGAACTAGCCGCGCCTCTCGCCAAGCTGTTCCAGTACAGTTACAACACTGGCATCTATCCGACAATGTGGAAAACTGCCCAGATATGTCCTGTCCACAAAAAGCAGGACAAATCCAACCCGGCCTATTACCATTCCATCAATCTACTCTCAATCATCAGCAAAGTGATGGAAGGTGTCATCGACACTGCTATCAAGCAGCACTCACCAATAACCTGCTCACTGATGCCCAGTTTGGGTTCTGCTAAAACCACTCAGCTCCAGACCTCATTACAGCCTTGGTCCAAACATGGACAAAGGAGCTGAATTCCAGAGGTGAGGTGAGAGTGACTGCCCTTGAAAACGTTAGTGGGAGTGGTATATAGACCTCCAAACAGTAATGCGCAGGTTGGGGATGGCATTAAAAGGGAAATTAGAGAAGCGTGCAATAAGGGCACAGCAATCATCATGGGTGACTTTAATCTACATATAGATTGGGCTAACCAAATTGTTAGATCCGTGATTCTGAGAGTATGATGTTTTCAAATAACTACACGGATGCTGTAACTTAACAATCAACAGGTGTTTACTGGAGTAGGGTAGTCTCAAGACTGGGGGTACAGAGGCATGCTCAAGGCTTATATACAGGTGTGGTCACTGCCGGTAGTATACAGGAGCTGTAAAAGTAGTTCTCTCTTAAAGGTACATACACTACAATTCCTCCCCTTTTAGATTAGCAGTACCCATAATATTCAAATAACAATTAACACTTTAACATGCACATTAAACAAAAATAGTCCATTTATAGATTCAGTCTTTGGGGCGGCTTCCTGATCCTTTCTGGATAGCGCCTTTCCTGAGGTTCTTGTTCTTGGTGCGGAGATGATTCTGGCCCCTTTTCGTCGGTTAGTTCGTCAGTTTCCACTGCTACTGGTTCTGAGGTAGATGCTACCGGTATGTCGGGTTCATCCCCAGGTACTCGAGACATGGGGTTGACTCGTTCCTGTGACGCTAAGATCTGATCGACGTGGCGTCTCACAATGTTCTCCCCGACATCCACTGTGTACATTAATGGCCCCTGCCTTGTGCATATCGTTCTGGGTTGCCATTTCTCTGGTCGGTAGTCACGGGCCAAGACTCGTTGTCCTACATTGAAGCTCCTTGTCGGCTTCTCATTGATGTGCTGGAATTGTTTATCCTCAACATTTCTTCGCACATTTGGTCTGAGCAAATCCAGACGAGATCTCAACCTTCGGTTAAAGAACACCATGGCCGGGGTCTGGTTGGTAACTGCATGTGTCGCATTTCTGTAGGCTAATAGGAAATTGTCCACCTTATGCTGTAGTGGAATTTCATCGTCGCACATGGCTTTTATCGCCTTTTTAAAGGTTTGTACGAACCTCTCAGCCAATCCATTTGTGGCTGGATGATACGGGGCGGATGTGTAATGCCTTACCCCATTCCTTCTCATAAATTTCCGAAACTCTTCGGACACAAACTGTGGTCCATTATCAGAGCAAATCTGCTCTGGCAAGCCGTTCCTGGCAAATATGGTCCACAGGACTGCAATCGTTTTCTCTGTAGTGGTTGAGGACATTTTTATCACCTCAGGCCATTTTGAGTGAGCATCCACTGCTATTAAGAACATTGAGTCCATGAATGAACCAGCAAAATCAATATGCACCCGTTGCCATGGAGAGGAGGGCCACTCCCATGGGTGTAGAGGGGCATGTGGTGGTGCATTTTGGACCCTCTGGCATCCTGAGCAGCTCTTGGTTAGGTCCTCGATTTGTTGATCGATCCCCGGCCACCACACATAAGCCCTAGCAAGGCTTTTCATTTTCACCCCTCCCAGATGACCTTCATGAAGCTCATTTAGCACTCTCTCCCTTAACTTGGGTGGAATCACCACTCGGGATCCACACATCACTGTCCCTGGCATACTGACAGCTGTTCTCTTCTGGATGAGAATGCTGGCAACAGTGAGTCGCCATGTGTTGGCCATCCCCTCACCGTCAAATCATATACCCGAGACAGTGTCGGATCATTGCAGGTCTCCTTCTCTATATCCGTGTTAGTTACTGGCAATCGTTCAATTATTGACGAATAAAATATCTCGATAGGGTCCACTGCTGGTGCTTCCTCCACAGTAGGCAGTGGCAAGCGTGATAGCCCATCAGCGTTTCCATGCTGTGTCGTGCCTTTATATTCTATTTCATATTGGTTCGCCCCTAGAAAAAGGGACCATCTTTGTAACCGTTGTGCAGTCATCACCAGAACGCCCTTCTTTGGATTAAAGATGGAGACAAGTGGTTGGTGGTCAGTCAGCAAGGTGAACTTCTGCCCATGCAGATAGTGGTTGAATTTTTTTACTCCCCATACTAGGCTGAGGGCCTCCCTGTCAATCTGGGCGTAGTTGCGCTCGGCTGAGGTTAGTGACCGAGACGCAAAGGCTACTGGCCTCTCCAACCCGTCTGGGAATTTGTGCGACAGCACCGCTCCAATACCGTAGGGTGATGCATCACATGCCAAACGAATTGGTAGTGCTGGGTTGAAATGGGCCAACACCTCTTTTGATGTGATCAATTCTTTGCACTTCTGGAAAGCTCGTTTACGTTCATCATTCCACTTCCATGGTACCCCTGTTTGCAGTAGGGTGTTCAGTGGGTGTAATACCATAGACAAATTTGGCAAGAACTTATGGTTGTAGTTTACCAGCCCGAGGAACGACCTCAGTTGTGACACATTTTCCGGTGCTGGAGCCTTGACTACTGCCTCAATCTTTTCAGGGGACTTATGTAACCCCTCTTCATCAATAACGTGGCCACAATACGAGATCTGCTTCTGGAAAAACTCGCACTTGTGGCGATTAGCTCGTAGCCCATATTCCTTTAATCTAGTGAGCACCTTCTCCAGGTTGGCGAGGTGATCACTGTCATTTTCGCCCGTGACCAGGATGTCGTCCAAATAACACTGGGTCCCTGGAATCCCTTGCAGGACTTGATCCATCGCCCTTTGCCAAATAGCCGGAGCCGATGCTACCCCGAACACCAGCCGGTTGTATTGGTAGAGACCTTTATGAGTGTTGATCGTGAGGTATTGTTTCGAGGCTTCTTCTACCTCCATTTGCAAGTACGCCTGGGCTAGATCAATTTTGGTGAAGCGTTTACCTCCAGATTTAAGTGCCTCTATAATCCCATTTTGAGAGGCCTTTCTGATTTTCTCACTTTTCTCACGTGCCGCACGCCTCCTCTGGAACACGCCAGTGAATCCTGGCGGCAGCACAAGTGGATTGCTTACTAACAGCTGCAGCTCCACCATTAAAAAGGAGTTTTCACCAATCATCATTTACAGGTGGCAGAACTTTGTTGTCTCAGGTCTGGGGGAACTACTGGGGGAACAGGCCTACTCATTGTTGTGGAAGTTTGGAGCCTGACACCCATCTCCAGTGTGACCTCCTGGGAAACCCCCCTCCCCATCTTGAATGAGCGCTTCCTCAACTGAGGTATATACCAGAAGAATGGGAACTATTTATTTCCTTTCCTCCTGGACATCAGATTCGGATGAAGACCAGCCGCGGCAGCAGCAGCAGATCCCTGGCCAACTGCAGGAGCAACAGCAGGAGCTCCAAGCTGCTGATCACCCACCTGAAGCTGCACAGGCCAGAATGCGCCAGCGCATGGAAGCGCGTCGGCGCTGGAGATACCCCCAAAACAGGGTCTACAGACAGAGGATCAGCTACCTCAACATGACTGAGCAGCAGTGCCAAAGGAGGCTCCGAATTTCGCGATAGGTAGTGGGTGACATCTGCACAATGCTGCAGCAAGACCTGGAGCCCAGAGGAGCAGGTGGACACCCCTTACCAGTGGCCGTCAAAGTCGCCACCGCACTCAACATTTTTTGCTTCAGGCTCATTCCAGGGATCAGCAGCAGACATCAGCGGCGTCTCCCAGGCGGCCGCACACACTTGCATCACGCAGGTAACTGATGCCCTCTTTGTCATCGTGCACAATCACATCCATTTCTCCAAGGGTCAAGCCAGTGTAACTGTGCGTGCGGTTGGGTTCGACAATCTGGCAGGCTTTCCAAGGGTGCAGGGCGTCGTTGACTGCACACATGTGGCCCTTAAGGCACCCCATCTCAATCCAGGTATTTTTGTCAACCGCAAGGGCTTCCACTCCCTCAATGTACAGCTGATGTGTGACCACAATAAGGACATTTTGCATGTTTGTGCCAAGTACCCTGGCAGTTGCCATGACTCCTTCATCCTGCGCCAGTCTAGTGTGCCTCCGCTCTTCAGTTCGCCAGACCAACTTTTCAGATGGCCCTGAAGACGTGGCTAATGATGCCGTAGAGGAGCCCATCCACCGAAGCTGAGGAGCGCTACAACTCCAGCCACATTTTCACCAGATCCATAATCGAGCGAACCATCGGCTTGCTGAAGATGCGCTTCAGATGCCTTGATAGATCAGGTGGAGCCCTGCAGTACTCAGCAGCCAGGGTCTCCAGAATGGTCATGGTTTGCTGTGCACTTTACAACATGGCACAGCATCGTGGCTTGCAGATGCCTGAGGAACAAGTGGCTCATCACATAGCCTCCTCAGATGAGGAGGAGGAGGAGGAGCAGGAGGAGAGCGACAACAAACAGCTTGCAGAGGTGCATCAACCAGCGGCAGCAGCATGCGAGCACATTGCTGCCCGGGATGCAAGGCACGCACTCATCTTGGCCAGATTTGCTTAGCCTGCACAATCAAACACTTTTGCCTCGTACCTTCTTATCAGACCATTGACAGTGGCCAAGAACCTGCGGATTCCTATCACTCTGACCACCATACTGACAGTTGCAAGTCATCCTAAGCCCTCAATGTGGAAGTCCCATTAGCGAAATGACACACACCACAACTGCAAGTTTGCCATCAGAATTTTTAATGACAATAACCAACTGATGGCTTTTCAAAATTAAACATAACATTACACCCAAGTGACTACCCTTGTGACTACTTGTGCAGTATCTTCCTCTTACACGTGCTCCTACGTGGTGCTTCCCCTGTGGCTTCAGCAGATGTGAAGGCCCCTTGCTCACTTTCTTGCTGCTCCTGTCTCGACGCTTTTGGCGGCCGTCCTCTGGATTTGCAAACCTCTGAGGGCTCGGCATTAGTCTGCTGCTCCTGCGGCTGTGCAGGGACTGAGACGCCCATCTCAGTTGCGGGGGGGGACTCTGGTGGGGCTATGACCGAGGGCTCTGCAGTGGCATGTCGTGTGAGCGCTTGGAGAGGAGCCCCCACTTACCTGTTGTCTGCCACCAACATCCCTCTCATGGGTCAGCCCCACTTCAGAGCTAGCAAGTGGCTTGACAGCACCTTGCTGCACTTCAGGGGGACCATGAGGACCGGTTTCTGTACTGGAAGTCCTACTCCCGAGGTCTTGCATGAAGGTCTGGTTTGTTTGCTCAATAGCTGACCATCGCTCCTCAAGAGATGTCAGTCTATTCTGAACAATTACCATGTTTTCCATACCCTGGTGTCTAAGCTCCTCCATGGACATAGCCATCCTCTCCTCTACCGTAGCCATCCTCTCCTCTACGGTAGCCAGCCTTACCATGGAGGTTGCCATCCTTTCTGTGGTGATGCGTTCATGCGCCAACGCCTCCACAAAGGCTCTGCTCATGTTAGCGATGGACTCCTCCATTCGCTCCACACTCGCAGTGACCCTGGAGACAAAACTTGCCAGAGACTCCTGCACCTGTTTCTGGAGTTCCAGCACCGCTCTCCTTCTGGATGGACCCGGAGGCACAGGGTCAACATGCAGCTGAGCTGGGAGCGTCCTGCGCCCTCCGACGAGAACTCTCCACTGCTGTCCCTGTCTCCACCATCTGCTGATGCTCACTTGTGAGCTGTGATACACCAGGTGACAACTCTACTCTATGTCCCGAAGGTCCCACCGAGGTGTGAGTATCTGCGCTGGTGCTGGGTGCGCTTAATTCTGCTGACGCAGCGCCCTCAGAGGCTGCAGCTTCCTCTGAGGAGTCTGGAAGCTCAGGCTCTTCCTCCTGGACAGTGGAGACGGGGGCTGTCAATGGTCCTGTGGGGGAGTAAAGGAAAGAGTTACAGATGTGAGGTCAAGGTTACATGCACATTGAATAGGGCAGATGATCATAAGTCAATCTGTTAGAGCATCAGATTCATTATCAATGACTCATGCAATGTCAATGAGAGAGATGCCAAACTATTCTGTCACCAGCTTGCTGTGATGCGCCTGCCTGTCCGTCCCCCACTTGGGAATCCTCCTCGATCCCAGCAATTTCCAGGGCCGCCTCCTCCGAGGTGGTGAGCTGGGCTACTGAGGGTGGCCCTCCTCCTGTCCTTGCTCTTTCCCTTTTATTGTGGGCTCTCTTTTCCTGCAATGAGGGACACAAGTGGAGTTTGAGTGAGAATGAAGGAGTAAGTGTAGAGATTCCATAGCATAGATGCTTAGAAGGAGACAAAGGACCCTCCCTGTGTGTTGTAAGTTGTTGTCATTGCACCACAGTGATAGAGAGTGTGAGGGCTGCATGGTCGAATAGTTAAGTGAATGTGACCATGGAAAGAGAGGGAATGGGTAAGGGTGCAGGGATGTAAGGGTCAAGTGGGATGTGGAGGAAGAGGTTGGCATAGCAGAGTGCTGGTGAGGAGAGGCGATGGGGATCAGATTGAGGGTGATGGGAAAGTCATACTCACTTTTCCTGTGCGCAGGTCATGAAACCACTTCCTGCACTGCAGCCAGGTTCTGCAGCTCATAGACATAGAGTTGAGCTCCTGGGCCACTTGCATCCACACAGCTTTAGTCTGCTGGGGAGGCTTCTTCCTCCCTGAGGAAGGGAAGAGCACCTCCTTATTTGCTCTTGCTCCCTCCACCAGAGCTTGCAGGGCAGCGTCATCGATCCTTCGTGCAGACTTTGGCCTGCTGCTAGACATAGTTGCTGAATGAAGTGATCACAGCAATGGGCATAAAGCTTGCAGTCTCCAGAAGAAGCAAGGCTGCTTGCAGGCCTTAAATCCAGCAGCATTGATGACATCATCGGAGGCGACTTTCAAGATGGAAAGACTCATTGGGCCAGAGGTTCCCACATGCTGGAAATCAATTGCCCAATTAGGGGAAAATCGCACTTTTTTCCCACATCACACTGGAGTCGGGTTCAGGACTCGAAAAACACCTGACATGCCCCCAGACCGCCCCAATGGCAAAATCGAGCCCACAGAGTACAAAAACAAGGAAGTTATGCTAAACCTTTATAAATCACTGATTAGGCCTCAGCTGGAGTATTGTCTCCAATTATGGGCACCACACTTTAGGAAGGATGTCAACATAAGAAATAGGAGCCGGCCATACGGCCCCTTGAGCCTGCTCCGCCATTCAATAAGATCAAGGATGATCTTCTAACTCAACTATACTTTCGCACCCTATCCCCATATCCCAATTCAAGGACTTGGCAAAGGTGCAGAGAAGACTTACTGGAATGATACCAGGAAAGAGGGACATCAGTTATGTAGAGAGACTAGAGAAACTGGGATTGTTCTCCTTAGAGTAGAGAAGGTTAAGGGAAGTTTCAATAGAGGTGTTCAAAGTTATGAGGGGTTTGATAGAATAAATAAGGAGAAGCTGTTTCCAGTGGTAGGAGGGTCGGTAACCAGAGGACACAGATTTAAGATAATTGATAAAAGAACCAAAGGCGAGATGAGGAAAAATTTTTCATAGCGAGTTGTTACGATCTGGAGTGCACTGCCTGAAAGGGTGGTGGATGCTGATTCTAAAGTAACTTTCAAAAGTGAATTGGATAAATACTTGAAAAGGAGAAATTTGCAGGGCTGTGGGGAAAGAGCAGGGGGAGTGGGACTAATTGGAGAGCTCGTTCAAAGAGCCGGCACAGGCATGATGGGTTGAATGGCCTCCTTCTGTGCTGTATGATTTTATGATAACAACTGCCACACACTCCTTAACTGTCAGCCTTATCCTCACACACATAACCTTCCACCCCCATAGCTAAAAAATAATGATGTTTACTGGTCTCATGATTGGTTATTTATGTACATTACATTAAGTCAGGAGATAGACTACTCAGTAGGTTCAAATTTCTTCACACAGGTGAGGATTCCTGGCAAGGTCTTTCTGGGCTAAAGAGATCTGGTGTCATCTGGTAGGGCGTGTAGTAGGAGGTAAGGCTGAGATGCTGACACTAGTTGATGAATCGATAAAGACGTTCTGCAAAATTTGATGCCCTTTGCAGAGAGGTGAGTTAGGACATGACTTGGTTTGCATCACAGATGAGCTGGACGTACACAGAATTGAACCGCTTCCTATTCACATATGTCAACAGATGCTTGGTTTCTGCCTTCAGTGCCAGGTGCATGCCATCATGGCATTCTACACCCTGGGGAATCTAGCTATCCTGTAGAAGTTCCTGCCTCTGTGCCTCTGCTGCCTGTCATTTTAGTCGCCATGGACAGAGCATTAGGGCAGTGGAGCTAGTCTGTATATCTTTGCGATGAAGTTGGCAGTGTTACCCAATGGCATCCTTGGAGAGGCACAGCCATTGGGTGCACAACTCCTCAGAGAGGTCCTCGTAGGACCACTGTGGCCTGTACACACATTGGGGAGGGTCGTGTCGAGTGGGCTTCTGTCCTTGGCCATGCGTCCTGATTCTCCAGGCCTGGATACACTGCTACTGCAACTCCTCCTCCATTATGATTGCACAAAGTGGTATGTCCATGGGGAAAGCCATCTCTTGTCCGGAGTCAATCTGAGTGTGGGTTTGGGGTGGTACTAGTCGAGAGTGCCAAAAAAATTCTGGGAGGAGAGGAAATCATTACGGTAAATTAAAGCTCTGGTGTTCGTTCAGCGATGGATTAAAAATAGTTCCTTGGAAGCCTGCAGTCAGTAAGTGAAGTTGATGCCTTCTTCAGATCACCAGCTCCTCGGTTACAGTTGTCTGAAATGATGGGGGATCTGGTAGACCGTTTTGTTTGGATGTAAAGTTGCATCCGACTCCAGGAGCGATGTAAAGGCAGGAAACTCATGTACTTGAACAGTGCAGCTATGCAAATGGACCCTGAGGAGCTTTGACGAGTGTAAGGTTTGAACTGTTGAAAAGACCAAGGAAATTTGTGTTTCGCACATAAGTGGTGTAATGTGCTAGAACACAAATTTCCTCAATCTTTTTGGTGTAATAAGAACATAAGAAGTAGGAGCAGGAGTAGGCCATACGGCCCCTCGGGCCTGCTCCGCCATTCAATAGGATCATGGCTGATCCGAATAATGGTGTAACAATGGCGTATGTGTTGAAGACAACGAGGAAATTCAGGGCCTCTGTCAACATTAAAGATTAGATTGGGTAGGTAGATGAAGGAAAAGGGGTTGAAGGGGGAAGGGCGGATAAATGTGATTAGGACTATTTGCTTGTGTGGAGGGTAAACGGCAACATGAACTGGTTGGTCTGAATGACCTGTTTCTGTATTCTAACCTCTATGTGTTTCTATGTCTCACCTGACAAACGACCCAATATTAATCGAAGGATTTTTCCCCTCTCTTCCTTCCTGAAGGTGTTAACTCTCACTGGGATATAGTTTTACCATCACCCTCCAGTCCCACACCCATTTTTCATGGTGAGCCCACACACAGTGAGTGATGAGTAACATTGGTCAAATTGGAGAGATCAACACAAAGCCAAATCCAGTTTTCACACGACACTCACCTCCATGCCCTTTCCAGCAGGGGTTGCTGGATAGTGATGTCTTCATAAACGTTGGACCAATTTTAGCATCCTACCTGAGAAGAGACTAGCGATCGAACCTGGAACTGAACTGGTCTGTACAACTCAGTACTCAGTAGGGTGCAGCATTTAACCAAGAAGTCATCACAGGACATCAGCCCCTCATCTTACACCATTACCAGCATCTTTCAGCCACTCCCAGTTACCTTACTTTATTGTTTCATAAACATTTGGTCCAGGACTACCCCAATAGGACATCAGAAAGATGCATTCCAGTTTCACCATGAGCAGGGATCCCTGCCCAGCCCTCCAGTCAGAATTTCATTGTAAAGCTAAATACTTGTCAAACACTGTCCTTTCACCCTCTGGGTCAAATCCAACCCCAACAGAGAGGATGAAGGGCTCCTCTCTCTCATGGGGATTGGGTGGGGCAGTGGGTCAGAAATCGTCCTTTCACATCTAGGACCTGAGGTCAAATAAAACACAGATGGAGGGGATGAAAATCTCCATTTCGGCTGGCTGTAATAAGAATGTTTGATGGAGCAGTAGAGAGGAAGTACGACTCTGCAGCTAATCCATGTTGTACCTGGGAGTGTTTGATGCTGACACTGGGTGCACTACACCCATCAGCTTACTGCACACAAAATATTACATAGAGAAATAAATCACTAAAAAGTTGCAAGATATCTAATTTAACTTGCTGACAGTTTAGATTAAAGACAGCGACATTTCTGCCATGAAACGAGTCATTTACGAAGGAAAGAGTAGCTAAGGGGGCGTAAATCAGAAAGAAAAGATAAGGTGATGAAATCTTGAGTTCTGAAAGCCTGAAGATAGCAGAAGGAGAGAAGTGAAGACTTGCACAGTTTGAAGATTGCAGGAAAGAATGAGTTAGAGTAGGAGACAGTGTGATGAGCTGCCTACAGGAAGAGAAAGCTCCAGGGGTTTAAGGACCCTGTGTTTCCGCTGGATGACTGTAAATAGCAGCAGAACCTTCTCACCAGATCCCTCAACCCTACGCAGCTTCCCACCAAATCCCTCTACCCTACCCACCCTCTTACCATATTCCTCAACCCTACCCAGCTTCCCATCACATCCCTCAACCCTACCCAGCTTCCCACCATATCCCTCAACCCTACCCACTTCTCACCATATCCCTCTACCCTACCCACCATCTCACCATGTCCTTCACCCCTCCCGCCTTCTCACTATATTTCCTCAACCATACCCACCTTCTAACAATATCCTTCAACCCCAACTGCCTTCTCACTATATTTCCTTAACCCTACCCACTCTCTCACTATATTCAACCATATCTTCCTTCTCAGTATATCCGTCAATCCTACCCACCTTCTCACCATATACTTCAACCCAACCCAACATCTCACCATATCGCACTACCCTACCCACCTTATCATATCCCTCAACCCTATCTTCTCACCATATCCTTCAGCCCCAACTACCTTATCACCATATCCCTCAACTCTACCCATCTTCTCACCATATCACTCAACCCCATCTTCTCACCATATTCCTCTACCCGACCTACCTTCTTCCCTTATCCCTCTACCCTATCCACCTTCTCACCATATCCCTCAACCCCACCTTCTCACCATATCCCTCTACCCTATCCACCTTCTCACCATATCCCTCAACCCCACCTTCTCACCATATCCCTCTACCCTAACCACCTTCTCATCATATCACTCAACCCTATCTTCTCACCATATACTTCAACCCCAACTACCTTATCGCCATATCCCTCAACTCTACCCACCTTCTCACCATATCACTCTACCCTACCCACCTTCTCACCATATCCCTCTATCCCTCTGGTGAGAGAGAGAAACCAGGGAATTATAGACCAGTTAGCCTAACATCTGTTGTTGGGAAATTACTAGAGTCTATAATTAAGGATAGGGTGACTGAACACCTTGAAAATTTTCAGTTGATCAGAGAGAGCCAGCATGGATTTGTGAAAGGTAGGTCATGCCTGACAAACCTGATTGAATTTTTTGAGGAGGTGACTAAAGTAGTGGACAGGGGAATGTCTATGGATGTTATTTATATGGACTTCCAGAAGGCATTTGATAAAGTTCCACTTAAGAGATTGTTAACTAAGGTAGAAGCCCATGGAATTGAAGGCAAATTATTGACCTGGTTAGGAAATTGGCTGAGCGGGAATAGACAGGCAGTACGGATAATGGGTAGGTACTCAAATTGGCAGGATGTGACTAGTGGTGTCCCGCAGGGATCGGTGTTGGGGCCTCAACTATTCACCGTATTTATTAACGACTTAGATGATGGCATAGAAAGTCATATATCCAAATTTGCCGATGACACAAAGATAGGCGGCATTGTAGACAGTGTAGATGAAAGCATAAAATTACAAACCGATATCGACAGATTAAGACAGATTTATCGGGAACGGTAGCATAGTGGTAATATTACTGATCTAGTAATCCAGAGGCCTGGACTAATGATCCAGAGACGTGAGTTCAAATCCCACCATGGCAGCTGGGGAATTTAAATTCAGTTAATGAAATAAATCTGGAAGAAAAAGCTAGTATCAGTAATGGTGACCATGAAACTATCGGATTGTCAAAAAACCCATCTGGTTTACTAATGTCTTTTAAGAAATGAAATCTGCCGTCCTTACCCGGTCTGGCCTACATGTGACTCCAGACCCACAGCAATGTGGTTGACTTTTAACTGCCCTCTGAAATGGCCTAGCAAGCCACTCTGTTGTAAAAAACATGCTACGAAAAACAATAAAACCAGACGGACCACCCTGCATCGACCTCGGCACTGACTACGGACAGGACAATGGCACATCCAGCCCAGGCGACACTGCAAAGTCCTCCTCACCAACATCTGGGGACTTGTGCCAAAATTGGGAGAGTTGTGACACAGACTAGTCAAGCAACAGCCTGACATAGTCATACTCACAGAATCACACCTTTCAGCCAATGTCCCAAACTCCTCCATCACCATCCCTCGGTATGTCCTGTCCCACCAGCAGGACAGACCCACCAGGGATGGGCGGCACAGTGGTATACCGTTGGGAAGGAGTGGTTCTGGGAGTCCTCAACATTGACTCCGGACCCCATGAAGTCTCATGACTTCAGGTCAAGCATGGGCAAGGAAACCTCCTGCTGATTACCACCTACAGCCCTCCCTCAGCTGATGAATCAGCACTCCTCCATGTTGAACAGCACTGAGAGTAGCAAGGGCACAGAATGTACTCTGGGTGGGGGACTTCAATATCCATCACCAAGAGTGGCTCAGTAGTACCACTACTGATCGAGCTGGCCAAGTCCTGAAGGACGTAGCTGCCAGACTGGGCCTGCGGCAGGTGGTGAGAGAACCAACACAAGGGAAAAACCTACTTGACCTCGTCCTCACCAATCTACCTGTTGCAGATGCATCTGTTCATGACAACATTGGTAGCAATGACCACCGCACAGTCATTGTCGAGACGAAGCCCTGTCTTCACATTGAGAACACCCTCCATCATGTTGTGTGGCACTACCACCGTGCTAAATGGGATAGATTCAGAACAGACCTAGCAGCTCAAAACTGGGCATCCATGAGACGCTGTGGGCCATCAGCAGCAGCAGAATTGTATTCCACCACAATCTGTAACCTCATGGCCCGGCATATCCCTCACTCTACCATTACCATCAAGCCAGGGGACCAACCCTGGTTCAATAAGGAATGTAGAAGAGCATGCCAGGAGCAGCACCAGGCGTACCTAAAAATGAGGTGACAACCTGGGGAAGCT
This sequence comes from Somniosus microcephalus, assembly GCF_052327205.1. Lineage (NCBI taxonomy): Eukaryota > Metazoa > Chordata > Chondrichthyes > Squaliformes > Somniosidae > Somniosus > Somniosus microcephalus. The sequence continues at coordinate 236,647,809 of NC_140996.1, forward strand.
GCAACACAGGACTACATGCATGCTAAACAGCGGAAGCAGCAGCATGCTACGTGATCCCACAATCAACAGATCAAAGCTCTGCAGTCCTGCCAAATCCAGTCGTGAATGGTGGTGGACCATTAAACAACTAACGGGAGGAGGAGGCTCCGTGAATATCCCCATCCTCAATTATGGTGGAGCCCTGCACGTGAGTGCAAAAGACAAGGCTGAAGTGTTTGCAACCAATTCTAGCACAAAGGAAGTGCCGAGTGGATGATCCATATCAGCCTACTCCTGAGGACCCCACCACCACAGAAGCCAGTCTTCAGTCAGTTTGATTCACTCCACGTGATATCAAGAAACGGCTGAGCGCACTGGATACAGCAAAGACTATGGGCCCCAACAACATTCCGGCTATCGTGCTGAAGACTTGTGCTCCAGAACTAGCCGCGCATCTAGCCAATCTGTTCCAGTACAGCTACAACACTGGCATCTATCCGACAATGTGAAAAACTGCCCAGGTATGTCCTGTCCACAAAAAGCAGGACAAATCCAACCCGGCCAATTACCGCCCCATCAGTCTACTCTCAATCATCAGCAAAGTGATGGAAGGTGTCATTGACAGTGCTATCAAGCGGCACTTACTCACCAATACCTGCTCACTGATGCCCAGTTTGGGTTCCGCCAAGACCACTCAGCTCCCAACCTCATTACAGCCTTGGTCCAAACATGGACAAAAGAGCTGAATTCCAGAGGTGAGGTGAGAGTGACTGCCCTTGACATCAAGGCAGCATTTGACCGAGTGTGGCATCAAGGAGCCCTAGTAAAACTGAAGTCAATGGGAATTGGGGAGGAAACTCTCCACTGGCTGGAATCATATCTAGCACAAAGGAAGATGATTGTGGTGGTTCCTCGCTGCAGGAGTTCCTCAGGGAAGTGTCCTAGGCCCAACCATCTTCAGCTGCTTCATCAATGACCTGCGAGAGGCGAGGCGGGAGAGGCTGATTTAAACCGAGCTCCAAGAGCGGGACAGATGGACCTGCGAGAGGAGAGGCGGGAGAGGCTGATTTAAACTGAGCTCCGAGAGCGAGAGAGGCGGACCTGCGAGAGGAGAGGCGGGAGAGGTTGATTTCAGCCGAGTTCCGAGAGCGGGAGAGGCTGATTTAAACCGAGCTCCGAGAGCGGGAGAGGCGGACCTGTGAGAGGAGAGGCGGGAGAGGCTGATTTAAACCGAGCTCCGAGAGTGGGAGAGGCTGATTTAAACCGAGCTCCGAGAGTGGGAGAGGCTGATTTAAACCGAGCTCCGAGAGCGGGAGAGGCGGACCTGCGAGAGGAGAGGCGGGAGAGGCTGATTTAAACCGAGCTCCGAGAGCGGGAGACGCGGACCTGTGAGAGGAGAGGCGGGAGAGGCTAATTTAAACCGAGCTCCGAGAGCGGGAGAGGCGGACCTGCGAGAGGAGAGGCGGGAGAGGCTGATTTAAACCGAGCTCCGAGAGCGGGAGACGCGGACCTGTGAGAGGAGAGGCGGGAGAGGCTAATTTAAACCGAGCTCCGAGAGCAGGAGGGGCTGATTTAAACAGAGCTCCGAGAGCGGGAGAGGCTGATTTAAACCGAGCTCCGAGAGTGGGAGAGGCGGACCTCATAGAGTCATAGAGTCATAGAGTTTTACAGCACAGAAAGAGGCCCTTCGGCCCATCGTGTCTGCGCCGCCCATCCATCCCTGTCCAGTCTAATCCCATTTTCCAGCATTTGGTCCATAGCCTTGTATGCAATGGCATTTCAAGTGCTCATCCAAATGCTTCTTGAATGTTGTGAGGGTTCCTGCCTCTACCACCCTTTTAGGCATTGAGTTCCACATTCCAACCACCCTCTGGGTGAAAAAGTTCCTCCTCAAATCCCCTCTAAATCTCCTGCCCCTTACCCTGAATCTATGCCCCCTTGTTATTGACCCCCCTACTAAGGGGAAAAGTTCCTCTTTGTCTACCCTACCTATGCCCCTCATCATTTTGTACACCTCAATCAGGTCCCCCCTCAGCCTTCTTTGCTCCAAGGAAAACAACCCCAGCCTGTTTAGTCTTTCTTCATAGCTGAGGCGCTAACATCCTGGTGAATCTTCTCTGCACCCTCTCCAAAGCAATCACATCCTTCCTATAGTGAGGCGACCAGAACTGCACACAGTACTCCAGCTGTGGCCTCACCAGCGTTTTGACCAGCTCCATCATAACCTCCCTGCTCTTATATTCTATGCCTCGGCTAATGAAGGCAAGTATCCCATATGCCTTTTTAACCACCTTATCTACCTGTTCCGCTGCCTTCAGGGATCTATGTACATGTACACCAAGGTCCCTCTGACCCTCTGTACTTCCTAGGGTCCTACCACTCATTGTGTATTCCCTTGCCTTATTTGTCCGTCCAAAATGCATCACCTCGCACTTTTCAGGGTTAAATTCCATTTGCCACTTTTCCGCCCATCTGACCAACCCGTTTATATCGTCCTGTAGCCTGAGGCTTTCCTCCTCGCAATTTACCATCCCACCAATTTTCGTGTCATCTGCGAACTTACTGATCATACCTTTTACATTCTCATCCAAATCATTTATGTAGATCACAAACAACAAGGGACCCAGCACCGATCCCTGAGGTACCCCACTGGACACAGGCTTCCAGTCACAAAAGCAACCTTCGACCATCACCCTCTGCCTCCTGCCACTCAGCCAGTTTAGGATCCAACGCGCCAAGGCACCCTGGATCCCATGGGCTCTTACCTTCTTGACCAGTCTTCTATGCGGGACTTTGTCAAAAGCTTTACTGAAGTCCATGTAAACCACATCCACAGCATTTCCCTCATCCACCCCCCTAGTCACCCCCTCGAAAAATTCAATCAGATTTGTCAGACATGATTTACCCTTGACAAAGCCATGCTGACTATCCCCGATTAATCCTTGCCTCTCCAAGTGGAGACTAATTTTGTCCCTCAGAATTTTTTCCAATAATTTCCCTACCAGATGTTAGGCTCACTGGCCTGTAATTCCCTGGTTTATCCCTGCTACCCTTCTTGTATAATGGTACTACATTAGCTGTTCTCCAGTCCTCTGGTACATGCCCTGTGGCCAGAGAGGTTCTGAAAATTTGTGTCAGAGCCCCTGCAATCTCCTCCTTTGCCTCCCACAGCAGCCTGGGATACATCTCGTCCGGGCCTGGGGATTTATCCACTTTTTGGCCTGCTAAAACCGCTAGCACCTCCTCCCTCTCGATGCTAATATGTTCAAGTATGTCACAGTCCCCTTGCCCGATTTCTATGTCTGCATCGTCTTTCTCCATAGTGAACACAGATGCAAAAAATTCATTTAAAACCCCGCCTACATCATCTGGCTCTACACACAGATTGCCACTTTGGTCCCTAATGGGCCCTACCCTTTCCCTGGTTATCCTCTTGCCCTTAATATACTTATAAAACATCTTAGGATTTTCCTTTATTTTGCACGCCAGTGTTATTTCATGGCCCCTCCTCGCCCTCCTAATTTCTTTTTTAAGTATGCCCCTGCACTTTTTATACTCCTCTAGGGCTTCTTCCGTCTTTAGTCTTTTGTAACTGCCAAAAGCCCCCCTTTTATTTCTAATGCATTTTTGTATATCCCTTGTCATCCAAGGTTCCCTTTGCTTGTTGGTCCCACCCTTGACCTTTACTGGAACATGTTGGCGTTGTACTCTCTCTATTTTCCTTCTGAAAGTCTCCCACTGTTTTGATGTGGATTTTCCTATAAGTAGCTGCTCCCAGTCCACTTTGGCCAGATCCTGCCTTATCATATTAAAATCGGCCTTCCCCCAATTTAGAACCCTTATTTCCGGGCCGTCTTTGTCTTTTTCCATGACCACCTTAAATCTCACCGAATTATGGTCACTGTCGCCAAAATGCTCTCCTACTGATACTTCCACCACTTGCCCGGCTACATTCCCCAGAATTAGGTCCAGTACCGCCCCCTCTCTTGTAGGACTTTCTACATGTTGGCTCAAAAAGCTCTCCTGGATGCACTTTAAGAATTCTGCACCCTCTAAGCCTTTCACACTCTGACTATCCCAATTAATATTGGGGAAGTTGAAATCCCCCACTATTATTACCCTATTATTTTCGCACTTTTCTGAGATTTGCCTACATATCTGTTCCTCTATCTCCCCCTGACTGTTTGGGGGCCTATAGTACACTCCCAGCAAAGTGCTTGCCCCCTTTTTGTTTTTAAGTTCTACCCATATGGCCTCATTAGAGGAACCCGTTAATATATCATCCCTCCTTACAGCAGTAATTGACTCCTTAATTAATATTGCAACACCCCCTCCCCTTTTACACCCCCCTCTGTCTCGCCTGAAGATTCTATACCCCGGAATATTGAGCTGCCAGTCCTGACCCTCCCTCAACCATGTCTCCGTGATAGCAACAATATCGTACTCCCATGTGTTCAACAACAACTTCAGTTCATCCACCTTATTCGCAAGACTCCTTGCATTAAAATAAATGCCTTCCAGCCCTGCCATATTCCCTTTTGCCTTCACATATTTGCTCTGCCTTCCCAGCTGACTTTTTTCCTCTGTAATTGGCTGTAAATCACCCCCTACTATAGCTCCACTCTGTACCCCATCCCCCTGCCAAGTTAGTTTAAACCCCCCCAAGCAGTGCTAGCAAACCTCCCCGCAAGGATATTGGTTCCCCTCTGGTTCAGGTGTAAACCGTCCGACTTGTACAAGTCCCACCTTTCCCAGAAGCAGACCCAGTGATCCAGGAAACTAAAGCCCTCCCCCCTGCACCATCCCTTTACATAGATACATAGATACATAGAAGATAGGAGCAGGAGTAGGCCATTCGGCCCTTCGTGCCTGCTCCGCCATTCGATGAGATCATGGCTGATCCTTTAATTCAGTATCCCGTCCCCGCCTTCTCTCCGTAACCCTTAACCCCTTTTGCCCGTAGAAATATATCTAATTCCCTCTTAAATATATTTAATGAGCTGGCGTACACTGCCCTCTGTGGCAATGAGTTCCACAGGTTCACCACTCTCTGAGTGAAGAAATTCCCCCTCATCTCTGTCCTAAATGGTTTAGCCCTTATCCTTAAATTATGTCCTCTAGTTCTGTTCTCACCCGCCAAGGGAAACATTCCTTCTGCATCCAGTCTGTCTAGACCTGTCAGAATTTTATACACTTCTATGAGGTCCCCTCTCAATCTTCTAAACTCCAGTGTGTACATCCCTAAACTACATAGTCTCTCCTCATAGGTCATTCCCGCCATTCCTGGTATCAGCCTGGTGAATCGCCGCTGCACCCCCTCCATGGCAAGAACATCCTTCCTCAGATGAGGCGACCAAAACTGTACACAGTACTCGAGGTGTGGTCTCACCAGTGCCCTGTACAGCTGCAGCAAGGTATCCCTGTTCCTGTATTCTAACCCTTTTGCTATGAAGGCCAGCATACCGTTTGCCTTCTTGACCGCCTGTTGCACCTGCATGCTCGCCTTCAGTGACTGGTGTACAAGAACACCCAGGTCTCTCTGTACTTCCCCCTCTCCCAATCTATTGCCATTTAAATAATAATTTGCCCTCCCGTTCCTGCACCCAAGGTGGATAACTTCGCACTTGTCCACATTATAGTGCATCTGCCATTTATCCGCCCAATCGCCCAGTCTGTCCAAATCGCTCTGGAGCTTCCTGGTCTCTTCCTCTGAGCCCACCCCCCCTCCTAGTTTAGTGTCGTCTGCAAATTTGGAAATGCTGCATCCGACTCCCTGATCCAGGTCATTAATGTAAATTGTGAACAGCTGGGGGCCCAGGACAGATCCCTGTGGTACCCCACTTGTTACTGCCTGCCATTCAGAAAATGAGCCGTTTATTCCAACTCTCTGTTTTCTATCTGACAGCCAGTTCCCTATCCACGCCAAAACTTTCCCCTTTATCCCATGAGCCTCAATTTTCCATGCTAATCTTTTATGTGGGACCTTATCGAAGGCCTTTTGGAAGTCCAGGTACACCACATCTACTGGCTCTCCCCCATCTATTCTACCAGTTACTCCCTCAAAAAATTCCAATAGATTAGTCAAGCACGATTTACCCTTTGTAAATCCATGTTGACTCTGTCCTATCCTGTCCCCATTTGCTAAGTGCTCCGCTATTTCATCCTTAATGATGGACTCCAGCATTTTGCCCACAACTGATGTAAGGCTTACAGGTCTGTAATTACCTGCTTTTTCCCTACCCCCCTTTTTGAATAGTGGGGTAACGTTAGCTACCCTCCAATCCATCGGCACTGTTCCCGAGTCTAATGAATTCTGAAAAATCATCCTTAGTGCATCCGCTATCTCTAGGGCCACCTCCTTCAGTACCCTAGGATGCATGTTATCAGGCCCTGGGGATTTGTCCACCTTCAATCCCTTTAGCTTCCTTAACACCATATCCTTAGAGATATTGATTTGCGTCAGTTCCTCCTTTGCCAATGTCCCTATTTTTCCCGATATCCCAGGGAGGTTTTTTGTGTCTTCCTTCGTAAAGACTGACCCAAAGTATGCATTTAGTTGATCTGCCATTTCCTTATTTCCCATTATATATTCCCCCGTATCTGACTGCAATGGACCAACTTTGGTTTTCACCAGTCTTTTCCTTTTGATATACTTATAAAAGCTTTTGGAGTTAGTTTTTATATTTTCCGCCAGCTTGTTTTCGTAAGCTATTTTGCCCCTCTTGATTATGCCCTTTGCCCTCCTTTGCTCTATCTTAAACTGTTCCCAATCTTCCGCTCTGGCGCTTTTTTTGGCTATTTTATACGCCCTATCTTTGGATTTTATGCTGTCTCTAATTTCCCCTGTTATCCACGGTTGAGTCACCTTTTTAGATTTCCTTTTATGCCAGATTGGTATAAACAATTTTTGCAATTTTGTCATTCTATCTTTAAATGTTTGCCATTGTTTATCTACCTCCAGTCCTCCCAGGAACGTTGTCCAATCAGACCTACTCAGTTCCCGTCTCATGGCATCATAATTCCCCTTGTTTAAATTCAGGACCTTAGTCTCTGAGTCAATTTCTTCGCTCTCCATTTCGAGTGAGAAATCGATCATGTTATGATCGCTCTGACCCAAGGGTCCCCGTACAACAAGATTACTGATTAGTCCCTTCTCATTGCACAGTACCCAGTCCAATATAGCCTGTTCCCGAGTTGGTTCCTCGACATATTGATCCAGATAACCATCCCTCAAACACTCAAGGAATTCCTCCTCCTCATTATTTTTACTGATTAGGCTAGTCCAATCTATATGTAAGTTAAAGTCACCTATGATGACAGCTGTGCTCTTATTGCACGCTTCTCTAATTTCCCTCGTGATGCCCTCCCTAACCTCTATTTTACTATTTGGAGGCCTATATACCACTCCTATTAATGTTTTTCGCCCCTCGCTATTTCTTAGCTCCACCCATATAGATTCTGTATTAACTGAGTTAATATCCTTCCTTTCAATTGCATTTATCCCCTCTTTTACTAGCAATGCTACCCCTCCTCCCTTTCTTTTTTGTCGATCCTTCCTAAATACTGAATACCCCTGTATGTTAAGCTCCCAGCCCTGCTCACCCTGCAACCATGTTTCCGTAATCCCAATTAGGTCATAATTATTAACCTCTATTTCCACAGCTAATTCATCTACCTTGTTCCTGATGCTTCTCGCATTAAGGTATAAAACCCTCAGGCTTTTTTTATGCTCACATTTTTTATGAATTAGTTTGGCCCTTTGTTTTTTGTTCCTCACCCTTTTATCATTTATTTCTGTCTGCCTTTCACTTTCCTCTATTTCACTACATAGGTTTCTAGCCCCCTGCCATACTAGTTTAAATGCTCCCGAACTGCTTTATCAAAAATTACCCCGAGAACATCAGTTCCATCTCTGCACAGGTGTAGACCGTCCCTTTTGTATAGGTCACACCTACCACAAAACTGGTTCCAATGCCTCAAAAATTTAAAACCCTCCCTCTTACACCACTGCTCAAGCCACGCATTCATCTGTTCTATCTTCCTATTCCTATACCCACTAGCACGTGGCACCGGGAGTAATCCAGAGGTTACAACCTTTGAGGTCCTGCTCTTTAATCCTTCACCTAGCTCCCTAAATTCTTGCTGCAGGACCTCATCCCTCTTTTTACCTATGTCGTTGGTACCAATGTGGACCACGACCTCTGGCTGTTCACCCTCCCCCTCCAGAATGCCCTGCAGCCGCTCAGTGATATCCTTGACCCTGGCACCAGGGAGGCAACAAACCATCCTGGATTCACGTCTACGGCCACAGAAACGCCTATCTGTTCCCCTTACTATAGAATCCCCTACCACTATTGTTCTCCCACTCTTTTTCCCCCCTTCCTGGGCAGCAGGAGCACCCCCAGTGCCAGGAAGTTGGCTGCTGCTGCCTTCCCCTGGTGAGTCATCCCCCTCAACAGTATCCAAAGCGGTATACCTGTTTGAGAGGGGAATGGTCACAGGGGTCTCCTGCACTACCTGCCTGCTTCTATTGCTCCGCCTGGTGGTCACCCATTTCCTATCTTCCTGTGCAGCCCTTCCCTGCGGTGTGACCAACTCACTAAACGTGTTATCCACGAACCTCTCAGCATCGTGAATGCTCAACAACCCATCCACCCGCAGCTCCAGCGCCTCAATGCGGTCTGCTAGTAGCTGCAGATGGATGCATCTCTGGCACACGTGGTCATCAGGGGCACCGGGGTCCCTGAATTCCCACATAGAGCAAGAGGAGCATATCACGGGGCTGGGCTCACCTGGCATGACCTTCCCTTTACTTAATTTAAATTAAGTGAGAGGAGAGGAGAGAGAGGCTGATTTAAACTGAGCTCCGAGAGTGGGAGAGGCTGATTTAAACCGAGCTCCGAGAGTGGGAGAGGCTGATTTAAACCGAGCTCCGAGAGCGGGAGAGGCGGACCTACGAGAGGAGAGGCAGGAGAGGCTGGTTTAAACCGAGCTCCGAGAGCGGGAGAGGCTGATTTAAACCGAGCTGCGAGAGCGGGAGAGGCGGACCTGCGAGAGGAGAGCTGGGAGAGGCGGATTTAAACCGAGCTGCGAGAGCGGGAGAGGTGGACCTGCGGGAGGAGAGGTGGGAGAGGCGGATTTAAACCGAGCTACGAGAGCGGGAGAGGCGGACCTGCAAGAGGAGAGGCGGGAGAGGCTGATTTAAACCGAGCTCCGAGAGCGGGAGAGGCGGACCTGCGAGAGGAGAGCCGGGAGAGGCTGACTTAAACCGAGCTCCGAGAGCGGGAGAGGTGGACCTGCGAGAGGCGAGAGAGAAGTAAAAAGTAATCGAAGTGTGATGTCACCAGAAAGCGGGTAAGTGATTGTTTGGTGAGTATTTCTCTCTTTCTCGCTTTTTTCCAAACTTAAATTTTGTGGTTTATAGTTTCTAAGGTCTGTTTTGTAGCGGGGACTGTTGGTAAACAAGGGCCCTTGAGTATATCATTTAATTATAGTGTAATTGGTGGGATTGATTTGATTTAATTTAATTTGAATTAATTAAAGGGTAAGTAATGGCAGTACAGCTCGGCACCGTGGTATGCTCCTCCTGCACTATGTGGGAAATCAGGGACACTTCCTGTGTCTCTGACGACCATGTGTGCGGGAAGTATATCCAGCTGCAGCTACTGGCAGACCGCATTGCGGCGCTGGAGCTGCGAATGGATACATACTGGAGCATTGGTGATGCTGAGGACTTCGTGGAAAGCACGTTTAATGAGTTGGTCACACCGCAGGTAAAGGCTGCACAGGCAGGAAGGGAATGGGTGACCGCCAGGCAGAGTAGTAGGCGCAGGCAGGTAGTGCAGGGGTCCCCTGTGACCATCCCCCTCTCAAACAGATATACCGCTTTGGATATTGTTGGGGAGGATGGCTTATCGGGGGAAGGCAGCAGCAGCCAACTTCCTGGCACCATGGGTGGTTCTACTGCACAGGACGGGAGGAAAAAGAGGGGTAGAGCTTGTTGTGTCTGTGTGTTGATAGAGACACTGAAGACAGGAGTTGGTTTCATAGGTGTTTACTAAACAAAGTCTGGAGGGGAACTAACTGATACAACACAATATACAGGCTTATATAGCCCGAGTGGCCATTACCGGCATTACAGTACATATGGGGCTCTTAAAGGCACATACACTACAAATTCGTCCCCTATTAGCTAACCAGTACATAATATTTTAAGTAATTATTAATTACATGTTACAAGAAAAATAATCTACACATTGCTGCAGTTAATTAATTATAAGTCAGTCTCTCTGGAGGCTTCCTGACTCGGTCCGGATAACGCCTCGGTGGTGTAGTAGTTTCTGGTGGTGTAGTAGGTTCTTTTGGCAAGGCTGATTCGGCTTGAATGCCAGTGTCGGGTTCATCGGGTTCCAGTATCACCAGATCGGAGGTAGATATGGGTATCTCTACTTCATCGTTAGGCGTATAGAGTTGTGGTGTAGATTGTCCCTTTTCGGATGACTTTATGATTTGGTCAACATGGCACCTTATTATGCTTTCTCCGATGTCCACGGTATACATCAGCGGTCCTAGTCTAGTGCAGATAGTTCCAGGCTGCCATTTCTAATGGTCCCGGGCCAAAACTTGTTGACCTATCTGGAAGGTTCCAGTTGGCCTTTCATTCATGCCTTGAAATTGCCGGTTCTCCACGTCCCTTCTGATGTTGGGCTTGATCAAATCCAGCCGGCATCTTAGGCTTCTATTGAAGGACATCATGGCGGGAGTTTGGTTTGTAACCATATGTGTTGCATTCCTGTATGCGAACAAGAAGTTATCCACCTTGTGCTGAAGTTTTATGTCTTCATTACCCATGGCCTTTATGGCCTTCTTGAAGGTCTGGACAAACCTTTCAGCCAATCCATTGGTGGCGGGATGGTATGGGGCGGACGTGTAGTGCTTAACCCCATTGTTTTTTAAGAACTTCCTGAATTCTTCAGACACAAATTGCGGTCCATTATCAGAACAGATCTGTTCCGGCAGCCCATTCCTGGCAAATATGGTCCTTAATACTGTGATTTTTTTTCCGTGGTGGTGGAGGACATCTTTATTACCTCCGGCCACTTGGAGTGTGCATCAACCGCGATTAAGAACATTGAGTCCATAAATGGACCAGCAAAGTCGATGTGTACCCTTTGCCAGGGAGATGAGGACCACTCCCATGGATGTAGAGGGGCTTGGGGTGGAGCGTTTTGGACCTTCTGGCATCCTAGGCAGCTCTTGGTCATTTCTTCGATGTCTCCATCGATACCTGGCCACCATACAAACACCCTGGCTAGGTTCTTCATTTGCACTCCACCCAGATGCCCCTCGTGAAGCTCCTTTAGAACTTTATCCTGGAGTTTGGGTGGAATCACCACTCTGGATCCACACATCAAGGTTCCTCGGCACACTGACAGCTGTTCTCTTCTTTGCGAGAATGCTGGCAACAGTGGTTCGCCATGTGCTGGCCATCCCTTCACTGTTAAATCGTAGACTCGTGAGAGAGTTGGGTCATTTCTAGTTTCCCTTTCAATGGCAGAATTTGTTACTGGTAGACATTTGACTATGGTAGAGTGGAAAATCTCCACTGGGTCTACGGTAGGTGCTTCTTCTACCGTTGGCAATGGTAGGCGCGATAACCCGTCAGCATTCCCATGCTGTTTTGATCCTTTGTATTCTATGTTGTATTGGTGTGCCCCTAGAAAAAGGGACCACCTCTGTAGCCTTTGCGCTGTCATAATGGGAACACCCTTTTTAGGGTTGAATATGGAGATGAGGGGTTGATGGTCAGTCAACAAGGTAAATTTTTGTCCGTGTAGGTAATGGTTGAATTTCTTCACTCCCCATGCCAGGCTGAGTGCTTCCCTGTCGAATTGGGCATAGTTACGCTCAGCTGAGTTCAATGAGCGTGACGCAAAAGCTATCGGCCGTTCCGAGCCATCAGGGAATTTATGCGATAATACTGCTCCTACGCCGTAAGGGGATGCATCGCACGCCAGTCTGATTGGCAGTGATGGGTTGTAATGAGCCAAAACTTCTTTGGACGTGATTAAGTCTTTGCATTTATGGAAGGCACGTTTACAGTCTTCGCTCCATTTCCAAATCACTCCTGTTTGTAGCAGTTCATTAAGAGGGTGTGGAAGAGTTGATAAGTTCGGTAAAAATTTATGATAGTAATTTATTAATCCCAGGAACGACCTTAATTGTGAAACATTTTCAGGTGCTGGGGCTTTTATGACCGCTTCAATTTTTTCAGGTGACTTATGCAACCCTTCCTTATTAATTATGTGGCCACAATATGATATTTGATTTTGGAAAAATTCGCACTTGGGGCGATTTGCTCGTAGGCCCCGTTCTCTCAGCCTAGTGAGCACCTGCTCCAAATTGGCAAGGTGCTCGTTGTCGTTTTCTCCTGTTACAAGGATGTCGTCTAGGTAGCATTGAGTCCCCGGAATCCCTTGGAGGACTTGCTCCATAGCTCTTTGCCAGATAGCTGGAGCGGATGCTACTCCGAAAACCAGTCGATTGTACTGGTACAGACCTTTGTGTGTATTTATCGTGAGATATTTTTTAGAGGCCTCTTCAACCTCCATCTGTAGATATGCCTGTGCCAAGTCAATTTTGGTGAAATGTTTCCCTCCGGATAGTGAGGCGAAAATATCTTCTATCCTCGGAAGAGGATACTGTACCGTGTGAAGGACCGGGTTTACAGTCACCTTGAAGTCTCCACAGATGCGAGTTTTTCTCTGTTCTTCAGATTTATCATTATTCAATGCTTTCTTCATGACTGGAACGATGGGTGTTGCCCACTCGCTCCAATCTATTTTGGATAATACGCCTGCCTTTTCCAAATTCTCCAGCTCTGCCTCGGCTGCTGGACGAATTGTGTATGGCACCGGTCTTGCCTTAAAAAACTTGGGAATTGCTGCATCTTCCACTTTTATTGAGGCAGTGATGCCTTTCAAGGTTCCTAGTTTCTCTTGAAACACTTCTTTGGCGTTGGCCAAGATGTCTTTTAATCGTTCAGGTATGACGTCATCATCGTTTTCTTTCTTACTGGTCACCGTCAGTGCCTGAATGGAGTGCCAGTCTAAACGTATTTTCCTGATTCATTCACGTCCCAACAGCGGTGGGCCACCATCTTGTAGAATGTATAAATACAACTTTTGTATTTCTTTGCCGTTGTATACAACAGGCACCCTTATTTTTCCTTTGGGGTATACTTTCTGCCCCGTATATGTTTTTAAGATAATGGATGTGTCTTTTAAATGTATATGCGGAAATAGCCGCTCGTAATCCCGTCGATTTATGACGGTCAGAGCTGATCCTGTATCTAGCTCCATTTTAACTGGGGACCCTGCTATCGTGAGGGTAACCCAAATGATCTGGTAATCATCTTTGGCAATTACATTATGTAATTTGAGACAGCTTAGTCTCTTGTTTTCGGAGTCGCTATCGCTCTTCTGGTTTTCGGAGCTACTGTCCGTCATCATTTGTACCTTTCTGTACTTTTCTTTATTGATTTTTTTTTTCCCTGTTTGTGGATTTTTTTGTCCAGATCGGCATACCCGTGCAATGTCAATGTGTCCAATCTTTCCGCATTGCCTGCATGCTTTGTCCTTGAACCAACAGTCCCTCTGGTCATGGGTGGATCTGCCGCAGCGATAACATCTCTCGAAACCCTGTGTCATTTCATGGGTGCTGAAGTCCTGTGTCTTTTGTTGTATCTCTGCAGCTCCTCTTGCGGCTGCTTCGTATGATACAGCCATACTGAAAGCCTTGTCCAGTGTTAAATCTTTTTCAGAAAGCAGCCTTTTCTGTGTTCCTTCACTTAAGAGACCGCAGACAAATTTGTCTCGAAGATAATCTGCTAGTCCTGCCCCGAATTGGCAGAGTTTTGATAGCTTTCTTAATTCGGTGAGGTAATCAGCGTTACTTTCATTCTTGTGTTGATTTTTCTTGAAGAATTTGAATCGTTTCGCTATCAGCAGCGGTGTTGGGTTTAAGTGCTCCTGTAGGGTATCAACAATTTCTTTAAAATTCTTGTCCTTTGGTTTGGCTGGAGTGATTAAATTTCGTAACAGCCCGTATGTCTTTGCGCCCATTAGATTTAGCAGTACTGAAGCTTTTTTTTCATCTTCTATTCCATTTGCGGTGCAATATACCTCCACTCTTTCCACATATGTGGTCCAATCCTCTATCTCGTTATCAAAAGCATCAATATTGCCAGACTTAGGCATCCTAGAAATAAAATGGTGCTTCCCGCGCTTTTCTTTCTTTTCTGCAGAAAAGATATGGGCCTAGAAATTGGGTATAGCCCCGCTTGAGGTGTTAGAGCTGGCGATGCGCAAAGTTTATAGCCAGACGAAACTTATCGCCGCCTGGCGCGATATTGGGTTGCATCGCCCCCAAAGGGGATTGAGGCGCTAAATCAGCCGTTGCACGGTGCTCTTAAGGCGCAAAAGGTCAGGCGTTACTCAATATCGACGCGGACGGGCGCAGCATAGGTGAACTTAATTACGGGAAAGCACGAGACCTCCAGGCGCCAGCCGGCTCTTAAAGGGGTGGGTCAGTCAGCCTGAGCTTCAACACCCAACGCCCTGTAGGCCTCAGATTCGGCGCTCGCCCTTGTCTGGCGGTACAACTTGTTCATCATGGAGAAGGTTAGGCAGAGAGCAGAGCGCTTCAGCACTGAGGCTCTGGACCACTTGGTGGCTGCAGTTGAGCGCCGTCGAGAGGTCCTGTATCCGGATAATGGCAAGAGGCCGAATCAGAAGGCTTACCGACGATCTTGGAGGGAGGTTGCTGTGAGGGTCAACTCCAGCAGCATGGCGACCAGGACCCCTGTTCAGTGCAGGAAGAAATTCAACGACCTCACACGGATCGTTAGGGTGAGTGATCGTTTACCAAACTTGTGCTTCCCTCCATCTGCAGCTGACTTCGGGCACCCTGCTGCAATGATGCGCCAATGGCCATCTGTCAGTATGCACCCATGGCCCTTTCTGGGCACACACATGGACAGATGTCTCAAGGCCTCATGTAAGGGCTCTTGCACCATGGGGGGCATGCGATGAGGTCTCAAGGCCTCATGTAAGGGCTCTTGCACCATGGGGGGCATGCGATGAGGTCTCAAGGCATCGTGTAACAGAACCTCCCCTTCTTTCCCCTGCAGTCCAAGCTGGCGATGATTCGAAAGGAGCAGCGTCGAACCGGTGGCGGACCTGCACAAGTGGTCACTCTCACGGATCTGGAGGAGAGAGTGCACCAGATACTTGGAGGACGTCTGTCTGGTCCTGTGACCACTGCATCTGCCGACCCCATTACCGACAGCGAGGGTAAGACTCTCACCTTTTTCACCTGTTGCCTTCCACTTGGTCCCCCCGCCAGCATGCATCCTCAGTGTGCAGCCATGTCAGAGCCTTGCCGCAATCTGGCATGCCTTTCAGCAAAGCTGTCCTTTTGCTAAAGCCACTCTTCCACCTCCCACTTTCAGATGAAGCAGCACCAACTCGGGCTCAACGCGCTGAAGCTGCCAGTGCCAGCGGAGGCGAGGACCAGGAGGAATCCGGACCAGCCGTTGCAGAATCCGGGGAGCTGAGACATCTGCAGACTGGGGATAGTAGTCCCCTGGAGGGGAGGGGGTGGCTCTGAGGATGAACCAGTTGCCGGACCAAGCGGCATGCAGCAACGCACGGGTGATAGGCAAGTTCGGCCACCGTCTCCCCGCAGGGCAAGGCAGGTCGTCATGACTGCTGCACAGAGTGCAGATGAGGTCCGTCGCCTGGCTGAGATGAGGAAACAGGCCCGGGTCAGACACACGGAGCTGATGGCTGCAGTGGAGAAGATGCCTGAGTCAATAGATTCATTGGCTAGGGGTATGTTGGACTTCGGGGCAACAATGGAGAGGACTCTCCAGGGCTTTGGGGCAACAATGGAGAGGACTCTCCAGGTGTTCGGGGAAACAATGGACAGGTCTATCCAGGGCTTCGTGGCCACAATGGACAGGACTATACAGGGCTTCGGCCCAACAATGGAGAGGACTGTCCACGGCTTTGAGTCGGCAATGGAAAGGACTGTTCAGGGCTTCGGACAATCCCTGGAAAGGTCTGTGCAGGGCTTGTCCGAGGCAGTGGAGCGGTCGGCACCTGCCTTGTCCGAAGCCATGGGAAGAACTGTCCAGGCCTTCTCCGAAGCACTGGCACCTGGCACACAGGTCCTCACTGTTGCCACGCAGTCACTTGCTGGGCTCCTCCACAGCCAGATTGACGCAACGCGATCTCTCACTGCAGCCGCCCTCTCTGCATCAGATAGGATCACCCCGGGCCCTTCCACTCCCGTACAAGGCCAGGAATCAGTGGAGCATGCGATTGTGGCGGATGAGCCGAGCCGCTCCCCTCAGATAGCCAGTGTGTCGTCCGACCATGGTGCAGGTGTCCTCTCTCGGCAGGAGACCATTGCACATGCCAGCGCTGGGACGCCTGCATTGCAGCTGCCACCACCTGCAGGCCACACTGCTTCCAGCCATGGTCACAGCAAGCATCCTGCGTCCGCACCCTCCAAGCCCAGAGGTCGGCCAGGCCATCCCTCAGGGGCTTCTGCGCTTCCGGACAGTCAGCAAGCGTCCTCCAGCCTTGAGCCCGCCACTGGGGTCCAATTACGTAGGAGCAGCAGGGAGGGAAGGGGCCGGGCGCGAAAGAGAAGTCGTTCTCCCTCAAGGGGCCAGTTGTAGCGGGAGGTGCTGAGACGTTTGTTTGTCCAAATTCAAGGACACCCTCACCTGCTGTTATATTTGCAGAAGGTTTGTTGAGTTTTGCGGCTTTGCTGAACAGTTCACAGTTATTTTGAAAGTTATGGTTTCTGCTCACATTACGTTGTTTAGCTGTAATGAAAGACTTTTGTGTCAATAAACAGAAGTTTCAATGTTGCATGGTGCATGTGACTACTTTCAGTGATGCTGGCATTCAGAGGCCCTCAAACATCCAAAGTGCGCATGAGTTAAGACTCTCATCATTCCACCACAGGGGTCTCGACACGAGTGCAGATGAGCCTCTGACGTATGGCCCTTCCACTTTCACCAGCCCTTCCATCTTCCTCCTCCTCCTCCGCCTGCTCTTCCTCCTCCTCCTCCTCCTCCTCCTCCTCATACTCCTCCTCCTCCGCCTGCTTGTGCAGGGTCCGAGGGAAGGTAATGAATTGACGCATTCGCCTATAAAGGGCATCAGTCACTTGCCGGATGCAACAGCAGACTGCAGCCTGAGCGACAGTCGCATTGTCCCCAATGGCTGACTGAAAGGATCCGTTGGCATAAAAATGGAGGCCATCAGTCAGTTTAGCCATCACGGACAGAGAGGTTCTGCAGCGTTCACGCGGCTGCAGATCCTGACCAAGCAGGTGGCATAGGTCAGTAACAATGTCCCTCCAGATTCGGAGCCTTCGCAAACACTGCTCCTCCGACATGTCAAGGCTTGTCACCTGCTGCCTAAAGACCCTCGCAGCATCCCGTCGGATTGGCCGACCTCCATTGCCCCTCCTCATTCTGGCCAATCCCGGCCCTCTCTGCCGCCATCTCTCTGCCCCTTCACAGTGTTGGGTGATGAGACCGTCGCCCTCCAAACAAGCTCCCATTCCGATGCCAGTTGGTCAAAAGGCTTTTAGGTGTAGTGCTGCAAGTGCTTCGGACAGGGTTGAAGGTCCCAGGTACTGTAAAGCTAAATTCCCAGAACTCCGCTCCACATTAGCTCGCCAACTCTCTCTAGCAGTGATCGCAATGAGCAGGCCAAGTGGCAGAAGATTCTGCACTAGAGCTGTCCCCTTGAAATAGCGCCGCCCTACCCGAGAATGGCCTGTTAGCCCTCCCTCGAACTGTCACTAATAGCGCTGGGCGCTAAGGCTCCGGGCGCCACCCAATATGCGCTCAGGCGCTCCTAAAAGGCGGTGCACACTGAAATGACGTCATGAGCTGCTTGCGCTCGTGGGCGCGCGCAAACACTTAGCGCAGGCGCTAAATGTATAGTCAATATCTGAGTTGGCGCTATCTTCATAGCGTTCGCCCCAACATAGGGCTTCGCCCCAATTCTAGGTCTCTTTAGGCGCTCAGCGCCGGCGCTACCAACCCAATTTCTAGGCCACAGCGCTTCCCGCGCTTCCCCGCCGCTGCTGCCGATGACAACGCTGTTTCCCGCGGTTTCCGTTCTTTTTATTTATTTATTTACAGTTGGAGACTCGTTCCCGCCGGACTCTCTCTCTAGGTCTGAACGCCGACCTGCTTGCAGCGCCGGCCGTCTCCCAAGTGCTCCCTCCCCGTCTGTTACTGCTTGCCTCCGCTTTCGCTGCTTGGCCTAGCTGTAGAGCCAGCTGCTGGAGCCCCAGCCCGACGCCCAGGAAGGATTATTGCAGTACCTGCCACCAGCTTGGTTAGCTGGTGAAACCACAGCTTTTTCTTTTTCTTGATTTTTATTTAACTTTGGACGCCAGAGGAATCGATGTCCTTGAGGTGCTGCCGAATTGCAGGTAAGTCCGTTTCCAATTCGTCGCCACTGTTGTGTCTGTGTGTTGATAGAGACACTGAAGACAGGAGTTGGTTTCATAGGTGTTTACTAAACAAAGTCTGGAGGGGAACTAACTGATACAACACAATATACAGGCTTATATAGCCTGAGTGGCCATTACCGGCATTACAGTACACATGGGGCTCTTAAAGGCACATACACTACAGAGCTATAGTAATAGGGGATTCTATTGTAAGGGGAATAGATAGGCGTTTCTGCGGCCACAAACGAGACTCCAGGATGGTATGTTGCCTCACTGGTGCAAGGGTCAAGAATGTCTCAGAGAAGCTGCAGAGCATTTTGGAAGGGGAGGGTAAACAGCCAGTTGTCGTGGTGCATATAGTTACCAACAATATAGGTAAAAAACGGGATGAGGTCCTAAAAGCTGACTATAGGGAGTTAGGAGGTAAATTTAAAAAATAGGACATCAAAGGTAGTAATCTCAGGATTGCTACCAGTGCCACGTGCTAGTCAGAGTAGAAATAGAAGGATGTTTCAGATGAATACGTGGCTAGAGGAATGGTGCAAGGGGAAGGGGTTCAAATTCCTGGGTCATTGGAACCGGTTCTGGGGGAGGTGGGACCAGTACAAACTGGACGGTTTGCACCTGGGCAGGACCGGGACCGATGTCCTAGGGGGAGCGTTTGCTAGTGCTCTGGGGGAGGGTTTAAACTAAAACGGCAGGGGGTTGGGAACCTGAGCAGGGAGACAGCGGAAAAGGAAACAAGGATAGAAGCAAAAGACAGGAAGGAGAAAAGCAAAGGTGGCAGTCAGAGAAATCAAGGGTTTAAATCAAACATGGCCACAGTAAATAATAATTCTAAAAGGTCTAAGAGTGCTAAAAAAAAAAGCATGAATGCTTTGTGTCTTAATGCGAGGAGCATTCGTAATAAGGTGGATGAATTAGCTGCGCAAATAGAGGTAAACGGATATGATATGATTGGGATTATGGAAACATGGCTCCAGGGTGACCAAGGCTGGGAACTCAACATCCAGGGGTATTCAATATTCAGGAAAGACAGGCAAAAAGGAAAAGGAGGTGGGGTAGCATTGCTGGTTAAAGAGGGGATTAACACAATTGTAAGGAAGGATATTAGCTCTGATGATGTGGAATCTGTATTGGTGGAACTGAGAAATACCAAGGGGCAGTAAACATTAGTGGGAGTGGTATACAGACCCCCAAACAGTAATGCCGAGATTGGGGATGGCATTAAACAGGAAATAAGAGATGCGTGAAATAAGGGCACAGCAGTTATCATGGGTGACTTTAATCTACATATAGATTGGGCTAACCAAATTAGTAACAATACTGTGGAGGAGGAATTCCTGGAGTGTATACGGGATGGTTTCCAGGACCAATATGTCAAGGAACCAACTAGAGATCAGGCCATCTTAGACTGGGTATTATGTAATGAGAAAGGATTAATTAGCAATTTTGTTGTACGAGGCCCCTTGGGGTGCAGCGATCATGGTATGATAAAAATTCTTCATTAAGATGGAGAGTGAAGTAGTTGACTCAGAGACTAAGGTCCTGAATTTAAATAAAGTAAACTACGATGGTATGAGGTGCGGGTTGGGTAGGATTGATTGGGGAATGTTACTCAAAGGGTTGATGGTGGATAGGCAATAGCAAACATTTAACGATCGCATGGATGAACTACAGAATTTGTTCATCCCTGTTTGGCATAAAAATAAAACAAAAAAGGTGAATCAACCGTGGCTAACAAGGGAAATTAGGGATAGCATAAGATCCAAGGAGAGGACATATAAATTGACCAGAAAAAGCAGCAAACCTGAGGATTGGGAGCAGTTTAGGATTCAACAAAGGAGGACAAAGGGATTAATTAAGAGGGGGGAAATAGAGTATGAGAGTAAGTTTTCAGGGAACATAGAAACTGACTGTAAAAGGTTCTATAGATGTGTGAAGAGAAAAAGATTGGTGAAGTCAAGGGTAGGTCCCTTGCAGTCAGAATCAGGGGAAATTATAATGGGGAACAAAGAAATGGCAGACCAATTAAATACATACTTTGGTTCTGTCTTCACAAAGGAGGACACAAATAACCTCCCAAAGATGTCGGGGAACATAGGGTCTAATGAGAGGGAGGAACTGAAAGAAATCAGTATTTGTAGGGAAATGGTGTTAGGGAAAATGACGGGATTGAAGGCCGATAAATCCCCAGGTCCTGATAATCTACATCCTAGGGTACTCATATAAGTGGCCCTAGAAATAGTAGATGCATTGCTGGTCATCTTCCAACACTCTATAGAGTCTGGAATAGTTCCCATGGATTGAAGGGTAGCTAATATTACCCCACTATTCAACAAAGGTGGTAAAGAGAAAACGGGGAACTATAGACTGGTAAGCCTGACATCGGTAGTGGGGAAAATGCTAGAGTCCATTATAAAAGATGTAATAGCAGAGCACTTGAAAAACAGTGACAGGATCGGACAAAGTCAACATGGATTTACCAAAGGTAAATTGTGCTTGACTAATCTACTGGAATTTTTTGAGGATGTAACTCGTAGAATAGATAAGGGAAAACCAGTGCATGTGGTGTATTTGGACTTTCAGAAGGCTTTCGATAAGGTCCCGCATAAGAGATTAGCGTGTAAAGTTAAGGCACATGGGATTGGGGGCAAGGTACTGACTTGGATAGAGACCTGGTTGGCAGACAGGAAGCAAAGAGTTGGAATAAACGGGTCTTTTTCCGAGTGGCAGGCAGTGACTAGTGGGGTACCGCAGGGATCGGTCCTAGGACCCCAGCTATTCACAATATATATTAATGATCTAGACGCGGGAACTAGATGTAATATCTCCAAGTTTGCAGACGACACAAAGCTGGGTGGGCGTGTGTGCTGTGAGGAGGATGCCGAGAAACTCCAGTCTGATTTGGACAGGTTGGGTGATTAGGCAGATGCATGGCAGATGTAATATAATGTGGATAAATGCGAGGTTATCCACTTTGGTGGCAAAAACAGGAAGGCAGATTATTATCTGAATGGCAATAGATTGGGAGAAGGGGAATTGCAACGAGACCTGGGTGTTCTTGTGCACCAGTCGCTGAAGGTAAGCATGCAGGTGCAGCAGGCGGTTAAGAAGGCAAATGGTATGTTGGCCTTCGTAGCGAGAGGTTTTGAGTACAGGAACAAGGATGTCTTGCTGCAGTTGTACAGGGCTTTGGTGAGGCCACACCTTGAGCATTGTGTGCAGTTTTGGTCGCCTTATCTGAGGAAGGATGTTCTTGCCATGGAGGGAGTGCAGCGAAGATTCACCAGACTGATACCTGGGATGGCAGGAATGATGTATGAGGAGAGATTGGGTCAATTGGGCTTATACTCGCTGGAGTTTAGAAGAATGAGAGAGGATCTCATTGAAACTTATAAAATTCAAAAATTAGTAATTCAAATTAGTAACAATACTGTGGAGGAGGAATTCCTGGAGTGTTTACGGGATGGTTTCCTGGACCAATATGTCGAGGAACCAACCAGTGATTAGGCCATCTTAGACTTGGTATTATGTAATGAGAAAGGATTAATTAGCAATCTTGTTGTTCGAGGCCCCTTGGGTCGGAGCGATCATAATATGATCCAATTCTTCATTAAGATGGAGAATGAAGTAGTTGACTCAGAGACTAGGGTCCTGAATTTAAATAAAGGAAACTACGATGGTTTGAGGCGCGAGTTGGTTAGGATTGATTGGGGAATGTCACTCAAAGGGTTGACGGTGGATAGGCAATGGCAAACATTCAAAGACAGCATGGATGAACTACAGAATTTGTTCATCCCTGTTTGGCATAAAAATAAAACAAAAAAGGTGCCTCAACTGTGGCTAACAAGGGAAATTAGGGATAGCATAAGATCCAAGGAGAGGACATATAAATTGGCCAGAAAAAGCAGTAAACCTGAGGATTGGGAGCAGTTTAGGATTCAACAAAGGAGGACAAAGGGATTAATTAAGAAAGGAAAAATAAAATATGAGATTAAGCTTGCAGGGAACATAAAAACTGACTGTAAAAGCTTTTATAGATATCTGAAGAGAAAAAGATTGGTGAAGTCAAGCGTAGGTCCCTTGCAGTCAGAATCAGGGGAATTTATAATGGGGAACAAAGAAATGGCAGACCAATTAAATACATATTTTGGTTCTGTCTTCACAAAGAAGGACACAAATAACCTCCCAGAGATGTCGGGGAACATAGGGTCTGATGAAAAAGAGGAACTGAAAGAAATCAGTATTTGCAGGGAAATGGTGTTGGGGAAATTGATGGGATTGAAGGCCGATAAATCCCCAGGGCCTGATAATCTACATCCTAGGGTACGTAAGGAAGTGGCCTTAGAAATAGTAGATGCATTGCTGATCATCTTCCAACATTCGATAGAATCTGGTACAGTACCCATGGATTGGAGGGTAGCTAATGTTACTCCACTATTCAAAAAAGGTGGTAGAGAGAAAACGGGGAGTTACAGACCGGTAAGCCTGACATCGGTAGTGGGGAAAATGCTAGCGTCCATTATAAAAGATGTAATAGCAGAGCACTTGGAAAACAGTGACAGGATCGGACAAAGTCAAGATGGATTTACAAAAGGTAAATCGTGCTTGACTAATCGACTGGAATTTTTTGAGGATGTAACTCGTAAAATAGATAAGGGAGAACCAGTGGATGTGGTATAATTGGTCTTTCAGAAGGCTTTCGATAAGGTCCCGCATAAGAGATTAGCGTGTAAAGTTAAGGCACATGGGATTGTGGGCAAGGTATTGACTTGGATAGAGAACTGGTTGGCAGACAGAAAGCAAAGAGTTGGAATAAACGGGTCTTTTTCCGAATGGCAGGCAGTGACTAGTGGGGTACCGCAGGGATCAGTCCTTGGACCCCAGCTATTCACAATATATATTAATGATCTGGACGAGGGAACTAGATGTAATATCTCCAAATTTGCAGACGACACAAAGCTGGGTGGGCGTGTGTGCTGTGTGGAGGATGCCGAGAAACCCCAGGATGATTTGGACAGGTTGGGTGATTGGGCAGAAGCATGGCAGATGCAATATAATGTGGATAAATGTGAGGTTATCCACTTTGGTGGCAAAAACAGGAAGGCAGATTATTATCTGAATGGCAATAGATTGGTAAAAGGGAAAGTGCAACGAGACCTGGGTGTCCTTGTGCACCAGTCGCTGAAGGTAAGCATGCAGGTGCAGCAGGCGGTTAAGAAGGCAAGTGGTATGTTGGCCTTCGTAGCGAGAGGGTTTGAGTACAGGAACAAGGATGTCTTGCTGCAATGTACAGGGCCTTGGTGAGACCACATCTTGAGTATTGTGTGCAGTTTTGGTCGCCTTATCTGAGGAAGGATGTACTTCCCATGGAGGGAGTGCAGCGAAGATTCACCAGGCTGATACCTGGGATGGCAGGAATGACGTATAAGGAGAGATTGGGACGATTGGGCTTGTACTTGCTGGAGTTTAGAAGAATGAGAGGGGATCTCATTGAAACTTGTAACATTCTGACAGGACTGGACAGACTAGATGCAGGAAGGATGTTCCCGATGGTCAGGGAGTCCAGAACCAGGGGTCACAGTCTAACGATAAGGGGAGGCCATTTAGGACAGAAATGAGGAGGAATTTCTTCACCCAGAGAGTGGTGAACCTGTGGAATTCTCTACCACAGAAGGCAGTAGAGGCCAATACATTAAATATATTCAAGAAGGAGTTGGATATATTTCTTAAGGCTAAAGGGATCAAGGGGTATGGGGAGAAAGCAGGGACCGGGTACTGAATTTGGATGATCAGCCATGATCGCATTGAATGGCGGAGCAGGCTCGAGGGGCCGAATGGCCTACTCCTGCTCCTATCTTCAATGTTTCTATGTTTCTAACAGGAGTAGACAAACTAGATGCAGGAAGGATGTTCCCGATGGCGGGGGAGTCCAGAACCAGGAATCACAGTCTAAAGATAAGGGGTAAGCCATTTAGGACAGAGATGAGGAGGAATTTCTTCACCCAGAAAGTGGTGAACCTGTGGAATTCTCTACCACAGAAGGCAGTTGAGGCCAATTCATTCTTAAATATATTCAAGAAGGAGTTAGATATATTTCTTAAGGCTAAAGGGATCAAGGGATATGGGGAGAAGGCAGAGACAGGGTACTGAATTTGGATGATCAGCCATGATCTCATTGAATGGCGGAGCAGGCTCAAGGGGCCGAATGGCCTACTCCTGCTCCTATCTTCTATGTTTCTTTGACCTTCCCTCCAACATACGGTGAGAAATGGGGATGTTCGCTGATGACTGCACAGTGTTCAGCACCATTCACAACTCCTCAGATAATGAAGCAGTCCATGCCCTCATGCAACAAGACCTGGATGACGTTCAGGCTTGGGCTGATAAGTGGCAGGTAACATTTGCGCCACAGAAGTGCCAGACAATGACTATCTCCAACAAGAGAGCGTCTAACCACCTCCCCTTGACATTCAACGGTATTACCATCGCCGAGTCCCCCACCATCAACATCCTGGGGGTCACCATTGACCAGAAACTTAACTGGACCAGCCACATAAATACTGTGGCAACAAGAGCAGGTCAGAGGATAGGTATTCTGCGGCGAGTGTCTCACCTCCTGACTCCCCAAAACCTTTCCACCATCTACAAGGCACAAGTAAGGAGTGTGATGGAATACTCTCCACTTGCCTGGATGAGTGCAGCTCCAACAACACTCAAGCTGAACACCATCCAGGACAAAGCAGCCCGCTTGATTGGCAACCCATCCACCACCTTAAACATTCACTCCCTCCACCACCGGCGCACCGGGGCTGCAGTGTGTACCATCTACAAGATGCACTGCAGCAACTCATAGAAACATAGAAACATGGAAGATAGGAGCAGGAGTAGGCCATTCGGCCCTTCGAGCCTGCTCCGCCATTCAATGAGATCATGGCTGATCATCCAAATTCAGTACCCTGTCCCTGCCTTCTCCCCATATCCTTTGATCCCTTTAGCCTTAAGAAATATATCCAACTCTTTTTTGAATATATTTAATGAACTGGCCTCCACCGCCCTCTGTGGCAGAGAATTCCACAGGTTCACCACTCTCTGGGTGAAGAAATACCTCCTCATTTCAGTCCTAAATGGCTTACCCCTTATCCTTAGACTATGACCCCTGGTTCTGGACTCCCCGGCCATCATAAACATTCTTCCTACATCTAGTCTGTCCAGGCCTGACAGAATTTTATAGGTTTCGATGAGATCCCCTCTCAATCTTCTAAACTCCAGTGAGTATAAGCCCAATCGACACAATCTCTCCTCATACGTCATTCCTGCCATCCCAGGTATCAGCTTGGTGAATCTTCGCTGCACTCCTTCCATGGCAAGAACGTCCTTCCTCAGGTAAGGCGACCAAAACTGCACACAATACTCAAGGTGCGGTCTCACCAAGGCCCTGTACAACTGTAGCAAGACATCCTTGTTCCTGTACTCGAAACCTCTTGCTACGAAGGCCAACCTACCATTTGCCTTCTTAACCGCCTGCTGCACCTGCATGCTTACCTTCAGCGACTGGTGCACAAGAACACCCAGGTCTCTTTGCACTTCCCCTTCTCCCAATCTATTGCCATTCAAATAATAATCTGCCTTCCTGTTTTTGACACCAAAGTGGATAACCTCACATTTATCCACATTATAGTGCATTTGCCATGTTTCTGCCCAATCACCCAATTTGTCCAAATCGTACTGGAGTTTCACGACATCCTCCTCACAGCTTACCCTCCCACCCAGCTTTGTGTCGTCTGCAAATTTGGAGATATTACATCCAATTCCCTCGTCCAGATCATTTATATTGTGAACAGCTGGGGTCCTAGGGCCGATCCTTGCGGTACCCCACTAGTCACTGCCTGCCACTCGGAAAACGACCCATTTATTCCAACTCTTTGCTTTCTGTCCGCCAACCAGTTCTCTATCCAAGTCAATACCTTGCCCCCAATCCCATGTGCCTTAATTTTGCACGCTAATCTCTTATGTGGGACCTTATCGAAAGCCAAGGTTTCTTCGGCAGCACCTCCCAAACCCACGACCTCTTCCACCTAGAAGGACAAGGGCAGCAGACGCATGGGAACACCACAACCTCCAAGTTCCCCACCACATCACACACCATTCTGACTTAGAAGTATATCGCCGTTCCTTCATCGTCGCTGGGTCGAAATCCTGGAACTCCCTCCCTAACAGCACTGTGGGAGCACTTTCATCACACGGACTGCAGCGGTTCAAGAAGGCAGCTCACCACCACCTTCTCAAGGGCAACTAGGGATGGGCAATAAATGTTGGCCTTGCCAGCGACACGCACATCCCATAAACGAATAAAAAAAATATTCCTCAACTCTACACACGCTCTCACCATATCCCTCAGCCCTACCTTCTCACCATATCCCTCAACCTTACCCACCTTCTCACCATATATCTCTACCCCACCTTCTCACTATATCCCTCTATCCTACCCACCTTCTCAGGAAATCCCTCTACACTACCCACCTTCTCACCATATCCCTCAACCCTACCCAGCTTCTCACCATATTCCTCAACTCCAACCACCTTATCACTAAAACCCTCAACCCACCCCCATCTTCTCACCATATCCCTCTACCCTACTCACCTTCTCACAAAATCCCTCTACCCTATCCACCTTCTCACTATATCCGTCAACCGTTCCCCCAACTTCCTGCCATATCTCTCTACCCTACGTTCTCACCATATCCCTCTACCCTACCCACCTTCTTCCCTTATCCCTCTACCCTACCCACCTTCTCACGAAATCCCTCTACCCTACCCACCTTCTCACCATATCCCTCTACCCTACGCATGTTCTCTAAGCCGACTAGGTAATCTAGACCAAGACAATCTGTTTCACCTTGTCCAGACAGAACTAGAGAATACATCCTGCGCTTAAACGGGGGTAAATTCAGCTTTTTCCTCCCAAGCATGCTAAACATACCATGTCATATCTCAAATTACTCATGTACTGTATCCCCAAGTTTATTTTCTGAAATAAGTCTATCTAATTTGCATTTGGATCAAAGAATACTATTGGTTTCCACTGTCTTCCTAGGGTGTCTATTCCATAGATTTCGCACTCATTCACTGAAATTACGGCCCCGATATTAACGGGAAGCCAGGAACGGAGCAGTGGGGGCGATAGCAGGCAATGAACACGCGGCATCGTGGGACACGTAAGAATGTCCGATATCAACAGGGATGCCTCATTATCATTTTACTTCCGGGTCTGCAATGTGTGTGAGAGGGCGTGATGCAGACCCACATGACACGATTTCCCCACGATTATGTAAAGGCCCAGTTCAGAGATGAAATGGAAGAGAAAGTTTGCAGAGTCTAATGTAGAAAAATCAACGAGAAATTGGAAAATGACTGCAAGAATGGGAAAGACTGCGCCCAGATTCCTTGATGTGCTGCTGGTGGCAGTAAGGAGCAGGAGGGAGGTGCTGTTTCCCAGCAAGTGCTGCCACCACCAAGAAGTTCTGGCCAGAGGTGACAGAGGAGGTGAGCAGCAGGAATGTCACCTCTAAGTCATGGAATCAGTGACGGAAGCGGTTCAATGCTCTGACCAGGTCAGGAAGGTTGAACATAAGGCTATATTCTCCCAGGTCTTGCACTGCACCCACCTCACTTTGTCTTGTCAGTCCTACTCAATTCACACCACTCCTCACCCACACACTACTATCATCACCACCAATCAGACAGACTCAATGCACCTCCTCTCACCCTCACTCCCTTGGCATACTCACCTCCTGTTTCCTCCCTCCACCACTGCTAGTTACCACAACTCTCATCTCATCTTGTACAACCTCAGTCACCTCCAACCACTCTCATCACACATCCTGAAATGGCACCATTAGCACAATCGTCAAAGGCATGCCACTCACACTCCTGATGCATGTGCCTGATTCTCACCTTCACCGTTTGCACTGCATTCATCGGATGTACACATTCCTCAGAGCCACTCATAGGTATGTCGTGCCACCCTTGCAGGAGAAGAAAACGCAATATGCCAGGGAGAAGGGAAGGACCAGTAGAGGACCCCAGCAGATTGTTGAGATTTCATAAGAACATAAGAAATAGGAGCAGGAGTAGGCCATTCGGCCCCTCGAGCCTGCTCCGCCATTCAGTAAGATCATGGCTGATCTGATTTCGGCCCGCAACGCCACTTTCCTGCCCGCTCCCCATTACCCTTGACTCCCCTGTTTTTCAAAAATCTGTCTATCTCCGCCTTGAATATATTCAGTGACTCAGCCTCCACAGCTCTCTGGGGTAGAGAATTACAAAGATTCACGACCCTCTGAGAGAAGAAATTTGGACACTGAGCCACATAAGGAGATATTAGGGCTGGTGACCAAAAGCTTGGTTAAAGAGGTAGGTTTAAGGAGCGTCTTAAAGGAGGAGAGAGAGGCAGAGAGGTTTCGGGAGGGAATTCCAAAGCTTAGGGCCTAGGCAGCTGAAGGCACGGCCGTCAAGGGTGGAGTGATTAGAAACATAGAAACATAGGAGCAGGAGTAGGCCATTCGGCCCTTCGTGCCTGCTCTGCCATTCAATATGATCATGGCTGATCCTCTATCTCAATATTCCCGCTCTCTCCCCATATCCCTTGATGCCTTTTGTGTCTAGAAATTTATCTATCTGCTTCTTAAATATATTCAGTGACTTGGCCTCCACAGCCTTCTGTGGTAGGGAATTCCACAGGTTCACCACCCTCTGAGTGAAGAAATTTCTCCTCATCTCAGTCCCAAATGCCTTACCCCTTATCCTGAGACTGTGGCCCCTTGTTCTAGACCCCTCAGCCAGGGGAAACATCCTCCCTGTATTCAGTCTGTCTAGCCCTGTCAGAATTTTGTACATTTCAATGAGATCCCCTCTCATTCTTCTAAACTCTAGTGAATACAGGCCTAGTCGACCCAATCTCTCCTCATACGACAGTCCTGCCATCCCAGCAATCAGTCTGGTGAACCTTCGCTGCACTCCCTCTATGGTAAGTATATCCTTTCTTAGGTAAGGAGACCAAAACTGCACACAGTACTCCAGGTGTGGTCTCATCAAGGCCCTGTATAACTGTAGTAAGACATCCTTGCTCCTGTACTCAAATTCTCTTGCAATGAAGGCCAACATACCATTTACCTTCCTAACTGCTTGCTGCACCTGCATGTTTGCTTTCAGTGACTGGTGTACAAGGACACACTGGGGATGCACAAGAGGCCAGAATTGGAGGTGTGCAGAGATCTCGAACACTTGTAGGGCCGAAGGAGGCTACAGAGATAGCAAGGGGACGAGGCCATGGAGGGATTTGAAAACCAGGATGAGAATTTTAAAATTGAGGTGTTGCCGGACCAGGAGCCCGTGTAGGTCAGCGAGCACAGGGGTGATGGGTGAACGGGGCTTGGTGCGAGTTAGGATATGGGCAGCCGAGATTTGATGACCTCAAGTTTATGTACGGTGGAAAATGGGAGGGCAGGCTGGAGAGCGTTGGAATAATAAAGTCTAGAGGTAACAAAGGCATGGATGAGGGTTCCAGCAGCAGAAACTCTTATGAAGTGTTTCATTTGCACAGTGATGTCACAGGGTTTTTCAACTCTGCAATCCACCATGGAGTGTGTGGCAAACTCCATGGAAACTGTAGCTGATGGCTGAAGTGGGTATCCCTTGTCCCCAAGCAGCCATCCTGTCAGGTTGGTCCCAGGAAGAATCATTGTGGGGATATTCGACTGCCGCAGTATGAAGGCATCATGGACCTCCCATGAACCTCTTGCTATGGTTGCAGATGAGCTGAATATAGATATTTCTGGCTGGTCGGGGGGTGCTCTGATTGTCACATGCAATCCATTGTGCAAGCCTGCCAGAGATGTGAACCCCAATGCTCACTCTGGCTGACTGTTATATATCTGTTGGCCCTGGAAAATAATCCATCCTTCACCTGCTGACTGCAACACCCTCGATATGTGTCCTGTCGTAGCCTGGAAGGAGCCAGAAGCAAAGAAATTCAGAGCAGTGGTTACGTTAGCTGCCACTGGCATGGCATAGCCACTGGTCCAGCTGGCAAAAGGTTTTCCTCTACGAGCAGCAGAGGTTGTCATCTGGAGGCTTCTGAAGCACTGCTCTTCCGAGAGGTCAAGGAAACTGAGCCTCTCCTGTTAGGTGGGTATGGCCTTATGCGAGCACGGGCCCTATGTTGCTCCCTTCTCTGCTGATGACCTGCAGATCCCTCCTCAGCTCATTCTTACTGTTGGTGTTCTTCTTCCTCTTTCTCTTCCCCTTCTTCAATCCAGAACACTGCAGCAATGGCAGCATCCATGGACCTGTCTCTTGCCAACTCTAGACACTCCAAATCATTACCTGAAGCCAAATACTGTAACCAAACCATAGCCCGCAATGAACTGAGGAAGCACCTGGGAAGTTAAGCACCTAAATAAACATCCTGCCAATCCTGCCTCTATTTCCCTGGCGCCCTTGCTGACCTGTGCTGCACTACTTAAAATCAATTCGGGATTTTTATTGCATCACCCTGATTAAAATTAATTTATCACCGACCCACCTCTCCATAGCGGGACATCCGTTGGACCCTCTGACAGCAGGCGTGAAAATTGTAGCAAACTTAAGGTAAATATTGTAAAAGGTAGCCAATTTGGGTTGATGAAGGGGAGGTCTTGCCAATCTAATTTACTGGCTTTCTTTGAGCTTGCTAGGAGTAAGGCAGTGGATGCGGTGTACAAGGATTTCAGTAAGGCCTTTGATACAGATCGGGTGATTTTCTAAATTTAACCATCCACCCGACCCTTTCCCACCCATCGGAGGATGTTAATATCGAGGCCAATGTTTCCGCAGATTATTTTTGAATTTACCCCCTTTCAAGCGCAGGCTATATCTGGGTTTACTGTTTGGCACAAGGTGAAAAAGCTTCAACATTATCTAGTCCCTTTAGAATTCTAATCCCCTCAATCATTCTAGTTGCTCGCTTCCGTATCCTTTCAATAATTGAAATATCCTTTTTGTAGTGTGGCGACCAGAACTGTACACAGTATTCTAAGTGCAGTCGCACCAATGATTCATAAAGTGTCAGGATTACCTCACTATTTCAGCTCAATATTGGCCTTTTAATACATCCCAACATCTGATTTACTTCACTCACTGCCACCAAGCATTGTTGTGATAGCTTCCATTTATTGTCACTCAGGACCCCCAGATCGCTCTCATTTTTCATATACATTACTTTCTTTCCATTTAAGTAATAGTCCCTTCCTGGATACCTTGTCCCCATGTGAAGCACTCTGCATTTCTCTACATTGTATTTCATCTGCCACCTGTCTGCCCAATTCCCAGGTATATTCAAATCCTCCTGTAGCTTATCCTGTTTAGCTTTGGAGTCCACCACCTTCAATAGCTTTGTATTATCTGCAAATTTAGCCACTGTGCTTGTGACTCCAAGCTCCAGATCATTTATAAAGATATTAAACAAAAGAGGTCCCAAAACAGACCCCTAGTGGGACCGCACTGGTAACATTCTCCCAGGCCGATGACAATCCCTGTACCACTACCCTCTGGGTTCTATTAGTCAACCAATTACTTATCCAGTGCAAAATATTTCCTCGGATTCCCAATTTCTTTATATTCAGTACCAGTCTTTCCAGAGGAACTGTATCAAAGGCCTTACTGAAATCCTTGTACACCGCATCCACTGCCTTACTCCTAGCAAGCTCAAAGAAAGCCAGTAAATTAGATTGGCAAGACCTCCCCTTCATCAACCCAAATTGGCTACCTTTTACAATATTTACCTTAAGTTTGCACAGCAGTTTGGTAACCATGCTGGTAGTAATGGGAATAGTATGGAAAATGGTCCACGTTGTCCAAGGCCTCGTCATGGATTTTGATAATCGGGGAGCAGTACTGTGTAGCGGGGGCAGGTTGGTAGAGGACCTTTGTCTTACGGATGTTTAGTGTAAGGCCCATGCTCTCGTATGCTTCGGTGAAGGTGCTGACGATGGTTTGGAGTTCGACCTCAGAGTGTGTGCAGACGCAAGCGTCATCTACATACTGTAATTCGATGACAGAGGATGGGACGACCTTGGATCTGGACTGGAGGTGATGGAGGTTGAACAGTTTCCCGTTTGTTCTGTAGATTAGCTCCACTCCAGCGGGAAGCTTACTGAAGGTGAGATGGAGTATTGCAGCCAGGAAGATCGAGCAGAGCGTTGGTGCGATGACACAGCCTTGCTTGACCCCGGTCCGTACGTGAATTGGGTCTGTGGCGGATCTGTTGGTCAGGATCACGGCTTGCATGTCGTCATGAAGCAGGCGGAGGATGGTGACAAACTTTTCAGGGCACCTGAATTTGAGGAGGACACTCCATAATCCCTCACGGTTAACGGTGTTGAAGGCCTTTGTGAGGTCAAAGAAGACCACTTTCCATACCTCGGGAGCCTACAAGGGCAGACGTTGATGACAAAGTCCAACGCTGCCTTCAGTGTGCCAGTGCAGTCTTCGGTCGCCTGAGGAAGAAAGTGTTTGAAGACCAGGACCTCAAACCCAGCACCAAGCTCATGGTCTACAGAGCAGTAGTGATCCCCACCCTCCTGTATGCTTCAGAGACATGGGCCACGTACAGCAGGCACCTCAAAGCACTGGAGAGGTACCACCAACGCTGGCTCCACAAGATCCTGCAAATCCATTGTTCTCGCTCAGGCCAACATCCCCAGCATCGAAGCTTTGACCACGCTCGATCAGCTCCGATGGACGGGCCACATCGTCTGCATGCTCGATACGAGACTCCCAAAACAAGCGCTCTACTCGGAGCTCCGACACGGCAAGAGAGCCCCAAGTGGGCAGAGGAAACGCTTCAAGGACACCCTCAAAGCCTCCTTGAAAAGTGCAACATCCCCACCAACACCTGGGAATCCCTGGCCCAAGACCGCACAAAGTGGAGGAGAAGCATCCGGGAAGGCGCCGAACTCCTCGAGTCTCTTCGCCGGGAGCAAGCGGAAGCCAAGCGCAGGCAGTGGAAGGCGCGCACGTCAACCCAAGCACCCCACCCATCTGCCCCTTCAACCACCGTCTGCCCCACCTGTGACAGAGACTGTAGGTCCCGTATCGGACACATCAGTCACCTGAGAATTCATTTTTAGTGTGGAAGCAAGTCATCCTCAGTTCCGAGGGACTGCCTAAGAAGAAGAATGTGAATCGTGTCACAACTTCCCTCTGCAACACCCTCTAGTTCCATTTCCAGATCAAGTAAATAACCTGTCTCCTCCTTGTTAAAAACTGAGGTAAAAAAACTTATTTAGCACTTTTGCAGCCTGTGTAGCATCAGTTGTCATGCCTTCACCTGATCCCACTCTCAGTGGCCCCACTCCATCCCACGTTTTTCTTTTTCTCTGATTGTAACTAAAAAACTTTATTATTATCTTTCACTTCCTTTACCATATTCAATTTGGAAAATCTTCTTTGCTATTCTGATGCCCTTTTTACATAGAAACATAGAAGATAGGAGCAGGAGTAGGCCATTCGGCCCCTCGAGCCTGCTCCGCCATTCAATGTGGTTAGCACTGTTGCCTCACAGCGCCAGGGACCCGGGTTCAAATCCGGCCTTGGGTGACTGTGTGGAGTTTGCACATTCTCCCCGTGTTTGCGTGGGTTTCCTCCGGGTGCTCCGGTTTCCTCCCACAGTCCAAAGATGTGCGGGTTAGGTTGATTGGCCATGATAAAAATTGGCCCTTAGTGTTAGGGGGGATTAAATACGTGGGGTTACGGGGTTACGGGGATAGGGCTTGGGTGGGATGGCTGTCGGTGTAGGGACCGGGTGCTAGGGTTTGGATGATCAGCCATGATCTCGTTGAATGGCGGAGCAGGCTCGAAGGGCCGAATGGCCTACTCCTGCTCCTATCTTCTATGTTTCTATGTTTCTATCATGGCTGATCATCCAAATTCAGTACCCGGTCCCTGCTTTCTTCCCATACCCCTTGATCCCTTTAGCCTTAAGAAATATATCCAACTCCTTCTTGAATATATTTAATGAATTGGCCTCTACTGCCTTCTGTGGTTGAGAATTCCACAGGTTCACCACTCTCTGGGTGAAGAAATTCCTCCTCATTTCTGTCCTAAATGGCCTACCCCTTATCCTTAGACTGTGACCCCTGGTTCTGGACTCCCCGACCATCGGGAACATCCTTCCTGCATCTAGTCTGTCCAATCCTGTCAGAATTTTATAAGTTTCAATGAGATCCCCTCTCATTCTTCTAAACTCCAGCAAGTACAAGCCCAATCGTCCCAATCTCTCCTTATACGCCATTCCTGCCATCCCAGGTATCAGCCTGGTGAATCTTCGCTGAACTCCTTCCATGGCAAGAACATCCTTCCTCAGATAAGGCGACCAAAACTGCACACAATACTCAAGATGTGGTCTCACCAAGGCCCTGTACAACTGCAGCAAGACATCCTTGTTCCTGTACTCAAACCCTCTCGCTATGAAGGCCAACATACCATTTGCCTTCTTAACCGCCTGCTGCACCTGCATGCTTACCTTCAGCGACTGGTGCACAAGGACACCCAGGTCTCGTTGCACTTCCCCTTCTCCCAATCTATTGCCATTCAGATAATAATCTGCCTTCCTGTTTTTGCCACCAAAGTGGATAACCTCACATTTATCCACGTTATATTGCATCTGCCACGCTTCTGCCCAATCATCCAACCTGTCCAAATCATCCTGGAGTTTCTCTATGTATGCGTTTTGGTATTGAATCTGTCTTAATTCTGTGCTATTTTTCTTTGTTGCCATTTTTCCCCTTCTTTATGAGTTGCTTGGTAGTCCTGTTCAACCAGGCAGGAGTGCCTTTAAGTTGGTGCCTTTGCTTTGCAAGACTACACATTGGTCTATTGCATTCAGAATCACCGCCTTGAAGAAACTCCATAGTTTCTCCACTCCCCTAGTTATATTCAAACCTGGCAGGCTCACTATGACAAGACTTCTCAATCCCATAAAGTTTGACCTCTTAAAAATTGGCAGTTTTCTTTGGGTTTTTAGAACCTCTCCAATCCTTGTAATGTCACTGTGATTACATTATGATCACTGGTACATAAAGCCTCACCCAACTTTGTGTTGGAGATTTGATTGTTCCTATTGCTCAATCAAATCCAGGATGTTTTCTCCCCTTGTTGGTTCTTTTACAAACTGAGTCCTAAAACAGTCTTCCATTAACTCTAGAAACCCCTTCCCTGTCTTACCAGTAAAGGCATTATTGTCCCAATCAATTGCTGGTAAGTTCAAATCTCAAACTACTATAGTTGGTTCCTTACCAGTCTCCTTCCTTATCTCATCCCATTGTTCCAGATCAAGGCTTTCATCTTGGCCTGGGCGTCTATAGCACACTACCATCAATAGTTTACCTCTGCTACCATCTATTCATTCTATCGAAAGCAATTCTGCATCTCTCTCAGTTTGCAAGTTGTTTTCTTGTGTCCTGTCTGGGAGCTTGTGATAGGGGTTAGCAGAGACTCCCTCGATATGGCAGCAGGATTTGAGTCTTGGGTGGATTTAGGCTTTGTAAAGAGTTTGGGACAAAAGAGGAAACTTTTTTTTGGAAGCAGCTTAAGCGTTGGAGGAGACATGGGAGATCCATTGACGATCAGAGGAGATAGTGAGGCCAAGACAGTCAACAGATGGAGCAGGATTATGGGAAACATTATTGAAAAAGAAGGAAATGCTGGTTGGACTTAAAAATTGTCACTGGTTCTGAAACCTGCAGTATTCATTGAACTTGCCAAATGGAGACTGAATGCTCACAAAAAACCCCGCCAATATCAATTCCCTTCTCCCTCCCACAACCCATTAGGTACATCTCTAAATCATTTACCTGGTAACAGGGACCGGAAAAAACTGAGGGAGTTCATAGATAGAAAAGGATTGGCGGATCGGTTGACCACTGCCTGATAAATATAGGACGAGGTTTTCACGAAGTTTGCTTTTCTTGGCGATTTCTTCATCAACAGCTCACCTCCGATTGTCCCTCCCGAGCTCAACTTGAACTTTTTGCACAGAAACCCAATTGGAATACGGCTATTGGACATAAAGTGCTGGGTCAGCTTATTGTCTGACACCAGGAGCTGAATGTTCGTGGTGTAGAAAACTTCATAGACGATGTACAGATTCCTAATAGAATAGATCCAGGGAAAATTGTGCGATACTTTCATCATCCCAGGTTTGACAAAGAACAGTGAGACTTCCTTGTTGACATCTTTGACAATCAGCTTGATGGATTTCAAAACTCCTTCATCAATGACCACTTCCTCATGATCAAAGTCATCTGTGCATTCCGTTATGTGGTCAATGTTCTGCTCCATCAATTCCACGCTTTCCTCATCAATATTGACCACTATTTCTTTCAGCGGCCCCAAGGGGAAGAAGCTCTTGCGTCGAAATAGTTGGCACCCCAGGCTCTCTGAATGTTCGACAAGCACATTCAGCAGACCATAGTGATCAGAGTCTACCAGATAGGGAACAGGAACCACATGCAGGCCGAGGTATGTCGCGCACACCTAAAAGACAGTCAGAAACATAAGAGAATCCCAATAAACACATGGCTCGCAAGGGCTCTGAATGGCTCGGTGGGGAAGTGCGTGACCCAGTGTGATACCGAACAAAACAGAAAAAAGGGTTTCAAGATGGATCCCAGGTCTTTACTGATCTCAGCCGGGCCAGGGATGAGGGACACATTAATGTCCTCAACACCCCTAGACCACACAGATGGAAAAACTCAGCCAAGTTTCCTGTTCCTGTTCACTCTCCAGTGACACTTGCTTTAAGGTGTCTGTGTGCATGGTGTGTGCGTTTACAATGGGTGAGGGCAGTAATGGGTGTGTGTGCATGGTGTGTGTGTTTACAATGGGTGAGGGCAGTAATGGGTGTGTGTGTGTGTGGTGTGTGTGTTTACAATGGGTGAGGGCAGTAATGGGTGTGTGTGTGGTGTGTGTGTTTACAATGGGTGAGGGCAGTAATGGGAGTGTGTGTGTGGTGTGTGTGTTTACAATGGGTGAGGGCAGTAATGGGTGTGTGTGTGTGGTGTGTGTGTTTACAATGGGTGAGGGCAGTAATGGGTGTGTGTGTGTGGTGTGTGTGTTTACAATGGGTGAGGGCAGTAATGGGTGTGTGTGTGTGGTGTGTGTGTTTACAATGGGTGAGGGCAGTAATGGGTGTGTGTGTGGTGTGTGTGTTTACAATGGGTGAGGGCAGTAATGGGTGTGTGTGTGTGTGGTGTGTGTGTTTACAATGGGTGAGGGCAGTAATGGGTGTGTCTGTGTGGTGTGTGTGTTTACAATGGGTGAGGACAGTAATGGGTGTGTGTGTGTGGTGTGTGTGTTTACAATGGGTGAGGGCAGTAATGTGTGTGTGTGTGTGGTGTGTGTGTTTACAATGGGTGAGGGCAGTAATGGGTGTGTGTGTGTGTGGTGTGTGTGTTTACAATGGGTGAGGGCAGTAATGGGTGTGTCTGTGATGCTGTTATGTTCACTTACCAGAGTCAAACATGAAGAGTAGCCATTTCGCGAGGTCCTAGAGGTTGCACATTGCCCATGGATCTACCCCAATGTATCAGCATCCACAGGAGATCAGGGCAGAATGTGGGAGGGGAGAAAACTAAATAATTTGCTTCAAGTAGATGTTATTCATTGGCCAACATCATGGTGTACTCGGGTGTGGGGTACATCAGCGTGTTACAGTGAGAGGTGTGGGGAATATCAGTGTTACAGTAAGGGGATGGGGTATATCAGAGTGTTACAGTGAGGGGTGTGGGATATATCAGAGTGTTACAGTGAGGGGTGTGGGGAATATCAGTGTTACAGTGAGGGGTGTGGGGTATATCAGAGTGTTGCAGTGAGGGGTGTGGGATATATCAGAGTGTTACAGTGAGGGGTGTGGGGAATATCAGTGTGTTACAGTGAGGGGTGTGGGGTATATCAGAGTGTTACATTGAGGGGTGTGGGGTATAGCAGTGTTACAGTGAGGGGTGTGGGGTATAGCAGTGTTACAGTGAGGGGTATGGGGTATATCTGTTTTACAGTGAGGGGTGTGGGGTATATCTGTTTTACAATGAGGGGTGAGTGTTACATCAGTGTTACAGTGAGGGGTGTGGATTTATCAGAGTGTTACAGTGTGAGGTGTGGGGTATATCAGTGTTACAGTGAGGTGTGTGGGGTAGATCAGATGTTACAGTGAGAGTTGTGAGGTATATCAGTGTTACAGTGAAGGGTAGAGGGTATATCTGTTTTACAGTGAGGGGTGTGGGGTATAATTATTTTACAGTGAAGGGTGTGGGGCATATCTTTTACAGTGAAGGGTGTGGGGTATATCTGTTTTACAGTGAAGTGTGTGGGGTATATCAGAGTGTCACAGTGAAGGGTATGGGGTATATCAGTGTTACAGTGAGGTGTGTGGGATATATCAGAGTGTTACAGTGAGGGGTGTGGGATATATCAGTGTTACAGTGAGGTGTGTGGGGTAGCTCAGATGTTAGTGAGAGTTGTGAGGTATAGCAGTGTTACAGTCAAGGGTAGAGGGTATATCTGTTTTACAGTGAGTGGTGTGGGGTATAATTGTTTTACAGTGAAGGGTGTGGGGTATATCTTTTACAGTGAAGGGTGTGGGGTATATCTGTTTTACAGTGAAGTGTGTGGGGTATATCAGAGTGTCACAGTGAAGGGTATGGGGTATATCAGTGTTACAGTGAAGGGTGTGGGGTATATCTGTTTTACAATGAGGGGTGAGTGTTACATCAGTGTTACAGTGAGGGGTGTGGATTTATCAGAGTGTTACAGTGTGAGGTGTGGGGTATATCAGTGTTACAGTGAGGTGTGTGGGGTAGCTCAGATGTTACAGTGAGAGTTGTGAGGTATAGCAGTGTTACAGTGAAGGGTAGAGGGTATATCTGTTTTACAGTGAGTGCAGATGGGCCAAAAATGACACGGAAAAATACCAGAAAACATTTAGCAATGCATCAACTCAAGCTCTCTTAGACACCTTTCTGGATAACATATACACTCACAATAAAGAAGGCGTAAACCGGGCAGTTAGTAAACTAAACAATGTTTTTGATAATTTGGCAACAAATGCAAACTTGAAAGCTCGCAATAACAAACCCAAAACAAAAAACTATGAAAAATGGTTTGACCATGATTGCCATAACATGAGGAAAAAACTTAGAAAACTATCAAACCAAAAACACAGACATCCAGAAAACGAGGAATTACGCCTTACTTATTGTCAGACGCTAACACAATACAGAAACACACTCAGGACCAAAAAAGAGCAATTTATTAAGAATACACTCAGCTCCATGGAGGAATCCATTGAGTCGAATTGTTTCTGGGACAACTTGAAAACACTACACAAAAAACAACACGACGATTTGTCCATTCAAAATGGGGACACATGGGTAAACCACTTTGAAAAATTATACCAGAAAAACACACTAAGACCAGAGCAACACCAAATACGCAAAAAACTGGAAAAGCTTGAAATGGCCATAAAAGATAACCAAAACCCGCTAGACGCCATAATAACAGAAAAAGAACTTCTTGAAAAACTCAAGGACCTGCGACCAGGAAAAGCTTGCGGGACAGACGGCATACTAAACGAGATGGTTAAACACGCAGACGACAAACTGAAACTGGCTATCCTAAAACTCTTCAACTTGGTTCTGAGTGTCGGTTATTTCCCTGACATCTGGAACAAAGGACTCATAACACCCATATACAAAAGTGGGGACAAAATCGACCCAAACAACTATCGAGGCATCTGTGTAAACAGTAACCTGGGGAAGGTATTCTGTAGCATCATAAACAAAAGACTTATAAACTTCCTTGAAGAGCACAATGTCTTGAGTAAAAGCCAAATTGGATTCCTGCCAAACTATAGAACATCCGATCATATCTTCACCCTACAGACCCTAATTGACAAACACGTTCACCATAACAAAAGCAAAATCTACGCATGCTTTGTAGATTTCCAGAAGGCTTTCGACTCCATCTGGCATGACGGTTTATTCCTGAAACTTATCGAAAGCGGGGTAGGAGGGAAAACATATGATGTAATTAAATCAATGTATACAAACAATAAATGTGCAGTTAAAATTGGAGACAAACAAACAAAATACTTCCCACAGGGGCGGGGGGTGACGCAGGGCTCGCCAATCTCACCGACACTCTTTAATATTTACATTAATGGATTGGCAAAACTACTTGAACAATCTACAGCACCCGGCCTCACCCTATATGAATCCAAGGTTAAATTCCTCCTCTATGCCGACGACCTGGTTCTGCTGTCACCAACTAAGGAGGGTCTACAGCAGAACCTGGACCTGCTGGAGTCGTACTGCCAGACTTGGGCCCTGACAATAAATCCCCAAAAAACCAAAGTCCTTGTGTTCCAGCAAAGATCCAAACAACATGGACCCACAATAAATTTCACAGTAGGAACAACCAAAATTGAACAAACCACTCACTACACATACTTGGGCTTAAAAATCAGTTCTACGGGAAACTTCAAACTGGCTGTGAATGAACTGAAAGAGAAAGCAAGAAGGGCTTTCTATGCCATCAAAAAATCAATCCAAATAGAAATCCCAATTAGCATTTGGCTCAAAATTTTCAAATCAGTAATTGAACCAATTGCACTCTATGGCAGTGAGGTCTGGGGACCACTAACACAACAAGATTTTGCAAAATGGGACAAACACCCAATTGAGATCCTACATGCGGAATTCTGTAAAAGTATCCTCCGGACTCAAAGGAAAACAGTAAACAACGCATGCAGGGCGGAACTAGGCCAATACCCATTAATAATCACTATCCAAAAAAGAGCCACCAAATTTTGGAATCACCTACAAATGAGCAACCCCCAATGCTATCACTACAACGCCCTGAAATGCCAAGAGCTGACCATAAAGAAGAATACCCTCAGTCAACTAGTCCTGGGACTCAATAAAGTAACTAATAACAATACTAACAATAACCAGTCCCAGGACAGTGACAGGGTAACACAAAGAATTCGACCCAACACAATCGTCGCTAAGCAAAAGGAAAAATATCTGTCATATTGGGCAGAAACAACAAAAACCCAAAGCAAACTCAATTGCTACTTGGCCCTAAACAGACAATACAACATAGCTGATTACCTGACCATGGTAAAGGATAACAAACTGAGAAGAACCTTGACAAGGTACAGACTTAGCGAACATAGCCTCGCAATCGAAAAAGGCAGACACAGGCAGACCAGGCTGCCAAGAGAAGACAGGATATGCTCTCACTGCAGTCAGGGAGTAGTTGAGACAGAGATGCACTTCCTCACAGCCTGTGGAAAATATCAGGGCATCAGAGAGAATTTCTACAAAAATTCTCACAAATATGCCCTGAATTCAGAAATCTGACTGACAACCAAAAACTCCCATTCCTACTGGGGGAGGAGAGAAGCTGTGTAACACTGGCGGCACACTATGTTACAGCTTGCCATGAACAGAGGGACAACCAGTAAACTAAGACAAGAGTATATATAAACAAGGCGAATGTATATTTATAAACTCAGGGATATACCTGTTTATACACTGTATGAATGGAACCGCGTTTATGTGTTCAACCATAAATGTATTTTGATGCTTTGGCAACATAAGATGTACCTTATCATGCCAATAAAGTGATTTGTATTGTATTGTATTGTATTGAGTGGTGTGGGGTATAATTGTTTTACAGTGAAGGGTGTGGGGTATATCTTTTACAGTGAAGGGTGTGGGGTATATCTGTTTTACAGTGAAGTGTGTGGGGTATATCAGAGTGTCACAGTGAAGGGTATGGGGTATATCAGTGTTACAGTGAAGGGTGTGGGGTATATCTGCTTTACAGTGAGGGGTGTGGGGTATATCCGTGTTACAGTGAAGGGTGTGGGGTTTATCAGAGTGTTACAGTGAAGGTTGTGGGGTATATCAGAGTGTTACAGTGAGGGGTGTGGGGTATATCAGAGTGTTACAGTGAGGGGTGTGGGGTATATTAGAGTGTTACAGTGAGGGGTGTGGGGTATGTCATTGTTACAGTGAGGGGTGTGGGGTATATCAGAGTGTTAAAGTGAGGGGTGTGGGGTATAGCAGTGTTACAGTGAGGGGTGTGGGGTATAGCAGTGTTACAGTGAGCGGTGTGGGGTATAGCAGTGTTACAGTGAAGGGTGTGGGGTATATCTGTTTTACAGTGAAGGGTGTGGGGTATATCAGTGTTACAGTGCAGGTTGTGGGGTATATCTGTTTTACAGTGAAGGGTGTAGGATATATCTGTTTTACAGTTAAGGGTGTGGGGTATATCTGTTTTACAGTGAAGGGTGTGGGGTATATCTGTTTTACAGTGAAGTGTGTGGGGTATATCAGAGTGTCACAGTGAAGGGTATGGGGTATATCAGTGTTACAGTGCAGGGTGTGGGGTATATCTGTTTTACAGTGAAGGGTGTAGGATATATCTGTTTTACAGTGAAGGGTGTGAGGTATATCTGTTTTACAGTGAGTGGTGTGGGGTATATCAGAGTGTTACAGTGAGTGATGTGGGGTATATCAGTGTCACAGTGTGGGGTGTGGGGTATATCAGAGTGTTGCAGTGAGGGGTGTGGGGTAGATCTATGTTATAGTGAGTGCTGTGGGGTATATCAGAGTGTCACAGTGAAGGGTATGGGGTATATCAGTGTTACAGTGAAGGGTGTGGGGTTTATCAGAGTGTTACAGTGAAGGTTGTGGGGTATATCAGAGTGTTACAGTGAGGGGTGTGGGGTATATCAGAGTGTTACAGTGAGGGGTGTGGGGTATATTAGAGTGTTACAGTGAGGGGTGTGGGGTATAGCAGTGTTACAGTGAGGGGTGTGGGGTATAGCAGTGTTACAGTGAGGGGTGTGGGGTATAGCAGTGTTACAGTGAGGGGTATGGGGTATATCTGTTTTACAGTGAGGGGTGTGGGGTATATCTGTTTTACAGTGAAGGGTGTGGGGTATATCTGTTATACAGTGAATCGTGTGGGGTATATCTGTTTTACAATGAGGGGTGAGTGTTACATCAGTGTTACAGTGAGGGGTGTGGATTTATCAGAGTGTTACAGTGTGAGGTGTGGGGTATATCAGTGTTACAGTGAGGTGTGTGGTGTAGATCAGATGTTACAGTGAGAGTTGTGAGGTATATCAGTGTGACAGTGAAGGGTAGAGGGTATATCTGTTTTACAGTGAGGGGTGTGGGGTATAATTATTTTACAGTGAAGGGTGTGGGGTATATCTTTTACAGTGAATGGTGTGGGGTATATCTGTTTTACAGTGAAGTGTGTGGGGTATATCAGAGTGTCACAGTGAAGGGTATGGGGTATATCAGTGTTACAGTGAGGTGTGTGGGATATATCAGAGTGTTACAGTGAGGGGTGTGGGATATATTGGAGTGTTACAGTGAGGGGTGTGGGGAATATCAGTGTTACAGTGAGGGGTGTGGGGTGTATCAGAGTGTTGCAGTGAGGGGTGTGGGATATATCAGAGTGTTACAGTGAGGGGTGTGGGGAATATCAGAGTGTTACAGTGAGGGGTGTGGGGTATATCAGAGTGTTACATTGAGGGGTGTGGGGTATATCAGTGTTACAGTGAGGGGTGTGGGGAATATCAGAGTGTTAC
Source organism: Somniosus microcephalus (assembly GCF_052327205.1). Classification (NCBI taxonomy): domain Eukaryota; kingdom Metazoa; phylum Chordata; class Chondrichthyes; order Squaliformes; family Somniosidae; genus Somniosus; species Somniosus microcephalus. The sequence continues at coordinate 236,692,048 of NC_140996.1, forward strand.
AGTGAGGGGTGTGGGGTATATCAGAGTGTTACAGTGAGGGGTGTGGGGTATATCAGAGTGTTACAGTGAGTGGTGTGGGATATATCAGAGTGTTACAGTGAGGGGTGTGGGGTATATCAGTGTTACAGTGAGGGGTGTGGGGTATATCAGAGTGTTACAGTGAGGGGTGTGGGATATATCAGAGTGTTACAGTGAGGGGTGTGGGACATATCAGAGTGTTGCAGTGAGGGGTGTGGGATATATCAGAGTGTTACAGTGAGGGGTGTGGGATATATCAGAGTGTTACAGTGAGGGGTGTGGGACATATCAGAGTGTTGCAGTGAGGGGTGTGGGATATATCAGAGTGTTACAGTGAGGGGTGTGGGATATATCAGAGTGTTACAGTGAGGGGTGTGGGGAATATCAGTGTGTTACAGTGAGGGGTGTGGGGTATATCAGAGTGTTACATTGAGGGGTGTGGGGTATATCAGTGTTACAGTGAGGGGTGTGGGGAATATCAGAGTGTTACAGTGAGGGGTGTGGGGTATATCAGTGTGTTACAGTGAGGGGTGTGGGGTATATCAGTGTTACAGTGAGGGGTGTGGGGTATATCAGAGTGTTACAGTGAGGGGTGAGGGGTATATCAGTGTTACAGTGAGGTGTGTGGGGTATATCAGTGTGTTACAGTGAGGGGTGAGGGGTATATCAGAGTGTTACAGTGAGGGGTGTGGGGTATATCAGTGTTACAGTGAGGGGTGTGGGGTATATCAGTGTGTTACAGTGAGGGGTGAGGGGTATATCAGAGTGTTACAGTGAGGGGTGTGGGGTATATCAGTGTTAAAGTGAGGGGTGTGGGGTATATCAGTGTGTTACAGTGAGGGGTGTGGGGTATATCAGAGTGTTACAGTGAGGGGTGTGGGGTATATCAGAGTGTTACAGTGAGGGGTGAGGGGTATATCAGAGTTTTACAGTGAGGGGTGTGGGGTATATCAGTGTTACAGTGAGGGGTGTGGGGTATATCAGAGTGTTACAGTGAGGGGTGTGGGATATATCAGAGTGTTACAGTGAGGGGTGAGGGGTATATCAGAGTGTTACAGTGAGTGGTGTGGGATATATCAGAGTGTTACAGTGAGGGGTGAGGGGTATATCAGAGTGTTACAGTGAGGGGTGTGGGATATATCAGAGTGTTACAGTGAGGGGTGTGGGGTATATCAGTGTTACAGTGAGGGGTGTGGGGTATATCAGTGTTACAGTGAGGGGTGTGGGGTATATCAGAGTGTTACAGTGAGGGGTGTGGGGTATATCAGAGTGTTACAGTGAGGGGTGTGGGATATATCAGAGTGTTACAGTGAGGGGTGTGGGGTATATCAGAGTTTTACAGTGAGGGGTGTGGGGTATATCAGTGTTACAGTGAGGGGTGTGGGGTATATCAGAGTGTTACAGTGAGGGGTGAGGGGTATATCAGAGTTTTACAGTGAGGGGTGTGGGGTATATCAGAGTGTTACAGTGAGGGGTGAGGGGTATATCAGAGTTTTACAGTGAGGGGTGTGGGGTATATCAGAGTGTCACAGTGAGGGGTGTGGGGTATATCAGAGTTTTACAGTGAGGGGTGTGGGGTATATCAGTGTTACAGTGAGGGGTGTGGGGTATATCAGAGTGTTACAGTGAGGGGTGTGGGGTATATCAGAGTGTTACAGTGAGGGGTGTGGGGTATATCAGTGTTACAGTGAGGGGTGTGGGGTATATCAGTGTTACAGTGAGGTGTGTGGGGTATATCAGAGTTTTACAGTGAGGGGTGTGGGGTATATCAGTGTTACAGTGAGGGGTGTGGGGTATATCAGAGTGTTACAGTGAGGGGTGTGGGGTATATCAGTGTTACAGTGAGGGGTGTGGGGTATATCAGAGTGTTACAGTGAGGGGTGTGGGATAAATCAGAGTGTTACAGTGAGGGGTGTGGGGAATATCAGAGTCTTACAGTGAGGGGTGTGGGCTATATCAGAGTGTTACATTGAGGGGTGTGGGGTATATCAGTGTTACAGTGAGAGGTGTGGGGAATATCAGAGTGTTACAGTGAGGGGTGTGGGGTATATCAGAGTGTTACAGTGAGGGGCGTGGGATAAATCAGAGTGTTACAGTGAGGGGTGTGGGGAATATCAGAGTCTTACAGTGAGGGGTGTGGGCTATATCAAAGTGTTACATTGAGGGGTGTGGGGTATATCAGTGTTACAGTGAGAGGTGTGGGGAATATCAGAGTGTTACAGTGAGGGGTGTGGGGTATATCAGAGTGTTACAGTGAGGGGTGTGGGGTATATCAGAGTGTTACAGTGAGGGGTGTGGAGTATATCAGAGTGTTACAGTGAGGGGTGTGGGGTATATCAGTGTTACAGTGAGGGGTGTGGGGTATATCAGAGTGTTACAGTGAGGGGTGTGGGGTATATCAGTGTTACAGTGAGGGGTGTGGGGTATATCAGAGTGTTACAGTGAGGGGTGTGGGATATATCAGAGTGTTACAGTGAGGGGTGTGGGATATATCAGAGTTTTACAGTGAGGGGTGTGGGATATATCAGAGTGTTACAGTGAGGGGTGTGGGGAATATCAGAGTGTTACAGTGAGGGGTGTGGGATATATCAGAGTGTTACAGTGAGGGGTGTGGGGTATATCAGAGTGTTACATTGAGGGGTGTGGGATATATCAGAGTGTTACACTGAGGGGTGTGGGGAATATCAGAGTGTTACAGTGAGGGGTGTGGGATATATCAGAGTGTTACATTGATGGGTGTGGGGTATATCAGTGTTACAGTGAGGGGTGTGGGATATATCTGAGTGTTACAGTGAGGGGTGTGGGGAATATCAGAGTGTTGCAGTGAGGGGTGTGGGGTATATCAGGGTGTTACATTGAGGGGTGTGGGGTATATCAGTGTTACAGTGAGGGGTGTGGGGAATATCAGAGTGTTACAGTGAGGGGTGTGGGGTATATCAGAGTGTTACAGTGAGGGGTGAGGGGTATATCAGTGTTACAGTGAGGGATGAGGGGTATATCAGAGTGTTACAGTGAGGGGTGTGGGGTATATCAGTGTGTTACAGTGAGGGGTGTGGGGTATATCAGTGTTACAGTGAGGGGTGTGGGGTATATCAGAGTGTTACAGTGAGGGGTGTGGGGTATATCAGTGTGTTACAGTGAGGTGTGTGGGGTATATCAGAGTGTTACAGTGAGGGGTGTGGGGTATATCAGAGTGTTACAGTGAGGGGTGAGGGGTATATCAGTGTTACAGTGAGGGGTGTGGGGTATATCAGTGTGTTACAGTGAGGGGTGAGGGGTATATCAGAGTGTTACAGTGAGGGGTGTGGGGTGTGGGGTATATCAGTGTGTTACAGTGAGGGGTGAGGGGTATATCAGAGTGTTACAGTGAGGGGTGTGGGGTATATCAGTGTTACAGTGAGGGGTGTGGGGTATATCAGTGTGTTACAGTGAGGGGTGTGGGGTATATCAGAGTGTTACAGTGAGGGGTGTGGGGTATATCAGAGTGTTACAGTGAGTGGTGAGGGGTATATCAGAGTTTTACAGTGAGGGGTGTGGGGTATATCAGTGTTACAGTGAGGGGTGTGGGGTATATCAGAGTGTTACAGTGAGGGGTGTGGGGTATATCACTGTGTTACAGTGAGGGGTGTGGGATATATCAGAGTGTTACAGTGAGGGGTGAGGGGTATATCAGAGTGTTACAGTGAGGGGTGTGGGGTATATCAGTGTTACAGTGAGGGGTGTGGGGTATATCAGTGTGTTACAGTGAGGGGTGTGGGGTATATCAGAGTGTTACAGTGAGGGGTGTGGGGTATATCAGAGTGTTACAGTGAGTGGTGAGGGGTATATCAGGGTTTTACAGTGAGGGGTGTGGGGTATATCAGTGTGTTACAGTGAGGGGTGAGGGGTATATCAGAGTGTTACAGTGAGGGGTGTGGGGTATATCAGTGTTACAGTGAGGGGTGTGGGGTATATCAGTGTGTTACAGTGAGGGGTGTGGGGTATATCAGAGTGTTACAGTGAGGGGTGTGGGGTATATCAGAGTGTTACAGTGAGGGGTGAGGGGTATATCAGAGTGTTACAGTGAGGGGTGTGGGGTATATCAGTGTTACAGTGAGGGGTGTGGGATATATCAGAGTGTTACAGTGAGGGGTGTGGGGTATATCAGTGTTACAGTGAGGGGTGTGGGGTATATCAGTGTTACAGTGAGGGGTGTGGGGTATATCAGAGTGTTACAGTGAGGGGTGTGGGGTATATCAGAGTGTTACAGTGAGGGGTGTGGGATATATCAGAGTGTTGCAGTGAGGGGTGTGGGGTATATCAGGGTGTTACATTGAGGGGTGTGGGGTATATCAGTGTTACAGTGAGGGGTGTGGGGAATATCAGAGTGTTACAGTGAGGGGTGTGGGGTATATCAGAGTGTTACAGTGAGGGGTGAGGGGTATATCAGTGTTACAGTGAGGGATGAGGGGTATATCAGAGTGTTACAGTGAGGGGTGTGGGGTATATCAGTGTGTTACAGTGAGGGGTGTGGGGTATATCAGTGTTACAGTGAGGGGTGTGGGGTATATCAGAGTGTTACAGTGAGGGGTGTGGGGTATATCAGTGTGTTACAGTGAGGTGTGTGGGGTATATCAGAGTGTTACAGTGAGGGGTGTGGGGTATATCAGAGTTTTACAGTGAGGGGTGTGGGGTATATCAGTGTTACAGTGAGGGGTGTGGGGTATATCAGAGTGTTACAGTGAGGGGTGAGGGGTATATCAGAGTTTTACAGTGAGGGGTGTGGGGTATATCAGAGTGTTACAGTGAGGGGTGAGGGGTATATCAGAGTTTTACAGTGAGGGGTGTGGGGTATATCAGAGTGTCACAGTGAGGGGTGTGGGGTATATCAGAGTTTTACAGTGAGGGGTGTGGGGTATATCAGTGTTACAGTGAGGGGTGTGGGGTATATCAGAGTGTTACAGTGAGGGGTGTGGGGTATATCAGAGTGTTACAGTGAGGGGTGTGGGGTATATCAGTGTTACAGTGAGGGGTGTGGGGTATATCAGTGTTACAGTGAGGTGTGTGGGGTATATCAGAGTTTTACAGTGAGGGGTGTGGGGTATATCAGTGTTACAGTGAGGGGTGTGGGGTATATCAGAGTGTTACAGTGAGGGGTGTGGGGTATATCAGTGTTACAGTGAGGGGTGTGGGGTATATCAGAGTGTTACAGTGAGGGGTGTGGGATAAATCAGAGTGTTACAGTGAGGGGTGTGGGGAATATCAGAGTCTTACAGTGAGGGGTGTGGGCTATATCAGAGTGTTACATTGAGGGGTGTGGGGTATATCAGTGTTACAGTGAGAGGTGTGGGGAATATCAGAGTGTTACAGTGAGGGGTGTGGGGTATATCAGAGTGTTACAGTGAGGGGCGTGGGATAAATCAGAGTGTTACAGTGAGGGGTGTGGGGAATATCAGAGTCTTACAGTGAGGGGTGTGGGCTATATCAAAGTGTTACATTGAGGGGTGTGGGGTATATCAGTGTTACAGTGAGAGGTGTGGGGAATATCAGAGTGTTACAGTGAGGGGTGTGGGGTATATCAGAGTGTTACAGTGAGGGGTGTGGGGTATATCAGAGTGTTACAGTGAGGGGTGTGGAGTATATCAGAGTGTTACAGTGAGGGGTGTGGGGTATATCAGTGTTACAGTGAGGGGTGTGGGGTATATCAGAGTGTTACAGTGAGGGGTGTGGGGTATATCAGTGTTACAGTGAGGGGTGTGGGGTATATCAGAGTGTTACAGTGAGGGGTGTGGGATATATCAGAGTGTTACAGTGAGGGGTGTGGGATATATCAGAGTTTTACAGTGAGGGGTGTGGGATATATCAGAGTGTTACAGTGAGGGGTGTGGGGAATATCAGAGTGTTACAGTGAGGGGTGTGGGATATATCAGAGTGTTACAGTGAGGGGTGTGGGGTATATCAGAGTGTTACATTGAGGGGTGTGGGATATATCAGAGTGTTACACTGAGGGGTGTGGGGAATATCAGAGTGTTACAGTGAGGGGTGTGGGATATATCAGAGTGTTACATTGATGGGTGTGGGGTATATCAGTGTTACAGTGAGGGGTGTGGGATATATCTGAGTGTTACAGTGAGGGGTGTGGGGAATATCAGAGTGTTGCAGTGAGGGGTGTGGGGTATATCAGGGTGTTACATTGAGGGGTGTGGGGTATATCAGTGTTACAGTGAGGGGTGTGGGGAATATCAGAGTGTTACAGTGAGGGGTGTGGGGTATATCAGAGTGTTACAGTGAGGGGTGAGGGGTATATCAGTGTTACAGTGAGGGATGAGGGGTATATCAGAGTGTTACAGTGAGGGGTGTGGGGTATATCAGTGTGTTACAGTGAGGGGTGTGGGGTATATCAGTGTTACAGTGAGGGGTGTGGGGTATATCAGAGTGTTACAGTGAGGGGTGTGGGGTATATCAGTGTGTTACAGTGAGGTGTGTGGGGTATATCAGAGTGTTACAGTGAGGGGTGTGGGGTATATCAGAGTGTTACAGTGAGGGGTGAGGGGTATATCAGTGTTACAGTGAGGGGTGTGGGGTATATCAGTGTGTTACAGTGAGGGGTGAGGGGTATATCAGAGTGTTACAGTGAGGGGTGTGGGGTGTGGGGTATATCAGTGTGTTACAGTGAGGGGTGAGGGGTATATCAGAGTGTTACAGTGAGGGGTGTGGGGTATATCAGTGTTACAGTGAGGGGTGTGGGGTATATCAGTGTGTTACAGTGAGGGGTGTGGGGTATATCAGAGTGTTACAGTGAGGGGTGTGGGGTATATCAGAGTGTTACAGTGAGTGGTGAGGGGTATATCAGAGTTTTACAGTGAGGGGTGTGGGGTATATCAGTGTTACAGTGAGGGGTGTGGGGTATATCAGAGTGTTACAGTGAGGGGTGTGGGGTATATCACTGTGTTACAGTGAGGGGTGTGGGATATATCAGAGTGTTACAGTGAGGGGTGAGGGGTATATCAGAGTGTTACAGTGAGGGGTGTGGGGTATATCAGTGTTACAGTGAGGGGTGTGGGGTATATCAGTGTGTTACAGTGAGGGGTGTGGGGTATATCAGAGTGTTACAGTGAGGGGTGTGGGGTATATCAGAGTGTTACAGTGAGTGGTGAGGGGTATATCAGAGTTTTACAGTGAGGGGTGTGGGGTATATCAGTGTGTTACAGTGAGGGGTGAGGGGTATATCAGAGTGTTACAGTGAGGGGTGTGGGGTATATCAGTGTTACAGTGAGGGGTGTGGGGTATATCAGTGTGTTACAGTGAGGGGTGTGGGGTATATCAGAGTGTTACAGTGAGGGGTGTGGGGTATATCAGAGTGTTACAGTGAGGGGTGAGGGGTATATCAGAGTGTTACAGTGAGGGGTGTGGGGTATATCAGTGTTACAGTGAGGGGTGTGGGATATATCAGAGTGTTACAGTGAGGGGTGTGGGGTATATCAGTGTTACAGTGAGGGGTGTGGGGTATATCAGTGTTACAGTGAGGGGTGTGGGGTATATCAGAGTGTTACAGTGAGGGGTGTGGGGTATATCAGAGTGTTACAGTGAGGGGTGTGGGATATATCAGAGTGTTACAGTGAGGGGTGTGGGGTATATCAGAGTTTTACAGTGAGGGGTGTGGGGTATATCAGTGTTACAGTGAGGGGTGTGGGGTATATCAGAGTGTTACAGTGAGGGGTGAGGGGTATATCAGAGTTTTACAGTGAGGGGTGTGGGGTATATCAGAGTGTTACAGTGAGGGGTGAGGGGTATATCAGAGTTTTACAGTGAGGGGTGTGGGGTATATCAGAGTGTCACAGTGAGGGGTGTGGGGTATATCAGAGTTTTACAGTGAGGGGTGTGGGGTATATCAGTGTTACAGTGAGGGGTGTGGGGTATATCAGAGTGTTACAGTGAGGGGTGTGGGGTATATCAGAGTGTTACAGTGAGGGGTGTGGGGTATATCAGTGTTACAGTGAGGGGTGTGGGGTATATCAGTGTTACAGTGAGGTGTGTGGGGTATATCAGAGTTTTACAGTGAGGGGTGTGGGGTATATCAGTGTTACAGTGAGGGGTGTGGGGTATATCAGAGTGTTACAGTGAGGGGTGTGGGGTATATCAGTGTTACAGTGAGGGGTGTGGGGTATATCAGAGTGTTACAGTGAGGGGTGTGGGATAAATCAGAGTGTTACAGTGAGGGGTGTGGGGAATATCAGAGTCTTACAGTGAGGGGTGTGGGCTATATCAGAGTGTTACATTGAGGGGTGTGGGGTATATCAGTGTTACAGTGAGAGGTGTGGGGAATATCAGAGTGTTACAGTGAGGGGTGTGGGGTATATCAGAGTGTTACAGTGAGGGGCGTGGGATAAATCAGAGTGTTACAGTGAGGGGTGTGGGGAATATCAGAGTCTTACAGTGAGGGGTGTGGGCTATATCAAAGTGTTACATTGAGGGGTGTGGGGTATATCAGTGTTACAGTGAGAGGTGTGGGGAATATCAGAGTGTTACAGTGAGGGGTGTGGGGTATATCAGAGTGTTACAGTGAGGGGTGTGGGGTATATCAGAGTGTTACAGTGAGGGGTGTGGAGTATATCAGAGTGTTACAGTGAGGGGTGTGGGGTATATCAGTGTTACAGTGAGGGGTGTGGGGTATATCAGAGTGTTACAGTGAGGGGTGTGGGGTATATCAGAGTGTTACATTGAGGGGTGTGGGATATATCAGAGTGTTACACTGAGGGGTGTGGGGAATATCAGAGTGTTACAGTGAGGGGTGTGGGATATATCAGAGTGTTACATTGAGGGGTGTGGGGTATATCAGTGTTACAGTGAGGGGTGTGGGATATATCTGAGTGTTACAGTGAGGGGTGTGGGGAATATCAGTGTTACAGTGAGGGGTGTGGGATATATCTGAGTGTTACAGTGAGGGGTGTGGGGAATATCAGAGTGTTGCAGTGAGGGGTGTGGGGTATATCAGGGTGTTACATTGAGGGGTGTGGGGTATATCAGTGTTACAGTGAGGGGTGTGGGGAATATCAGAGTGTTACAGTGAGGGGTGTGGGGTATATCAGAGTGTTACAGTGAGGGGTGAGGGGTATATCAGTGTTACAGTGAGGGATGAGGGGTATATCAGAGTGTTACAGTGAGGGGTGTGGGGTATATCAGTGTGTTACAGTGAGGGGTGTGGGGTATATCAGTGTTACAGTGAGGGGTGTGGGGTATATCAGAGTGTTACAGTGAGGGGTGTGGGGTATATCAGTGTGTTACAGTGAGGTGTGTGGGGTATATCAGAGTGTTACAGTGAGGGGTGTGGGGTATATCAGAGTGTTACAGTGAGGGGTGAGGGGTATATCAGTGTTACAGTGAGGGGTGTGGGGTATATCAGTGTGTTACAGTGAGGGGTGAGGGGTATATCAGAGTGTTACAGTGAGGGGTGTGGGGTGTGGGGTATATCAGTGTGTTACAGTGAGGGGTGAGGGGTATATCAGAGTGTTACAGTGAGGGGTGTGGGGTATATCAGTGTTACAGTGAGGGGTGTGGGGTATATCAGTGTGTTACAGTGAGGGGTGTGGGGTATATCAGAGTGTTACAGTGAGGGGTGTGGGGTATATCAGAGTGTTACAGTGAGTGGTGAGGGGTATATCAGAGTTTTACAGTGAGGGGTGTGGGGTATATCAGTGTTACAGTGAGGGGTGTGGGGTATATCAGAGTGTTACAGTGAGGGGTGTGGGGTATATCACTGTGTTACAGTGAGGGGTGTGGGATATATCAGAGTGTTACAGTGAGGGGTGAGGGGTATATCAGAGTGTTACAGTGAGGGGTGTGGGGTATATCAGTGTTACAGTGAGGGGTGTGGGGTATATCAGTGTGTTACAGTGAGGGGTGTGGGGTATATCAGAGTGTTACAGTGAGGGGTGTGGGGTATATCAGAGTGTTACAGTGAGTGGTGAGGGGTATATCAGAGTTTTACAGTGAGGGGTGTGGGGTATATCAGTGTGTTACAGTGAGGGGTGAGGGGTATATCAGAGTGTTACAGTGAGGGGTGTGGGGTATATCAGTGTTACAGTGAGGGGTGTGGGGTATATCAGTGTGTTACAGTGAGGGGTGTGGGGTATATCAGAGTGTTACAGTGAGGGGTGTGGGGTATATCAGAGTGTTACAGTGAGGGGTGAGGGGTATATCAGAGTGTTACAGTGAGGGGTGTGGGGTATATCAGTGTTACAGTGAGGGGTGTGGGGTATATCAGTGTGTTACAGTGAGGGGTGTGGGGTATATCAGAGTGTTACAGTGAGGGGTGTGGGGTATATCAGAGTGTTACAGTGAGTGGTGAGGGGTATATCAGAGCTTTACAGTGAGGGGTGTGGGGTATATCAGTGTTACAGTGAGGGGTGTGGGGTATATCAGAGTGTTACAGTGAGGGGTGTGGGGTATATCACTGTGTTACAGTGAGGGGTGTGGGATATATCAGAGTGTTACAGTGAGGGGTGAGGGGTATATCAGAGTGTTACAGTGAGGGGTGAGGGGTATATCAGAGTGTTACAGTGAGGGGTGAGGGGTATATCAGAGTGTTACAGTGAGGGGTGTGGGGAATATCAGAGTGTTACAGTGAGGGGTGTGGAGTATATCAGAGTGTTACAGTGAGGGGTGTGGGGTATCAGTGTGTTACAGTGAGGGGTGTGGGGTATATCAGAGTGTTACAGTGAGGGGTGTGGGGAATATCAGAGTGTTACAGTGAGGGGTGTGGGGTATATCAGTGTTACAGTGAGTGGTGTGGGGTATATCAGTGTGTTACAGTGAGGGGTGTGGGATATATCAGAGTGTTACAGTGAGGGGTGTGGGGAATATCAGAGTATTACAGTGAGGGGTGTGGGGAATATCAGAGTGTTACAGTGAGGGGTGTGGGGTATATCACTGTGTTACAGTGAGGGGTGTGGGATATATCAGAGTGTTACAGTGAGGGGTGAGGGGTATATCAGAGTGTTACAGTGAGGGGTGAGGGGTATATCAGAGTGTTACACTGATGGGTGTGGGGTATATCAGAGTTTTACAGTGAGGGGTGTGGGGAATATCAGAGTGTTACAGTGAGGGGTGTGGAGTATATCAGAGTGTTACAGTGAGGGGTGTGGGGTATATCAGAGTGTTACAGTGAGGGGTGTGGGGTATATCAGTGTTACAGTGAGGGGTGTGGGGTATATCAGAGTGTTACAGTGAGGGGTGTGGGATATATCAGAGTGTTACAGTGAGGGGTGTGGGATATATCAGAGTTTTACAGTGAGGGGTGTGGGATATATCAGAGTGTTACAGTGAGGGGTGTGGGGAATATCAGAGTGTTACAGTGAGGGGTGTGGGATATATCAGAGTGTTACAGTGAGGGGTGTGGGGTATATCAGAGTGTTACATTGAGGGGTGTGGGATATATCAGAGTGTTACACTGAGGGGTGTGGGGAATATCAGAGTGTTACAGTGAGGGGTGTGGGATATATCAGAGTGTTACATTGATGGGTGTGGGGTATATCAGTGTTACAGTGAGGGGTGTGGGATATATCTGAGTGTTACAGTGAGGGGTGTGGGGAATATCAGAGTGTTGCAGTGAGGGGTGTGGGGTATATCAGGGTGTTACATTGAGGGGTGTGGGGTATATCAGTGTTACAGTGAGGGGTGTGGGGAATATCAGAGTGTTACAGTGAGGGGTGTGGGGTATATCAGAGTGTTACAGTGAGGGGTGAGGGGTATATCAGTGTTACAGTGAGGGATGAGGGGTATATCAGAGTGTTACAGTGAGGGGTGTGGGGTATATCAGTGTGTTACAGTGAGGGGTGTGGGGTATATCAGTGTTACAGTGAGGGGTGTGGGGTATATCAGAGTGTTACAGTGAGGGGTGTGGGGTATATCAGTGTGTTACAGTGAGGTGTGTGGGGTATATCAGAGTGTTACAGTGAGGGGTGTGGGGTATATCAGAGTGTTACAGTGAGGGGTGAGGGGTATATCAGTGTTACAGTGAGGGGTGTGGGGTATATCAGTGTGTTACAGTGAGGGGTGAGGGGTATATCAGAGTGTTACAGTGAGGGGTGTGGGGTGTGGGGTATATCAGTGTGTTACAGTGAGGGGTGAGGGGTATATCAGAGTGTTACAGTGAGGGGTGTGGGGTATATCAGTGTTACAGTGAGGGGTGTGGGGTATATCAGTGTGTTACAGTGAGGGGTGTGGGGTATATCAGAGTGTTACAGTGAGGGGTGTGGGGTATATCAGAGTGTTACAGTGAGTGGTGAGGGGTATATCAGAGTTTTACAGTGAGGGGTGTGGGGTATATCAGTGTTACAGTGAGGGGTGTGGGGTATATCAGAGTGTTACAGTGAGGGGTGTGGGGTATATCACTGTGTTACAGTGAGGGGTGTGGGATATATCAGAGTGTTACAGTGAGGGGTGAGGGGTATATCAGAGTGTTACAGTGAGGGGTGTGGGGTATATCAGTGTTACAGTGAGGGGTGTGGGGTATATCAGTGTGTTACAGTGAGGGGTGTGGGGTATATCAGAGTGTTACAGTGAGGGGTGTGGGGTATATCAGAGTGTTACAGTGAGTGGTGAGGGGTATATCAGAGTTTTACAGTGAGGGGTGTGGGGTATATCAGTGTGTTACAGTGAGGGGTGAGGGGTATATCAGAGTGTTACAGTGAGGGGTGTGGGGTATATCAGTGTTACAGTGAGGGGTGTGGGGTATATCAGTGTGTTACAGTGAGGGGTGTGGGGTATATCAGAGTGTTACAGTGAGGGGTGTGGGGTATATCAGAGTGTTACAGTGAGGGGTGAGGGGTATATCAGAGTGTTACAGTGAGGGGTGTGGGGTATATCAGTGTTACAGTGAGGGGTGTGGGATATATCAGAGTGTTACAGTGAGGGGTGTGGGGTATATCAGTGTTACAGTGAGGGGTGTGGGGTATATCAGTGTTACAGTGAGGGGTGTGGGGTATATCAGAGTGTTACAGTGAGGGGTGTGGGGTATATCAGAGTGTTACAGTGAGGGGTGTGGGATATATCAGAGTGTTACAGTGAGGGGTGTGGGGTATATCAGAGTTTTACAGTGAGGGGTGTGGGGTATATCAGTGTTACAGTGAGGGGTGTGGGGTATATCAGAGTGTTACAGTGAGGGGTGAGGGGTATATCAGAGTTTTACAGTGAGGGGTGTGGGGTATATCAGAGTGTTACAGTGAGGGGTGAGGGGTATATCAGAGTTTTACAGTGAGGGGTGTGGGGTATATCAGAGTGTCACAGTGAGGGGTGTGGGGTATATCAGAGTTTTACAGTGAGGGGTGTGGGGTATATCAGTGTTACAGTGAGGGGTGTGGGGTATATCAGAGTGTTACAGTGAGGGGTGTGGGGTATATCAGAGTGTTACAGTGAGGGGTGTGGGGTATATCAGTGTTACAGTGAGGGGTGTGGGGTATATCAGTGTTACAGTGAGGTGTGTGGGGTATATCAGAGTTTTACAGTGAGGGGTGTGGGGTATATCAGTGTTACAGTGAGGGGTGTGGGGTATATCAGAGTGTTACAGTGAGGGGTGTGGGGTATATCAGTGTTACAGTGAGGGGTGTGGGGTATATCAGAGTGTTACAGTGAGGGGTGTGGGATAAATCAGAGTGTTACAGTGAGGGGTGTGGGGAATATCAGAGTCTTACAGTGAGGGGTGTGGGCTATATCAGAGTGTTACATTGAGGGGTGTGGGGTATATCAGTGTTACAGTGAGAGGTGTGGGGAATATCAGAGTGTTACAGTGAGGGGTGTGGGGTATATCAGAGTGTTACAGTGAGGGGCGTGGGATAAATCAGAGTGTTACAGTGAGGGGTGTGGGGAATATCAGAGTCTTACAGTGAGGGGTGTGGGCTATATCAAAGTGTTACATTGAGGGGTGTGGGGTATATCAGTGTTACAGTGAGAGGTGTGGGGAATATCAGAGTGTTACAGTGAGGGGTGTGGGGTATATCAGAGTGTTACAGTGAGGGGTGTGGGGTATATCAGAGTGTTACAGTGAGGGGTGTGGAGTATATCAGAGTGTTACAGTGAGGGGTGTGGGGTATATCAGTGTTACAGTGAGGGGTGTGGGGTATATCAGAGTGTTACAGTGAGGGGTGTGGGGTATATCAGTGTTACAGTGAGGGGTGTGGGGTATATCAGAGTGTTACAGTGAGGGGTGTGGGATATATCAGAGTGTTACAGTGAGGGGTGTGGGATATATCAGAGTTTTACAGTGAGGGGTGTGGGATATATCAGAGTGTTACAGTGAGGGGTGTGGGGAATATCAGAGTGTTACAGTGAGGGGTGTGGGATATATCAGAGTGTTACAGTGAGGGGTGTGGGGTATATCAGAGTGTTACATTGAGGGGTGTGGGATATATCAGAGTGTTACACTGAGGGGTGTGGGGAATATCAGAGTGTTACAGTGAGGGGTGTGGGATATATCAGAGTGTTACATTGAGGGGTGTGGGGTATATCAGTGTTACAGTGAGGGGTGTGGGATATATCTGAGTGTTACAGTGAGGGGTGTGGGGAATATCAGAGTGTTGCAGTGAGGGGTGTGGGGTATATCAGGGTGTTACATTGAGGGGTGTGGGGTATATCAGTGTTACAGTGAGGGGTGTGGGGAATATCAGAGTGTTACAGTGAGGGGTGTGGGGTATATCAGAGTGTTACAGTGAGGGGTGAGGGGTATATCAGTGTTACAGTGAGGGATGAGGGGTATATCAGAGTGTTACAGTGAGGGGTGTGGGGTATATCAGTGTGTTACAGTGAGGGGTGTGGGGTATATCAGTGTTACAGTGAGGGGTGTGGGGTATATCAGAGTGTTACAGTGAGGGGTGTGGGGTATATCAGTGTGTTACAGTGAGGTGTGTGGGGTATATCAGAGTGTTACAGTGAGGGGTGTGGGGTATATCAGAGTGTTACAGTGAGGGGTGAGGGGTATATCAGTGTTACAGTGAGGGGTGTGGGGTATATCAGTGTGTTACAGTGAGGGGTGAGGGGTATATCAGAGTGTTACAGTGAGGGGTGTGGGGTGTGGGGTATATCAGTGTGTTACAGTGAGGGGTGAGGGGTATATCAGAGTGTTACAGTGAGGGGTGTGGGGTATATCAGTGTTACAGTGAGGGGTGTGGGGTATATCAGTGTGTTACAGTGAGGGGTGTGGGGTATATCAGAGTGTTACAGTGAGGGGTGTGGGGTATATCAGAGTGTTACAGTGAGTGGTGAGGGGTATATCAGAGTTTTACAGTGAGGGGTGTGGGGTATATCAGTGTTACAGTGAGGGGTGTGGGGTATATCAGAGTGTTACAGTGAGGGGTGTGGGGTATATCACTGTGTTACAGTGAGGGGTGTGGGATATATCAGAGTGTTACAGTGAGGGGTGAGGGGTATATCAGAGTGTTACAGTGAGGGGTGTGGGGTATATCAGTGTTACAGTGAGGGGTGTGGGGTATATCAGTGTGTTACAGTGAGGGGTGTGGGGTATATCAGAGTGTTACAGTGAGGGGTGTGGGGTATATCAGAGTGTTACAGTGAGTGGTGAGGGGTATATCAGAGTTTTACAGTGAGGGGTGTGGGGTATATCAGTGTGTTACAGTGAGGGGTGAGGGGTATATCAGAGTGTTACAGTGAGGGGTGTGGGGTATATCAGTGTTACAGTGAGGGGTGTGGGGTATATCAGTGTGTTACAGTGAGGGGTGTGGGGTATATCAGAGTGTTACAGTGAGGGGTGTGGGGTATATCAGAGTGTTACAGTGAGGGGTGAGGGGTATATCAGAGTGTTACAGTGAGGGGTGTGGGGTATATCAGTGTTACAGTGAGGGGTGTGGGGTATATCAGTGTGTTACAGTGAGGGGTGTGGGGTATATCAGAGTGTTACAGTGAGGGGTGTGGGGTATATCAGAGTGTTACAGTGAGTGGTGAGGGGTATATCAGAGCTTTACAGTGAGGGGTGTGGGGTATATCAGTGTTACAGTGAGGGGTGTGGGGTATATCAGAGTGTTACAGTGAGGGGTGTGGGGTATATCACTGTGTTACAGTGAGGGGTGTGGGATATATCAGAGTGTTACAGTGAGGGGTGAGGGGTATATCAGAGTGTTACAGTGAGGGGTGAGGGGTATATCAGAGTGTTACAGTGAGGGGTGAGGTGTATATCAGAGTGTTACAGTGAGGGGTGTGGGGAATATCAGAGTGTTACAGTGAGGGGTGTGGAGTATATCAGAGTGTTACAGTGAGGGGTGTGGGGTATCAGTGTGTTACAGTGAGGGGTGTGGGGTATATCAGAGTGTTACAGTGAGGGGTGTGGGGAATATCAGAGTGTTACAGTGAGGGGTGTGGGGTATATCAGTGTTACAGTGAGTGGTGTGGGGTATATCAGTGTGTTACAGTGAGGGGTGTGGGATATATCAGAGTGTTACAGTGAGGGGTGTGGGGAATATCAGAGTATTACAGTGAGGGGTGTGGGGAATATCAGAGTGTTACAGTGAGGGGTGTGGGGTATATCACTGTGTTACAGTGAGGGGTGTGGGATATATCAGAGTGTTACAGTGAGGGGTGAGGGGTATATCAGAGTGTTACAGTGAGGGGTGAGGGGTATATCAGAGTGTTACACTGATGGGTGTGGGGTATATCAGAGTTTTACAGTGAGGGGTGTGGGGAATATCAGAGTGTTACAGTGAGGGGTGTGGAGTATATCAGAGTGTTACAGTGAGGGGTGTGGAGTATATCAGAGTGTTACAGTGAGGGGTGTGGGGTATATCAGTGTGTTACAGTGAGGGGTGTGGGGTATATCAGAGTGTTACAGTGAGGGGTGTGGGGTATATCAGTGTGTTACAGTGAGGGGTGTGGGGTATATCAGAGTGTTACAGTGAGGGGTGTGGGGAATATCAGAGTGTTACAGTGAGGGGTGTGGGGAATATCAGTGTTACAGTGAGGGGTGTGGGGAATATCAGTGTTACAGTGAGGGGTGTGGGGTATATCAGTGTGTTACAGTGAGGGGTGTGGGGTATATCAGAGTGTTACAGTGAGGGGTGTGGGGAATATCAGAGTGTTACAGTGAGGGGTGTGGAGTATATCAGAGTGTTACAGTGAGGGGTGTGGGGAATATCAGAGTGTTACAGTGAGGGGTGTGGGGTATATCAGAGTGTTACAGTGAGGGGTGTGGGGTATATCAGAGTGTTACAGTGAGGGGTGTGGGGTATATCAGAGTGTTACAGTGAGGGGTGTGGGGAATATCAGAGTGTTACAGTGAGGGGTGTGGGGAATATCAGAGTGTTACAGTGAGGGGTGTGGGGTATATCAGAGTGTTACAGTGAGGGGTGTGGGGTATATCAGAGTGTTACAGTGAGGGGTGTGGGGAATATCAGAGTATTACAGTGAGGGGTGTGGGGAATATCAGAGTGTTACAGTGAGGGGTGTGGGGAATATCAGAGTATTACAGTGAGGGGTGTGGGGAATATCAGAGTGGGGAATATCAGAGTCAACTAGTCCTGGGACTCAGTGAAGTAACTACTAACAATACTAACAATAACCAGCCCCAGGACAGTGACAGGGTAACACAAAGAATTCGACCCAACACAATCGTCGCTAAGCAAAAGGAAAAATATCTGACATATTGGGCAGAAACAACAAAAACCCAAAGCAAACTCAATTGCTACTTGGCCCTAAACAGACAATACAACATAGCTGATTACCTGACCATGGTAAAGGATAACAAACTGAGAAGAACCTTGACATGGTACAGACTTAGCGAACATAGCCTAGCGATCGAAAAAGGCAGACACAGGCAGACCAGGCTGCCAAGAGAGGACAGGATATGCTCTCACTGCAGTCAGGGAGTGGTGGAGACAGAGATGCACTTCCTCACAGCTTGTGGAAAATATCAGGGCATCAGGGAGAATTTCTACCAAAAATTCTCACAAATATGCCCTGATTTCAGAAATCTGAATGACAACCAAAAACTCCCATTCCTACTGGGAGAGGAGAGAAGCTGTGTAACGCTGGCGGCGCACTATGTTGCAGCTTGCCATGAACAGAGGGACAACCAGTAAGCTAAGAAAAAAATATATATAAACAATGCGAATGTATATTTATACACTCAGGGATATACCTGTTTATACACTGTATGAATAGAACTGCGTTTATGTGCTGAACCATAAATGTATTTTGATGCTTTGGCAACATAAGATGTAACTTATCATGCCAATAAAGCGATTTAAATTGTAAATTGTAAAAAAAAAAAAAAAAAAAATTGTAATTGTTGCAGTGAGGGGTGTGGGATATACCAGAGTGTTACAGTGAGGGGTGAGGGGTATATCAGAGTGTTACAGTGAGGGGTGTGGGGTATATCAGAGTGTTACAGTGAGGGGTGTGGGGTATATCAGAGTGTTACAGTGAGGGGTGAGGGGTATATCAGAGTGTTACAGTGAGGGGTGAGGGGTATATCAGAGTGTTACACTGAGGGGTGTGGGGTATATCAGAGTTTTACAGTGAGGGGTGTGGGGTATATCAGAGTGTTACAGTGAGGGGTGTGGGGAATATCAGAGTGTTACAGTGAGGGGTGTGGAGTATATCAGAGTGTTACAGTGAGGGGTGTGGAGTATATCAGAGTGTTAAAGTGAGGGGTGTGGGGTATATCAGAGTGTTACAGTGAGGGGTGTGGGGTATATCAGAGTGTTAAAGTGAGGGGTGTGGGGTATATCAGAGTGTTACAGTGAGGGGTGTGGGGTATATCAGAGTGTTACAGTGAGGGGTGTGGGGTATATCAGAGTGTTACAGTGAGGGGTGTGGGGTATATCAGTGTGTTACAGTGAGGGGTGTGGGGAATATCAGAGTGTTACAGTGAGGGGTGTGGGGAATATCAGTGTTACAGTGAGGGGTGTGGGGAATATCAGTGTTACAGTGAGGGGTGTGGGGTATATCAGTGTGTTACAGTGAGGGGTGTGGGGTATATCAGAGTGTTACAGTGAGGGGTGTGGGGAATAGCAGAGTGTTACAGTGAGGGGTGTGGAGTATATCAGAGTGTTACAGTGAGGGGTGTGGGGAATATCAGAGTGTTACAGTGAGGGGTGTGGGGTATATCAGAGTGTTACAGTGAGGGGTGTGGGGTATATCAGAGTGTTACAGTGAGGGGTGTGGGGTATATCAGAGTGTTACAGTGAGGGGTGTGGGGAATATCAGAGTGTTACAGTGAGGGGTGTGGGGAATATCAGAGTGTTACAGTGAGGGGTGTGGGGTATATCAGAGTGTTACAGTGAGGGGTGTGGGGTATATCAGAGTGTTACAGTGAGGGGTGTGGGGAATATCAGAGTATTACAGTGAGGGGTGTGGGGAATATCAGAGTTACAGTGAGGGGTGTGGGATATATCAGAGTTACAGTGAGGGGTGCGGGGTATATCAGAGTGTTACAGTGAGGGGTGAGGGGTATATCAGAGTGTTACAGTGAGGGGTGTGGGGTATATCAGAGTTTTACAGTGAGGGGTGTGGGGAATATCAGAGTGTTACAGTGAGGGGTGTGGGGTATATCAGAGTGTTACAGTGAGGGGTGTGGGGAATATCAGAGTGTTACAGTGAGGGGTGAGGGGAATATCAGAGTGTTACAGTGAGGGGTGAGGGGTATATCAGAGTGTTACAGTGAGGGGTGTGGGGAATATCAGAGTGTTACAGTGAGGGGTGTGGGGTATATCAGTATTACAGTGAGGGGTGTGGGGTATATCAGAGTGTTACAGTGAGGGGTGTGGGAATATCAGAGTGTTACAGTGAGGGGTGTGGGGTATATCAGAGTGTTACAGTGAGGGGTGTGGGGAATATCAGAGTGTTACAGTGAGGGGTGTGGGGTATATCAGAGTGTTACAGTGAGGGGTGTGGGGTATATCAGAGTTTTACAGTGAGGGGTGTGGGGTATATCAGAGTGTTACAGTGAGGGGTGTGGGGAATATCAGAGTGTTACAGTGAGGGGTGTGGGGTATATCAGAGTGTTACAGTGAGGGGTGTGGGATATATCAGAGTGTTAAAGTGAGGGGTGTGGGGAATATCAGAGTGTTACAGTGAGGTGTGTGGGGTATATCAGAGTGTTACAGTGAGGGGTGTGGGGTATATCAGAGTGTTACAGTGAGGGGTGTGGGGAATATCAGAGTGTTACAGTGAGGGGTGTGGGGTATATCAGAGTGTTACAGTGAGGGGTGTGGGGAATATCAGAGTGTTACAGTGAGGGGTGTGGGGTATATCAGAGTGTTACAGTGAGGGGTGTGGGGAATATCAGAGTATTACAGTGAGGGGTGTGGAGTATATCAGAGTGTTACAGTGAGGGGTGTGGGGTATATCAGAGTGTTACAGTGAGGGGTGTGGGGTATATCAGTGTTACAGTGAGGGGTGTGGGGTCTATCAGAGTGTTACAGTGAGGGGTGTGGGGAATATCAGAGTGTTACAGTGAGGGGTGTGGGGTCTATCAGAGTGTTACAGTGAGGGGTGTGGGGTATATCAGAGTGTTACAGTGAGGGGTGTGGGGAATATCAGAGTGTTACAGTGAGGGGTGTGGCGTCTATCAGAGTGTTACAGTGAGGGGTGTGGGGTATATCAGAGTGTTACAGTGAGGGGTGTGGGGTATATCAGAGTGTTACAGTGAGGGGTGTGGGGTATATCAGAGTGTTACAGTGAGGGGTGTGGGGAATATCAGTGTTACAGTGAGGGGTGTGGGGTATATCAGAGTGTTACAGTGAGGGGTGTGGGGAATATCAGAGTGTTACAGTGAGGGGTGAGGGGTATATCAGAGTGTTACAGTGAGGGGTGTGGGGTATATCAGTGTTACAGTGAGGGGTGTGGGGTATATCAGAATGTTATAGTGAGGGGTGTGGGGAATATCAGAGTGTTACAGTGAGGGGTGTGGGGTATATCAGTGTTACAGTGAGGGGTGTGGGGAATATCAGAGTGTTACAGTGAGGGGTGTGGGGTATATCAGTGTTACAGTGAGGGGTGTGGGGTATATCAGTGTTACAGTGAGGGGTGTGGGGTATATCAGAGTGTTACAGTGAGGGGTGTGGGGAATATCAGTGTTGCAGTGAGGGGCGTGGGGTATATCAGAGTGTTACAGTGAGGGGTGTGGGGAATATCAGTGTTACAGTGAGGGGTGTGGGGTATATCAGTGTGTTACAGTGAGGGGTGTGGGGTATATCAGAGTGTTACAGTGAGGGGTGTGGGGTATATCAGAGTGTTACAGTGAGGGGTGTGGGGTATATCAGAGTGTTACAGTGAGGGGTGTGGGGTATATCAGTGTGTTACAGTGAGGGGTGTGGGGAATATCAGTGTTACAGTGAGGGGTGTGGGGTATATCAGTGTGTTACAGTGAGGGGTGTGGGGTATATCAGAGTGTTACAGTGAGGGGTGTGGGGTATATCAGAGTGTTACAGTGAGGGGTGTGGGGTATATCAGAGTGTTACAGTGAGGGGTGTGGGGTATATCAGAGTGTTACAGTGAGGGGTGTGGGGTATATCAGAGTGTTACAGTGAGGGGTGTGGGGTATATCAGAGTGTTACAGTGAGGGGTGTGGGGTATATCAGTGTGTTACAGTGAGGGGTGTGGGGAATATCAGTGTTACAGTGAGGGGTGTGGGGTATATCAGTGTGTTACAGTGAGGGGTGTGGGGAATATCAGTGTTACAGTGAGGGGTGTGGGGAATATCAGTGTTACAGTGAGGGGTGTGGGGTATATCAGTGTGTTACAGTGAGGGGTGTGGGGTATATCAGAGTGTTACAGTGAGGGGTGTGGGGAATATCAGAGTGTTACAGTGAGGGGTGTGGGGTATATCAGTGTGTTACAGTGAGGGGTGTGGGGTATATCAGAGTGTTACAGTGAGGGGTGTGGGGTATATCAGTGTGTTACAGTGAGAGGTGTGGGGAATATCAGTGTTACAGTGAGGGGTGTGGGGTATATCAGTGTGTTACAGTGAGGGGTGTGGGGTATATCAGAGTGTTACAGTGAGGGGTGTGGGGTATATCAGAGTGTTACAGTGAGGGGTGTGAGGAATATCAGTGTTACAGTGAGGGGTGTGGGGTATATCAGAGTGTTACAGTGAGGGGTGTGGGGAATATCAGAGTATTACAGTGAGGGGTGTGGGGAATATCAGAGTGTTACAGTGAGGGGTGTGGGGTATATCAGAGTATTACAGTGAGGGGTGTGGGGTATATCAGAGTGTTACAGTGAGGGGTGTGGGGAATATCAGAGTATTACAGTGAGGGGTGTGGGGTATATCAGAGTGTTACAGTGAGGGGTGTGGGGTATATCAGAGTGTTACAGTGAGGGGTGTGGGGAATATCAGAGTGTTACAGTGAGGGGTGTGGGGTATATCAGTGTTACAGTGAGGGGTGAGGGGTATATCAGTGTTACAGTGAGGGGTGTGGGGTATATCAGAGTGTTACAGTGAGGGGTGTGGGGAATATCAGTGTTACAGTGAGGGGTGTGGGGTATATCAGAGTGTTACAGTGAGGGGTGTGGGGAATATCAGAGTGTTACAGTGAGGGGTGTGGGGTATATCAGAGTGTTACAGTGAGGGGTGTGGGGAATATCAGAGTGTTACAGTGAGGGGTGTGGGATATATCAGAGTGTTACAGTAAGGGGTGTGGGGTATATCAGAGTGTTACAGTGAGGGGTGTGGTGTATATCTGAGTGTTACAGTGAGGGGTGTGGGGAATATCAGAGTGTTACAGTGAGGGGTGTGGGGTATATCAGAGTGTTACAGTGAGGGGTGTGGGGAATATCAAAGTGTTACAGTGAGGGGTGTGGGGTATATCAGAGTGTTACAGTGAGGGGTGTGGGGAATATCAGAGTGTTACAGTGAGGGGTGTGGGGTATATCAGAGTGTTACAGTGAGGGGTGTGGGGTATATCAGAGTGTTACAGTGAGGGGTGTGGGGTATATCAGAGTGTTACAGTGAGGGGTGTGGGGTATATCAGAGTGTTACAGTGAGGGGTGTGGGGAATATCAGAGTGTTACAGTGAGGGGTGTGGGGTATATCAGAGTGTTACAGTGAGGGGTGTGGGGAATATCAGTGTTACAGTGAGGGGTGTGGGGTATATCAGAGTGTTACACTGAGGGGTGTGGGGTATATCAGTGTTACAGTGAGGGGTGTGGGGTATATCAGAGTGTTACAGTGAGGGGTGTGGGGAATATCAGTGTTGCAGTGAGGGGTGTGGGGTATATCAGAGTGTTACAGTGAGGGGTGTGGGGAATATCAGAGTGTTACAGTGAGGGGTGTGGGATATATCAGAGTGTTACAGTGAGGGGTGTGGGGAATATCAGAGTGTTACAGTGAGGGGTGTGGGGTATATCAGTGTTACAGTGAGGGGTGTGGGGTATATCAGAGTGTTACAGTGAGGGCTGTGGGGTATATCAGAGTGTTACAGTGAGGGGTGTGGGGTATATCAGTGTTACAGTGAGGGGTGTGGGGTATATCAGAGTGTTACAGTGAGGGGTGTGGGGTATATCAGTGTTACAGTGAGGGGTGTGGGGTATATCAGAGTGTTACAGTGAGGGGTGTGGGGTATATCAGAGTGTTACAGTGAGGGGTGTGGGGAATATCAGTGTTACAGTGAGGGGTGTGGGGTATATCAGAGTGTTACACTGAGGGGTGTGGGGTATATCAGAGTTTTACAGTGAGGGGTGTGGAGTATATCAGAGTGTTACAGTGAGGGGTGTGGGGAATATCAGAGTGTTACAGTGAGGGGTGTGGGGAATATCAGTGTTACAGTGAGGGGTGTGGGATATATCAGAGTGTTACAGTGAGGGGTGTGGGGAATATCAGAGTATTACAGTGAGGGGTGTGGGGAATATCAGTGTTACAGTGAGGGGTGTGGGGAATATCAGAGTGTTACAGTGAGGGGTGTGGGGTATATCAGAGTGTTACAGTGAGGGGTGTGGGGAATATCAGAGTATTACAGTGAGGGGTGTGGGGAATATCAGTGTTACAGTGAGGGGTGTGGGGAATATCAGAGTGTTACAGTGAGGGGTGTGGGGTATATCAGTGTTACAGTGAGGGGTGTGGGGAATATCAGAGTATTACAGTGAGGGGTGTGGGGAATATCAGTGTTATAGTGAGGGGTGTGGGGAATATCAGTGTTACAGTGAGGGGTGTGGGGAATATCAGAGTATTACAGTGAGGGGTGTGGGGAATATCAGTGTTACAGTGAGGGGTGTGGGGAATATCAGAGTGTTACAGTGAGGGGTGTGGGTTATATCAGAGTGTTACAGTGAGGGGTGTGGGGAATATCAGAGTATTACAGTGAGGGGTGTGGGGAATATCAGTGTTACAGTGAGGGGTGTGGGGTATATCAGAGTGTTACAGTGAGGGGTGTGGGGTATATCAGAGTGTTACAGTGAGGGGTGTGGGGAATATCAGAGTGTTACAGTGAGGGGTGTGGGGAATATCAGAGTATTACAGTGAGGGGTGTGGGGTATATCAGAGTGTTACAGTGAGGGGTGTGGGGTATATCAGAGTGTTACAGTGAGGGGTGTGGGGTATATCAGAGTGTTACAGTGAGGGGTGTGGGGTATATCAGAGTATTACAGTGAGGGGTGTGGGGTATATCAGAGTGTTACAGTGAGGGGTGTGGGGTATATCAGTGTTACAGTGAGGGGTGTGGGGTATATCAGAGTGTTACTGTGAGGGGTGTGGGGAATATCAGAGTATTACAGTGAGGGGTGTGGGGTATATCAGAGTGTTACAGTGAGGGGTGTGGGGTATATCAGTGTTACAGTGAGGGGTGTGGGGTATATCAGTGTTACAGTGAGGGGTGTGGGGTATATCAGTGTTACAGTGAGGGGTGTGGGGTATATCAGAGTGTTACAGTGAGGGGTGTGGGGAATATCAGAGTGTTACAGTGAGGGGTGTGGGGTATATCAGAGTGTTACAGTGAGGGGTGTGGGGTATATCAGAGTGTTACAGTGAGGGGTGTGGGGAATATCAGAGTGTTACAGTGAGGGGTGTGGGGTATATCAGTGTTACAGTGAGGGGTGTGGGGTATATCAGAGTGTTACATTGAGGGGTGTGGGGTATATCAGTGTTACAGTGAGGGGTGTGGAGTATATCAGAGTGTTACATTGAGGGGTGTGGGGTATATCAGTGTTACAGTGAGGGGTGTGGGGAATATCAGAGTGTTACAGTGAGGGGTGTGGGGTATATCAGAGTGTTACAGTGAGGGGTGTGGGATATATCAGAGTGTTACAGTGAGGGGTGTGGGGTATATCAGTGTTACAGTGAGGGGTGTGGGGTATATCAGAGTGTTACAGTGAGGGGTGTGGGGTATATCAGAGTGTTACAGTGAGGGGTGTGGGGTATATCAGAGTGTTACAGTGAGGGGTGTGGGGAATATCAGAGTGTTACAGTGAGGGGTGTGGGGTATATCAGTGTTACAGTGAGGGGTGTGGGGTATATCAGAGTGTTACAGTGAGGGGTGTGGGGAATATCAGTGTTTCAGTGAGGGGTGTGGGGTATATCAGAGTGTTACAGTGAGGGGTGTGGGGAATATCAGTGTTACAGTGAGGGGTGTGGGGAATATCAGAGTGTTACAGTGAGGGGTGTGGGGAATATCAGAGTTTTACAGTGAGGGGTGTGGGGTATATCAGAGTGTTACAGTGAGGGGTGTGGGGTATATCAGAGTGTTACAGTGAGGGGTGTGGGGAATATCAGAGTTTTACAGTGAGGGGTGTGGGGAATATCAGAGTGTTACAGTGAGGGGTGTGGGGTATATCAGAGTGTTACAGTGAGGGGTGTGGGGTATATCAGTGTTACAGTGAGGGGTGTGGGGAATATCAGAGTGTTACAGTGAGGGGTGTGGGGAATATCAGAGTGTTACAGTGAGGGGTGTGGGGTATATCAGAGTGTTACAGTGAGGGGTGTGGGGAATATCAGAGTGTTACAGTGAGGGGTGTGGGGTATATCAGAGTGTTACTGTGAGGGGTGTGGGGAATATCAGAGTATTACAGTGAGGGGCCCTTGAACCAAGGGGGCATTCTGACTGTGCTAACCAGCCTGGTGAGTCAATTAGTCCTGGGACTCAGTGAAGTAACTACTAACAATACTAACAATAACCAGCCCCAGGACAGTGACAGGGTAACACAAAGAATTCGACCCAACACAATCGTCGCTAAGCAAAAGGAAAAATATCTGACATATTGGGCAGAAACAACAAAAACCCAAAGCAAACTCAATTGCTACTTGGCCCTAAACAGACAATACAACATAGCTGATTACCTGACCATGGTAAAGGATAACAAACTGAGAAGAACCTTGACAAGGTACAGACTTAGCGAACATAGCCTAGCGATCGAAAAAGGCAGACACAGGCAGACCAGGCTGCCAAGAGAGGACAGGATATGCTCTCACTGCAGTCAGGGAGTGGTGGAGACAGAGATGCACTTCCTCACAGCTTGTGGAAAATATCAGGGCATCAGGGAGAATTTCTACCAAAAATTCTCACAAATATGCCCTGATTTCAGAAATCTGAATGACAACCAAAAACTCCCATTCCTACTGGGAGAGGAGAGAAGCTGTATAACACTGGCGGCGCACTATGTTACAGCTTGCCATGAACAGAGGGACAACCAGTAAACTAAGAAAAAAATATATATAAACAATGCGAATGTATATTTATACACTCAGGGATATACCTGTTTATACACTGTATGAATAGAACTGCGTTTATGTGCTAAACCATAAATGTATTTTGATGCTTTGGCAACATAAGATGTAACTTATCATGCCAATAAAGCGATTTAAATTGTAAATTGTAAAATTGAGTGTTGCCAATCTGTTGGTGCAGGGTGTGGGGGATGGAGGCCCTCACAGCCCAGCCCCAGGCACAGCCCTAGCCCCAGGCCCAGCCCTAGCCCCAGCCTCTGCACTGTTGACAACCAGACACGCAAAGACTTTTGATGAGGAGTCAAGGAATCACGAGCTGGAACACCAGCTCTAATTATGTTTTCTTTAACAACAATAATTGCCTGGGAGCGACTGAGGTCAACTGTCGCTTGATTTTTGATTAAATAAAATAAATAAAAATGCCGGAAACACTCATCTAATCAGGAAGCATCTGAAAAGAAAGGCAAGTGTTGACGTGTCCTTGTTGAAGACCGATTTGCACAGTCCAGGGATCAAAACTGGGGCCTCATCAAACTGTATAGCTCACCTCTACCTTGGGCGTTGCATACAGCCCAAGACGTGCGGTTAATGTCATCTTTGAAAAGATGTGCCTCCCCCTTTTAGAAAACTACATCAGTACTTCAGTCTCTCTTTCCTCTTTCTCAAATTCTGTTGATAATTCTGAAGCTGCAAAACCTGTTTTCTGGAGACTGGTTCCTCCCTCGAGGAAGTTACCCAAATCCATTTTGCAAATTTCATTTGAACAAATTGAGCTGACAGTCAAGAGCAGCTGGCAGTTCATGACTGTCTATAACTGGAGCTCGGGGCTGTGCTAGGAGAGTGGGATTCATTATGAACGGTGAGTGGGGTATTTAGTGGTCGGGACTCGGGAGTGGGTTTTGCTCCTTGTAGGGTGGGAAGGCTGCAGTGATCATTGTTAGATACGGGCTCCCTTTTTCTGGGTAGTTCTTTCTCAAAAACATAAAAGAAAGTACGATCAAAAAAGGCCACACAGCCTTTCAATTTTCATCCCTTTATACCCAAACTCTACCATCATAGCCCATCTCTCTAGTGTCTTAACTCTACCATCATAGCCCATCCCTCTAGTGTCCTAACTCTACCAATTCACAATTCACAATTCAAATCGCATTATTGGCATGATAAGTTGCATCTTATGTTGCCAAAGCATCAAAATACATTTATGGTTTAGCACATAAACGCAGTTCTATTCATACAGTGTATAAACAGGTATATCCCTGAGTGTATAAATATACATTCGCATTGTTTATATATATTCTTTTCTTAGTTTACTGGTTGTCCCTCTGTTCATGGCAAGCTGTAACATAGTGTGCCGCCAGTGTTATACAGCTTCTCTCCTCTCCCAGTAGGAATGGGAGTTTTTGGTTGTCATTCAGATTTCTGAAATCAGGGCATATTTGTGAGAATTTTTGGTAGAAATTCTCCCTGATGGCCTGATATTTTCCACAAGCTGTGAGGAAGTGCATCTCTGTCTCCACCACTCCCTGACTGCAGTGAGAGCATATCCTGTCCTCTCTTGGCTGCCTGTGTCTGCCTTTTTCGATCGCTAGGCTATGTTCGCTAAGTCTGTACCTTGTCAAGGTTCTTCTCAGTTTGTTATCCTTTACCATGGTCAGGTAATCAGCGATGTTGTATTGTCTGTTTAGGGCCAAGTAGCAATTGAGTTTGCTTTGGGTTTTTGTTGTTTCTGCCCAATATGTCAGATATTTTTCCTTTTGCTTAGCCAAGCCCTCTAGTGTCCTAACTCTACCATCATAGCCCATCCCTCTAGTGTCCTAACTCTACCATCATAGCCCATCCCTCTAGTGTCTTAACTCTACCATCATAGCCCATCCCTCTAGTGTCCTAACTCTACCAACATAGCCCATCTCTCTCGTGTCCTAACTCTACCATCATAGCCCATCCCTCTAGTGTCTTAACTCTACCATCATAGCCCATCCCTCTAGTGTCCTAACTCTACCATCATAGCCCATCCCTCTAGTGTCCTAACTCTACCATCATAGCCCATCCCTCTAGTGTCCTAACTCTACCATTATAGCCCATCCCTCTAGTGTCCTAACTCTACCATCATAGCCCATCCCTCTAGTGTCCTAACTCTACCATCATAGCCCATCCCTCTAGTGTCCTAACTCTACCATCGTAGCCCATCCCTCTAGTGTCCTAACTCTACCATCATAGCCCATCCCTCTAGTGTCCTAACTCTACCAACATAGCCCATCCCTCTAGTGTCTTAACTCTACCATCATAGCCCATCCCTCCAGTGTCTTAACTCTACCAACATAGCCCATCCCTGTGGTGTCCTAACTCTAACATCATAGCCCATCCCTCTAGTGTCTTAACTCTACCATCATAGCCCATCCCTCTTGTGTCCTAACTGTACCATCATAGCCCATCCCTCTAGTGTCCTAACTCTACCATCATAGCCCATCTCTCTAGTGTCCTAACTTTACCATCATAGCCCATCTCTCTAGTGTCCTAACACTACCATCATAGCCCATCCCTCTAGTGTCCTAGCTCTACCATCATAGCCCATTCCTCTGGTGTCCTAACTCTACCATCATAGCCCATTCCTCTAGTGCCCTAACTCTACCATCATAGCCCATTCCTCCAGTGCCCTAACTCTACCAACATAGCCCATCCCTCTAGTGTCCTAACTCTACCAACATAGCCCATCGCTCTAGTGTCCTAACTCTACCATCATATCCCATCCCTCTAGTGTCCTAACTCTACCATCATAGCCCATCCCTCTAGTGTCCTAACTCTACCATCATAGCCCATCCTTCTAGTGCCCTAACTCTACCAACATAGGCCATCCCTCTAGTGTCCTAACTCCACCATCATAGCCCATTCCTCTAGTGCCCTAGCTTTACCAACACAGCCCATCCCTCCAGTGTCCTAACTCTACCAACACAGCCCATCCCTCTGGTGTCCTAACTCTACCATCATAGCCCATTCCTCTAGTGCCCTAACTCTACCAACACAGCCCATCCCTCTAGTGTCCTAACTCTACCATCATAGCCCATCCCTCTAGTGTCCTAACTCTACCATCATAGCCCATTCCTCTAGTGCCCTAACTCTACCAACATAGCCCATTCCTCTAGTGCCCTAACTCTACCATCATAGCCCATTCCTCTAGTGCCCTAACTCTACCATCATAGCCCATTCCTCTAGTGCCCTAACTCGACCATCATAGCCCATTCCTCTAGTGCCCTAACTCTACCAACATAGCCCATTCCTCTAGTGCCCTAACTCTACCATCATAGCCCATTCCTCTAGTGCCCTAACTCTACCATCATAGCCCATCCCTCTAGTGCCCTAACTCTACCATCATAGCCCATCCCTCTAGTGTCCTAACTCTACCATCATAGCCCATCCCTCTAGTGTCCTAACTCTACCATCATAGCCCATCCCTCTAGTGTCCTAACTCTACCATCATAGCCCATCTCTCTGGTGTCCTAACTCTACCATCATAGCCCATCCCTCTAGTGTCTTAACTCTACCATCATAGCCCATCCCTCTAGTGTCCTAACTCTACCATCATAGCCCATCCCTCTAGTGTCCGAACTCTACCATCATAGCCCATCCCTCTAGTGTCCTAACACTACCATCATAGCCCATCCCTCTAGTGTCTTAACTCTACCATCATAGCCCATCCCTCTCGTGTCTTAACTCTACCATCATAGCCCATCCCTCTAGTGTCTTAACTCTACCATCATAGCCCATCCCTCTAGTGTCTTAACTCTACCATCATAGCCCATCCCTCTAGTGTCTTAACTCTACCATCATAGCCCATCCCTCTAGTGTCTTAACTCTACCATCATAGCCCATCCCTCTAGTGTCTTAACTCTACCATCATAGCCCATCCCTCTAGTGTCCTAACTCTACCATCATAGCCCATCCCTCTAGTGTCTTATCTCTACCATCATAGCCCATCCCTGTAGTGTCCTAACTCTGCCATCATAGCCCATCTCTCTAGTGTCCTAACTTTACCATCATCCCCCTTCTCTCTAGTGTCCTAACTCTACCATCATAGCCCATCCCTCTAGTGTCCTAACTGTACCATCATAGCCCATCCCTCTAGTGTCCTAACTCTACCATCATAGCCCATTCCTCTAGTGCCCTAACTCTACCATCATAGCCCATTCCTCTAGTGCCCTAACTCTACCAACATAGCCCATCCCTCTAGTGTCCTAACTCTACCAACATAGCCCATCCCTCTAGTGTCCTAACTCTACCATCACAGCCCATCCCTCCAGTGTCCTAACTCTACCAACACAGCCCATCCCTCTGGTGTCCTAACTCTACCATCATAGCCCATTCCTCTAGTGCCCTAACTCTACCAACACAGCCCATCCCTCTAGTGTCCTAACTCTACCATCATAGCCCATCCCTCTAGTGTCCTAACTCTACCATCATAGCCCATTCCTCTAGTGCCCTAACTCTACCAACATAGCCCATTCCTCTAGTGCCCTAACTCTACCATCATAGCCCATTCCTCTAGTGCCCTAACTCTACCATCATAGCCCATTCCTCTAGTGCCCTAACTCGACCATCATAGCCCATTCCTCTAGTGCCCTAACTCTACCAACATAGCCCATTCCTCTAGTGCCCTAACTCTACCATCATAGCCCATTCCTCTAGTGCCCTAACTCTACCATCATAGCCCATCCCTCTAGTGCCCTAACTCTACCATCCTAGCCCATCCCTCTAGTGTCCTAACTCTACCATCATAGCCCATCCCTCTAGTGTCCTAACTCTACCATCATAGCCCATCCCTCTAGTGTCCTAACTCTACCATCATAGCCCATCTCTCTGGTGTCCTAACTCTACCATCATAGCCCATCCCTCTAGTGTCTTAACTCTACCATCATAGCCCATCCCTCTAGTGTCCTAACTCTACCATCATAGCCCATCCCTCTAGTGTCCGAACTCTACCATCATAGCCCATCCCTCTAGTGTCCTAACACTACCATCATAGCCCATCCCTCTAGTGTCTTAACTCTACCATCATAGCCCATCCCTCTCGTGTCTTAACTCTACCATCATAGCCCATCCCTCTAGTGTCTTAACTCTACCATCATAGCCCATCCCTCTAGTGTCTTAACTCTACCATCATAGCCCATCCCTCTAGTGTCTTAACTCTACCATCATAGCCCATCCCTCTAGTGTCTTAACTCTACCATCATAGCCCATCCCTCTAGTGTCTTAACTCTACCATCATAGCCCATCCCTCTAGTGTCCTAACTCTACCATCATAGCCCATCCCTCTAGTGTCTTATCTCTACCATCATAGCCCATCCCTGTAGTGTCCTAACTCTGCCATCATAGCCCATCTCTCTAGTGTCCTAACTTTACCATCATCCCCCTTCTCTCTAGTGTCCTAACTCTACCATCATAGCCCTTCCCTCTAGTGTCCTAACTGTACCATCATAGCCCATCCCTCTAGTGTCCTAACTCTACCATCATAGCCCATTCCTCTAGTGCCCTAACTCTACCATCATAGCCCATTCCTCTAGTGCCCTAACTCTACCAACATAGCCCATCCCTCTAGTGTCCTAACTCTACCAACATAGCCCATCCCTCTAGTGTCCTAACTCTACCATCATAGCCCATCCCTCTAGTGTCCTAACTCTACCAACATAGCCCATCCCTCTAGTGTCCTAACTCTACCATCATAGCCCATCGCTCTAGTGCCCTAACTCTACCGTCATAGCCCATCCCACTAGTGCCCTAACTCTACCATCATAGCCCATCCCTCTAGTGTCCTAACTCTACCATCATAGCCCATCCCTCTAGTGCCCTAACTCTACCAACATAGCCCATCCCTCTCGTGTCTTAACTCTACCATCATAGCCCATTCCTCTAGTGCCCTAACTCTACCAACACAGCCCATCCCTCTAGTGTCCTAACTCTACCAACACAGCCCATCCCTCTAGTGTCCTAACTCTACCATCACAGCCCATTCCTCTAGTGCCCTAACTCTACCAACACAGCCCATCCCTCTAGTGTCCTAACTCTACCAACACAGCCCATCCCTCTCGTGTCCTAACTCTACCATCATAGCCCATTCCTCTAGTGCCCTAACTCTACCAACATAGCCCATCTCTCGAGTGCCCTAACTCTACCATCATAGCCCATCCCTCTAGTGTCCTAACTCTACCATCATAGCCCATCCCTCTTGTGTCCTAACTGTACCATCATAGCCCATCCCTCTAGTGTCCTAACTCTACCATCATAGCCCATCTCTCTAGTGTCCTAACTTTACCATCATAGCCCATCTCTCTAGTGTCCTAACTCTACCATCATAGCCCATCCCTCTAGTGTCCTAGCTCTACCATCATAGCCCATTCCTCTAGTGTCCTAACTCTACCATCATAGCCCATTCCTCTAGTGCCCTAACTCTACCATCATAGCCCATTCCTCTGGTGCCCTAACTCTACCATCATAGCCCATCCCTCTAGTGTCCTAACTCTACCATCATAGCCCATCTCTCTAGTGTCCTAACTCTACCAACATAGCCCATCCCTCTAGTGTCCTAACTCTACCATCATATCCCATCCCTCTAGTGTCCTAACTCTACCATCATAGCCCATCCCTCTAGTGTCCTAACTCTACCATCATAGCCCATCCTTCTAGTGCCCTAACTCTACCAACATAGGCCATCCCTCTAGTGTCCTAACTCCACCATCATAGCCCATTCCTCTAGTGCCCTAACTTTACCAACACAGCCCATCCCTCTAGTGTCCTAACTCTACCAACACAGCCCATCCCTCTAGTGTCCTAACTCTACCATCATAGCCCATTCCTCTAGTGCCCTAACTCTACCAACACAGCCCATCCCTCTAGTGTCCTAACTCTACCATCATAGCCCATCCCTCTAGTGTCCCAACTCTACCATCATAGCCCATTCCTCTAGTGCCCTAACTCTACCAACATAGCCCATTCCTCTCGTGCCCTAACTCTACCATCATAGCCCATTCCTCTAGTGCCCTAACTCTACCATCATAGCCCATTCCTCTAGTGCCCTAACTCTACCATCATAGCCCATTCCTCGAGTGCCCTAACTCTACCAACATAGCCCATTCCTCTAGTGCCCTAACTCTACCATCATAGCCCATTCCTCTAGTGCCCTAACTCTACCATCATAGCCCATCCCTCTAGTGCCCTAACTCTACCATCATAGCCCATCCCTCTAGTGTCCTAACTCTACCATCATAGCCCATCCCTCTAGTGTCCTAACTCTACCATCATAGCCCATCCCTCTAGTGTCCTAACTCTACCATCATAGCCCATCTCTCTGGTGTCCTAACTCTACCATCATAGCCCATCCCTCTAGTGTCTTAACTCTACCATCATAGCCCATCCCTCTAGTGTCTTAACTCTACCATCATAGCCCATCCCTCTAGTGTCCTAACTCTACCATCATAGCCCATCCCTCTAGTGTCCGAACTCTACCATCATAGCCCATCCCTCTAGTGTCCTAACTCTACCATCATAGCCCATCCCTCTAGTGTCTTAACTCTACCATCATAGCCCATCCCTCTAGTGTCTTAACTCTACCATCATAGCCCATCCCTCTAGTGTCTTAACTCTACCATCATAGCCCATCCCTCTAGTGTCTTAACTCTACCATCATAGCCCATCCCTCTAGTGTCTTAACTCTACCATCATAGCCCATCCCTCTAGTGTCTTAACTCTACCATCATAGCCCATCCCTCTAGTGTCTTAACTCTACCATCATAGCCCATCCCTCTAGTGTCCTAACTCTGCCATCATAGCCCATCTCTCTAGTGTCCTAACTTTACCATCATCCCCCTTCTCTCTAGTGTCCTAACTCTACCATCATAGCCCATCCCTCTAGTGTCCTAACTGTACCATCATAGCCCATCCCTCTAGTGTCCTAACTCTACCATCATAGCCCATTCCTCTAGTGCCCTAACTCTACCATCATAGCCCATTCCTCTAGTGCCCTAACTCTACCAACATAGCCCATCCCTCTAGTGTCCTAACTCTACCAACATAGCCCATCCCTCTAGTGTCCTAACTCTACCATCATAGCCCATCCCTCTGGTGTCCTAACTCTACCAACATAGCCCATCCCTCTAGTGTCCTAACTCTACCATCATAGCCCATCGCTCTAGTGCCCTAACTCTACCGTCATAGCCCATCCCACTAGTGCCCTAACTCTACCATCATAGCCCATCCCTCTAGTGTCCTAACTCTACCATCATAGCCCATCCCTCTAGTGCCCTAACTCTACCAACATAGCCCATCCCTCTAGTGTCCTAACTCTACCATCATGGCCCATTCCTCTAGTGCCCTAACTCTACCAACACAGCCCATCCCTCTAGTGTCCTAACTCTACCAACACAGCCCATCCCTCTAGTGTCCTAACTCTCCCATCACAGCCCATTCCTCTAGTGCCCTAACTCTACCAACACAGCCCATCCCTCTGGTGTCCTAACTCTACCAACACAGCCCATCCCTCTAGTGTCCTAACTCTACCATCATAGCCCATTCCTCTAGTGCCCTAACTCTACCAACATAGCCCATCTCTCTAGTGCCCTAACTCTACCATCATAGCCCATCCCTCGAGTGTCCTAACTCTACCATCATAGCCCATCCCTCTCGTGTCCTAACTCTACCGTCATAGCCCATCCCTCTAGTGTCCTAACTCTACCAACATAGCCCATCCCTCTAGTGTCCCAACTCTACCAACATAGCCCATCCATCGAGTGTCGTAACTCTACCATCAGAGCCCATCCCTCTAGTGTCCTAACTCTACCATCATAGCCCATCCCTCTAGTGTCGTAACTTTACCATCATACCCCTTCTCTCCAGTGTCCTAACTCTACCATCATAGCCCATTCCTCTAGTGCCCTAACTCTACCAACATAGCCCATCCCTCTAGTGTCCTAACTCTACCAACATAGCCCATCCCTCTAGTGTCCTAACTCTACCATCATAGCCCATCCCTCTGGTGTCCTAACTCTACCAACATAGCCCATCCCTCTAGTGTCCTAACTCTACCATCATAGCCCATCGCTCTAGTGCCCTAACTCTACCGTCATAGCCCATCCCACTAGTGCCCTAACTCTACCATCATAGCCCATCCCTCTAGTGTCCTAACTCTACCATCATAGCCCATCCCTCTAGTGCCCTAACTCTACCAACATAGCCCATCCCTCTAGTGTCCTAACTCTACCATCATGGCCCATTCCTCTAGTGCCCTAACTCTACCAACACAGCCCATCCCTCTAGTGTCCTAACTCTACCAACACAGCCCATCCCTCTAGTGTCCTAACTCTCCCATCACAGCCCATTCCTCTAGTGCCCTAACTCTACCAACACAGCCCATCCCTCTGGTGTCCTAACTCTACCAACACAGCCCATCCCTCTAGTGTCCTAACTCTACCATCATAGCCCATTCCTCTAGTGCCCTAACTCTACCAACATAGCCCATCTCTCTAGTGCCCTAACTCTACCATCATAGCCCATCCCTCGAGTGTCCTAACTCTACCATCATAGCCCATCCCTCTCGTGTCCTAACTCTACCGTCATAGCCCATCCCTCTAGTGTCCTAACTCTACCAACATAGCCCATCCCTCTAGTGTCCCAACTCTACCAACATAGCCCATCCATCGAGTGTCGTAACTCTACCATCAGAGCCCATCCCTCTAGTGTCCTAACTCTACCATCATAGCCCATCCCTCTAGTGTCGTAACTTTACCATCATACCCCTTCTCTCCAGTGTCCTAACTCTACCATCATAGCCCATCCCTCTAGTGTCCTAACTCTACCATCATAGCCCATCCCTCTAGTGTCCTAACTCTACCATCATAGCCCATCCCTCTAGTGTCCTAACTCTACCATCATAGCCCATCCCTCTTGTGTCCTAACTCGACCAACATAGCCCATCCCTCTAGTGTCCTAACTCTACCATCATAACCCATCCCTCTAGTGTCCTAACTCTACCAACTAGCCCATCCCTCTAGTGTCCTAACTCTACCATCATAACACATCCCTCTCGGGTCCTAACTCTACCATCATAGCCCATCCTTCTAGTGTCCTAACTCTACCATCATAGCCCATCCCTCTAGTGTCCTAACTCTACCAACATAGCCCATCCCTCTAGTGTCCTAACTCTACCATCATAGCCCATCCTTCTAGTGCCCTAACTCTACCAACATAGCCCATCCCTCTAGTGTCCTAACTCTACCATCATAGCCCATCCCTCTAGTGTCCTAACTCTACCAACATAGCCCATCCCTCTAGTGTCCTAACTCTACCATCATAGCCCATCCCACGAGTGCCCTAACTCTACCAACATAGCCCATCCCTCTAGTGTCCTAACTCTACCAACATAGCCCATTCCTCTAGTGTCCTAACTCTACCATCATAGCCCATCCCTCTAGTGTCCTAACTCTACCAACATAGCCCATCCCTCTAGTGTCCTCACTCTACCATCATAGCCCATCCCTCTAGTGCCCTAACTCTACCAACACAGCCCATCCCTCTAGTGTCCTAACTCTACCATCATAGCCCATCCCTCTAGTGTCCTAACTCTACCATCATAGCCCATCCCTCTAGTGCCCTAACTCTACCAACATAGCCCATCTCTCTAGTGTCCTAACTCTGCCATCATAGCCCATCTCTCTAGTGTCCTAACTTTACCATCATCCCCCTTCTCTCTAGTGTCCTAACTCTACCATCATAGCCCATCCCTCTAGTGTCCTAACTGTACCATCATAGCCCATCCCTCTAGTGTCCTAACTCTACCATCATAGCCCATTCCTCTAGTGCCCTAACTCTACCATCATAGCCCATCCCTCTAGTGCCCTAACTCTACCAACATAGCCCATCTCTCTAGTGTCCTAACGCTACCATCATAACCCATCCCTCTCGGGTCCTAACTCTACCATCATAGCCCATCCTTCTAGTGTCCTAACTCTACCATCATAGCCCATCCCTCTAGTGTCCTAACTCTACCAACATAGCCCATCCCTCTAGTGTCCTAACTCTACCATCATAGCCCATCCTTCTAGTGCCCTAACTCTACCAACATAGCCCATCCCTCTAGTGTCCTAACTCTACCATCATAGCCCATCCCTCTAGTGTCCTAACTCTACCAACATAGCCCATCCCTCTAGTGTCCTAACTCTACCATCATAGCCCATCCCACGAGTGCCCTAACTCTACCAACATAGCCCATCCCTCTAGTGTCCTAACTCTACCAACATAGCCCATTCCTCTAGTGTCCTAACTCTACCATCATAGCCCATCCCTCTAGTGTCCTAACTCTACCAACATAGCCCATCCCTCTAGTGTCCTCACTCTACCATCATAGCCCATCCCTCTAGTGCCCTAACTCTACCAACACAGCCCATCCCTCTAGTGTCCTAACTCTACCATCATAGCCCATCCCTCGAGTGCCCTAACTCTACCAACATAGCCCATCTCTCTAGTGTCCTAACTCTACCATCATAGCCCATTCCTCTCGTGTCCTAACTGTACCATCATAGTCCATCCCTCTCGTGTCCTAACTCTACCATCATAGCCCATCCCTCTGGTGTCCTAACTCTACCATCATAGCCCATCCCTCTCGTGTCCTAACTCTACCATCATAGCCCATCTCTCTAGTGTCCTAACTCTACCATCATAGCCCATCCCTCTAGTGCCCTAACTCTACCAACATAGCCCATACCTCTAGTGTCCTAACTCTACCATCATAGCCCATCCCTCTAGTGTCCTAACTCTACCATCATAGCCCATCCCTCTCGTGTCCTAACTCTACCATCATAGCCCATCTCTCTAGTGTCCTAACTCTACCATCATAGCCCATCCCTCCAGTGTCCTGACTCTACCATCATAGCCCATCCCTCTAGTGCCCTAACTCTACCATGATAGCCCATCCCTCTAGTGCCCTAACTCTACCATCATAGCCCATCCCTCTAGTGTCTTAACTCTACCATCATAGTCCATCCCTCTAGTGTCCTAACTCTACCATCATAGTCCATCTCTCCAGTGTCCTAACTCTGCCAACATAGCCTATCCCTCTAGTGTCTTAACTCTACCAATATAGCCCATCTCTCCAGTGTCCTAACTCTACCATCATAGCCCATCCCTCTAGTGTCCTAACTCTACCATCATAGCCCATCCCTCTAGTGTCCTAACTCTACCATCATAGCCCATTCCTCTAGTGTCCTAACTCTACCATCATAGCCCATCCCTCTAGTGTCCTAACTCTACCATCAAAGCCCATCCCTCTAGTGTCCTAACTCGACCAACATAATCCATCCCTCTAGTGTCCTAACTCTACCATCATAGCCCATTCCTCTAGTGTCTTAACTCTACCAACATAGCCCTTCCCTCTAGTGTCTTAACTCTACCAACACAGCCCATCCCTCTAGTGTCCTAACTCTACCATCATAGCCCATTCCTCTAGTGTCCTAACTCTACCATCATAGCCCATCCCTCTAGTGCCCTAACTCTAGCATCATAGCCCATCGCTCTAGTGTCTTAACTCTACCAACATAGCCCTTCCTTCGAGTGTCCTAACTCTACCATCAAAGCCCATCCCTCTAGTGTCCTAACTCTACCAACATAGCCCATCCCTCTAGTGTCCTAACTCTACCAACATAGCCTATCCCTCTAGTGTCCTAACGCTACCAACATAGCCCATCTCTCTAGTGCCCTAACTCTACCATCATAGCCCATCCCTCTGGTGCCCTAACTCTACCAACATACCCCATCCCTATAGTGTCCTAACTCAACCATCATATCCCATCCCTCTAGTATCCTAACTCTACCATCATAGCCCATCTCTCTAGTGTCCTAACTCTACCATCATAGCCCATCCCTCTAGTGCCCTAACTCTACCATCATAGCCCATCCCTCTAGTGTCTTATCTCTACCATCATAGCCCATCCCTCTAGTGTCCTAACTCTACCATCATAGCCCATCTCTCTCGTGTCCTAACTCTACCAACATAGCCTATCCCTCTAGTGTCTTAACTCTACCAATATAGCCCATCTCTCCAGTGTCCTAACTCTACCATCATAGCCCATCCCTCTAGTGTCCTAACTCTACCATCATAGCCAATCCATCTAGTGTCTTATCTCTACCATCATAGCCCATCCCTCTAGTGTCCTAACTCTACCATCATAGCCCATCTCTCTAGTGTCCTAACTCTACCATCATAGCCCATCCCTCTCGTGTCCTAACTCTACCGTCATAGCCCA
Source organism: Somniosus microcephalus (assembly GCF_052327205.1). Lineage (NCBI taxonomy): Eukaryota > Metazoa > Chordata > Chondrichthyes > Squaliformes > Somniosidae > Somniosus > Somniosus microcephalus. The sequence goes on from NC_140996.1 coordinate 236,731,984, forward strand.
TCCCTCTAGTATCCTAACTCTACCAACATAGCCCATCCCTCTAGTGTCCTAACTCTACCAACATAGCCGATCCATCTAGTGTCGTAACTCTACCATCAGAGCCCATCCCTCTAGTGTCCTAACTCTACCATCATAGCCCATCCCTCTAGTGTCGTAACTTTACCATCATACCCCTTCTCTCTAGTGTCCTAACTCTACCATCATAGCCCATCCCTCTAGTGTCCTAACTCTACCATCATAGCCCATCCCTCTAGTGTCCTAACTCTACCATCATAGCCCATCCCTCTAGTGTCCTAACTCTACCATCATAGCCCATCCCTCTAGTGTCTTAACTCTACCATCATAGCCCATCCCTCCAGTGTCCTAACTCTACCATCATAGCCCATCCCTCTAGTGTCCTAACTCTACCAACATAGCCCATCCCTCTAGTGTCTTAACTCTACCAGCATAGCCCATCCCTCTAGTGTCTTAACTCTACCAACATAGCCCATCCCTGTAGTGTCCTAACTCTAACATCATAGCCCATCCCTCTAGTGTCTTAACTCTACCATCATAGCCCATCCCTCTTGTGTCCTAACTGTACCATCATAGCCCATCCCTCTAGTGTCCTAACTCTACCATCATAGCCCATCTCTCTAGTGTCCTAACTTTACCATCATAGCCCATCTCTCTAGTGTCCTAACTCTACCATCATAGCCCATCCCTCTAGTGTCCTAGCTCTACCATCATAGCCCATTCCTCTAGTGTCCTAACTCTACCATCATTGCCCATTCCTCTAGTGCCCTAACTCTACCATCATAGCCCATTCCTCTAGTGCCCTAACTCGACCAACATAGCCCATCCCTCTCGTGTCCAAACTCTACCAACATAGCCCATCCCTCTAGTGTCCTAACTCTACCATCATATCCCATCCCTCTAGTGTCCTAACTCTACCATCATAGCCCATCCCTCTAGTGTCCTAACTCTACCATCATAGCCCATCCTTCGAGTGCCCTAACTCTACCAACATAGGCCATCCCTCTGGTGTCCTAACTCCACCATCATAGCCCATTCCTCTAGTGCCCTAACTTTACCAACACAGCCCATCCCTCTAGTGTCCTAACTCTACCAACACAGCCCATCCCTCTAGTGTCCTAACTCTACCATCATAGCCCATTCCTCTAGTGCCCTAACTCTACCAACACAGCCCATCCCTCGAGTGTCCTAACTCTACCATCATAGCTCATCCCTCTAGTGTCCCAACTCTACCATCATAGCCCATTCCTCTAGTGCCCTAACTCTACCAACATAGCCCATTCCTCTAGTGCCCTAACTCTACCATCATAGCCCATTCCTCGAGTGCCCTAACTCTACCATCATAGCCCATTCCTCTAGTGCCCTAACTCTACCATCATAGCCCATTCCTCGAGTGCCCTAACTCTACCAACATAGCCCATTCCTCCAGTGCCCTAACTCTACCATCATAGCCCATTCCTCTAGTGCCCTAACTCTACCATCATAGCCCATCCCTCTAGTGCCCTAACTCTACCATCATAGCCCATCCCTCTAGTGTCCTAACTCTACCATCATAGCCCATCCCTCGAGTGTCCTAACTCTACCATCATAGCCCATCCCTCTAGTGTCCTAACTCTACCATCATAGCCCATCCCTCTGGTGTCCGAACTCTACCATCATAGCCCATCCCTCTAGTGTCCTAACTCTACCATCATAGCCCATCCCTCTAGTGTCTTAACTCTACCATCATAGCCCATCCCTCTAGTGTCTTAACTCTACCATCATAGCCCATCCCTCTAGTGTCTTAACTCTACCATCATAGCCCATCCCTCTAGTGTCTTAACTCTACCATCATAGCCCATCCCTCTTGTGTCTTAACTCTACCATCATAGCCCATCCCTCTAGTGTCTTAACTCTACCATCATAGCCCATCCCTCTCGTGTCTTAACTCTACCATCATAGCCCATCCCTCTAGTGTCCTAACTCTACCATCATAGCCCATCCCTCTAGTGTCTTATCTCTACCATCATAGCCCATCCCTCTAGTGTCCTAACTCTGCCATCATAGCCCATCTCTCTAGTGTCCTAACTTTACCATCATCCCCCTTCTCTCTAGTGTCCTAACTCTACCATCATAGCCCATCCCTCTAGTGTCCTAACTGTACCATCATAGCCCATCCCTCTAGTGTCCTAACTCTACCATCATAGCCCATTCCTCTAGTGCCCTAACTCTACCATCATAGCCCATTCCTCTAGTGCCCTAACTCTACCAACATAGCCCATCCCTCTAGTGTCCTAACTCTACCAACATAGCCCATCCCTCTAGTGTCCTAACTCTACCATCATAGCCCATCCCTCTGGTGTCCTAACTCTACCAACATAGCCCATCCCTCTAGTGTCCTAAGTCTACCATCATAGCCCATCGCTCTAGTGCCCTAACTCTACCGTCATAGCCCATCCCACTAGTGCCCTAACTCTACCATCATAGCCCATCCCTCTAGTGTCCTAACTCTACCATCATAGCCCATCCCTCTAGTGCCCTAACTCTACCAACATAGCCCATCCCTCTAGTGTCCTAACTCTACCATCATAGCCCATTCCTCTAGTGCCCTAACTCTACCAACACAGCCCATCCCTCTAGTGTCCTAACTCTACCAACACAGCCCATCCCTCTAGTGTCCTAACTCTCCCATCACAGCCCATTCCTCTAGTGCCCTAACTCTACCAACACAGCCCATCCCTCTGGTGTCCTAACTCTACCAACACAGCCCATCCCTCTAGTGTCCTAACTCTACCATCATAGCCCATTCCTCTAGTGCCCTAACTCTACCAACATAGCCCATCTCTCTAGTGCCCTAACTCTACCATCATAGCCCATCCCTCTACTGTCCTAACTCTACCATCATAGCCCATCCCTCTCGTGTCCTAACTCTACCGTCATAGCCCATCCCTCTAGTGTCCTAACTGTACCAACATAGCCCATCCCTCTAGTGTCCTAACTCTACCAACATAGCCCATCCATCTAGTGTCGTAACTCTACCATCAGAGCCCATCCCTCTAGTGTCCTAACTCTACCATCATAGCCCATCCCTCTAGTGTCGTAACTTTACCATCATACCCCTTCTCTCCAGTGTCCTAACTCTACCATCATAGCCCATCCCTCTAGTGTCCTAACTCTACCATCATAGCCCATCCCTCTAGTGTCCTAACTCTACCATCATAGCCCATCCCTCTAGTGTCCTAACTCTACCGTCATAGCCCATCCCTCTAGTGTCCTAACTCTACCAACATAGCCCATCCCTCTAGTGTCCTAACTCTACCAACATAGCCCATCCCTCTAGTGTCGTAACTCTACCATCAGAGCCCATCCCTCTAGTGTCCCAACTCTACCATCATAGCCCATCCCTCTAGTGTCGTAACTTTACCATCATACCCCTTCTCTCTAGTGTCCTAACTCTACCATCATAGCCCATCCCTCTAGTGTCCTAACTCTACCATCATAGCCCATCCCTCTAGTATCCTAACTCTACCATCATAGCCCATCCCTCTTGTGTCCTAACTCTACCAACATAGCCCATCCCTCTAGTGTCCTAACTCTACCATCATAACCCATCCCTCTAGTGTCCTAACTCTACCAACTAGCCCATCCCTCTAGTGTCCTAACTCTACCATCATAACCCATCCCTCTAGGGTCCTAACTCTACCATCATAGCCCATCCTTCTAGTGTCCTAACTCTACCATCATAGCCCATCCCTCTAGTGTCCTAACTCTACCAACATAGCCCATCCCTCTAGTGTCCTAACTCTACCATCATAGCCCATCCTTCTAGTGCCCTAACTCTACCAACATAGCCCATCCCTCTAGTGTCCTAACTCTACCAACATAGCCCATCCCTCTAGTGTCCTAACTCTACCATCATAGCCCATCCCACGAGTGCCCTAACTCTACCAACATAGCCCATCCCTCTAGTGTCCTAACTCTACCAACATAGCCCATTCCTCTAGTGTCCTAACTCTACCATCATAGCCCATCCCTCTAGTGTCCTAACTCTACCAACATAGCCCATCCCTCTAGTGTCCTCACTCTACCATCATAGCCCATCCCTCTAGTGCCCTAACTCTACCAACACAGCCCATCCCTCTAGTGTCCTAACTCTACCATCATAGCCCATCCCTCTAGTGCCCTAACTCTACCAACACAGCCCATCCCTCTAGTGTCCTAACTCTACCATCATAGCCCATCCCTCTAGTGCCCTAACTCTACCAACATAGCCCATCTCTCCAGTGTCCTAACTCTACCATCATAGCCCATTCCTCTCGTGTCCTAACTGTACCATCATAGTCCATCCCTCTCGTGTCCTAACTCTACCATCATAGCCCATCCCTCTGGTGTCCTAACTCTACCATCATAGCCCATCCCTCTAGTGTCCTAACTCTACCAACATAGCCCATCCCTCTAGTGTCCTAACGCTACCAACATAGCCCATCTCTCTAGTGCCCTAACTCTACCATCATAGCCCATCCCTGTAGTGCCCTAACTCTACCAACATAGCCCATCCCTCTAGTGTCCCAAGTCTACCATCATAGCCCATCCCTCTAGTGCCCTAACTCTACCAACATTGCCCATACCTCTAGTGTCCTAACTCTACCATCATAGCCCATCCCTCTAGTGTCCTAACTCTACCATCATAGCCCATCCCTCTCGTGTCCTAACTCTACCATCATAGCCCATCTCTCTAGTGTCCTAACTCTACCATCATAGCCCATCCCTCCAGTGTCCTGACTCTACCATCATAGCCCATCCCTCTAGTGCCCTAACTCTACCATGATAGCCCATCCCTCTAGTGCCCTAACTCTACCATCATAGCCCATCCCTCTAGTGTCTTAACTCTACCATCATAGCCCATCCCTCTAGTGTCCTAACTCTACCATCATAGCCCATCTCTCCAGTGTCCTAACTCTGCCAACATAGCCTATCACTCTAGTGTCTTAACTCTACCAATATAGCCCATCTCTCCAGTGTCCTAACTCTACCATCATAGCCCATCCCTCTAGTGTCCTAACTCTACCATCATAGCCCATCCCTCTAGTGTCCTAACTCTACCATCATAGCCCATTCCTCTAGTGTCCTAACTCTACCATCATAGCCCATCCCTCTAGTGTCCTAACTCTACCATCAAAGCCCATCCCTCTAGTGTCCTAACTCGACCAACATAATCCATCCCTCTAGTGTCCTAACTCTACCATCATAGCCCATTCCTCTAGTGTCTTAACTCTACCATCATAGCCCATCCCTCTAGTGTCCTAACTCTACCATCATAGCCCATCCCTCTAGTGTCCTAACTCTACCATCGTAGCCCATTCCTCTAGTGTCCTAACTCTACCATCATAGCCCATCCCTCTAGTGTCCTAACTCTACCATCAAAGCCCATCCCTCTAGTGTCCTAACTCGACCAACATAATCCATCCCTCTAGTGTCCTAACTCTACCATCATAGCCCATCCCTCTCGTGTCCTACCTCTACCATCATAGCCCATCCCTCTAGTGCCCTAACTCTAGCATCATAGCCCATCGCTCTAGTGTCTTAACTCTACCAACATAGCCCTTCCTTCTAGTGTCCTAACTCTACCATCAAAGCCCATCCCTCTAGTGTCCTAACTCTACCAACATAGCCCATCCCTCTAGTGTCCTAACTCTACCAACATAGCCCATCCCTCTAGTGTCCTAACGCTACCAACATAGCCCATCTCTCTAGTGCCCTAACTCTACCATCATAGCCCATCCCTCTGGTGCCCTAACTCTACCAACATAGCCCATCCCTATAGTGTCCTAACTCAACCATCATATCCCATCCCTCTAGTATCCTAACTCTACCATCATAGCCCATCTCTCTCGTGTCCTAACTCTACCATCATAGCCCATCCCTCTAGTATCCTAACTCTACCATCATAGCCCATCCCTCTAGTGTCTTATCTCTAACATCATAGCCCATCCCTCTAGTGTCCTAACTCTACCATCATAGCCCATCTCTCTGGTGTCCTAACTCTACCAACATAGCCTATCCCTCTAGTGTCTTAACTCTACCAATATAGCCCATCTCTCCAGTGTCCTAACTCTACCATCATAGCCCATCCCTCTAGTGTCCTAACTCTACCATCATAGCCCATCCCTCTAGTGTCCTAACTCTACCATCATAGCCCATTCCTCTAGTGTCCTAACTCTACCATCATAGCCCATCCCTCTAGTGTCCTAACTCTACCAACATAATCCATCCCTCTAGTGTCCTAACTCTACCATCATAGCCCATCCCTCTAGTGTCCTAACTCTACCATCATAGCCCATCCCTCTAGTGTCCTAACTCTACCATCATAGCCCATCCCTCTAGTGTTTTAACTCTACCATCATAGCCCATTCCTCTAGTGCCATAACTCTTCCATCATAGCCCATTCCTCTAGTGCCCTAACTCTACCAACATAGCCCATCTCTCTCGTGTCCTAACTCTACCAACATAGCCCATCCCTCTAGTGTCCTAACTCTACCATCATATCCCATCCCTCTAGTGTCCTAACTCTACCATCATAGCCCATCCCTCTAGTGTCCTAACTCTACAATCATAGCCCATCCCTCTCGTGCCCGAACTCTACCAACATAGCCCATCCCTCTAGTGTCCTAACTCTACCATCATAGCCCATTCCTCTAGTGCCCTAACTTTACCAACGCAGCCCATCCCTCTAGTGTCCTAACTCTACCAACACAGCCCATCCCTCTAGTGTCCTAACTCAACCATCATAGCCCATTCCTCTAGTGCCCTAACTCTACCAACACAGCCCATCCCTCTAGTGTCCTAACTCTACCATCATAGCCCATCCCTCTAGTGTCCTAACTCTACCATCATAGCCCATTCCTCTGGTGCCCTAACTCTACCATCATAGCCCATTCCTCTAGTGCCCTAACTCTACCATCATAGCCCATTCCTCTGGTGCCCTAACTCTACTGACATAGCCCATTCCTCTAGTGCCCTAACTCTACCATCATAGCCCATTCCTCTAGTGCCCTAACTCTACCATCATAGCCCATCCCTCTAGTGTCGTAACTTTACCATCATACCCCTTCTCTCCAGTGTCCTAACTCTACCATCATAGCCCATCCCTCTAGTGTCCTAACTCTACCATCATAGCCCATCCCTCTAGTGTCCTAACTCTACCATCATAGCCCATCCCTCTAGTGTCCTAACTCTACCGTCATAGCCCATCCCTCTAGTGTCCTAACTCTACCAACATAGCCCATCCCTCTAGTGTCCTAACTCTACCAACATAGCCCATCCCTCTAGTGTCGTAACTCTACCATCAGAGCCCATCCCTCTAGTGTCCCAACTCTACCATCATAGCCCATCCCTCTAGTGTCGTAACTTTACCATCATACCCCTTCTCTCTAGTGTCCTAACTCTACCATCATAGCCCATCCCTCTAGTGTCCTAACTCTACCATCATAGCCCATCCCTCTAGTATCCTAACTCTACCATCATAGCCCATCCCTCTTGTGTCCTAACTCTACCAACATAGCCCATCCCTCTAGTGTCCTAACTCTACCATCATAACCCATCCCTCTAGTGTCCTAACTCTACCAACTAGCCCATCCCTCTAGTGTCCTAACTCTACCATCATAACCCATCCCTCTAGGGTCCTAACTCTACCATCATAGCCCATCCTTCTAGTGTCCTAACTCTACCATCATAGCCCATCCCTCTAGTGTCCTAACTCTACCAACATAGCCCATCCCTCTAGTGTCCTAACTCTACCATCATAGCCCATCCTTCTAGTGCCCTAACTCTACCAACATAGCCCATCCCTCTAGTGTCCTAACTCTACCAACATAGCCCATCCCTCTAGTGTCCTAACTCTACCATCATAGCCCATCCCACGAGTGCCCTAACTCTACCAACATAGCCCATCCCTCTAGTGTCCTAACTCTACCAACATAGCCCATTCCTCTAGTGTCCTAACTCTACCATCATAGCCCATCCCTCTAGTGTCCTAACTCTACCATCATAGCCCATCCCTCTAGTGCCCTAACTCTACCAACATAGCCCATCTCTCCAGTGTCCTAACTCTACCATCATAGCCCATTCCTCTCGTGTCCTAACTGTACCATCATAGTCCATCCCTCTCGTGTCCTAACTCTACCATCATAGCCCATCCCTCTGGTGTCCTAACTCTACCATCATAGCCCATCCCTCTAGTGTCCTAACTCTACCAACATAGCCCATCCCTCTAGTGTCCTAACGCTACCAACATAGCCCATCTCTCTAGTGCCCTAACTCTACCATCAAAGCCCATCCCTGTAGTGCCCTAACTCTACCAACATAGCCCATCCCTCTAGTGCCCTAACTCTACCAACATAGCCCATCCCTCTAGTGTCCCAAGTCTACCATCATAGCCCATCCCTCTAGTGCCCTAACTCTACCAACATTGCCCATACCTCTAGTGTCCTAACTCTACCATCATAGCCCATCCCTCTAGTGTCCTAACTCTACCATCATAGCCCATCCCTCTCGTGTCCTAACTCTACCATCATAGCCCATCTCTCTAGTGTCCTAACTCTACCATCATAGCCCATCCCTCCAGTGTCCTGACTCTACCATCATAGCCCATCCCTCTAGTGCCCTAACTCTACCATGATAGCCCATCCCTCTAGTGCCCTAACTCTACCATCATAGCCCATCCCTCTAGTGTCTTAACTCTACCATCATAGCCCATCCCTCTAGTGTCCTAACTCTACCATCATAGCCCATCTCTCCAGTGTCCTAACTCTGCCAACATAGCCTATCACTCTAGTGTCTTAACTCTACCAATATAGCCCATCTCTCCAGTGTCCTAACTCTACCATCATAGCCCATCCCTCTAGTGTCCTAACTCTACCATCATAGCCCATCCCTCTAGTGTCCTAACTCTACCATCATAGCCCATTCCTCTAGTGTCCTAACTCTACCATCATAGCCCATCCCTCTAGTGTCCTAACTCTACCATCAAAGCCCATCCCTCTAGTGTCCTAACTCGACCAACATAATCCATCCCTCTAGTGTCCTAACTCTACCATCATAGCCCATTCCTCTAGTGTCTTAACTCTACCATCATAGCCCATCCCTCTAGTGTCCTAACTCTACCATCATAGCCCATCCCTCTAGTGTCCTAACTCTACCATCATAGCCCATTCCTCTAGTGTCCTAACTCTACCATCATAGCCCATCCCTCTAGTGTCCTAACTCTACCATCAAAGCCCATCCCTCTAGTGTCCTAACTCGACCAACATAATCCATCCCTCTAGTGTCCTAACTCTACCATCATAGCCCATCCCTCTCGTGTCCTACCTCTACCATCATAGCCCATCCCTCTAGTGCCCTAACTCTAGCATCATAGCCCATCGCTCTAGTGTCTTAACTCTACCAACATAGCCCTTCCTTCTAGTGTCCTAACTCTACCATCAAAGCCCATCCCTCTAGTGTCCTAACTCTACCAACATAGCCCATCCCTCTAGTGTCCTAACTCTACCAACATAGCCCATCCCTCTAGTGTCCTAACGCTACCAACATAGCCCATCTCTCTAGTGCCCTAACTCTACCATCATAGCCCATCCCTCTGGTGCCCTAACTCTACCAACATAGCCCATCCCTATAGTGTCCTAACTCAACCATCATATCCCATCCCTCTAGTATCCTAACTCTACCATCATAGCCCATCTCTCTCGTGTCCTAACTCTACCATCATAGCCCATCCCTCTAGTATCCTAACTCTACCATCATAGCCCATCCCTCTAGTGTCTTATCTCTAACATCATAGCCCATCCCTCTAGTGTCCTAACTCTACCATCATAGCCCATCTCTCTAGTGTCCTAACTCTACCAACATAGCCTATCCCTCTAGTGTCTTAACTCTACCAATATAGCCCATCTCTCCAGTGTCCTAACTCTACCATCATAGCCCATCCCTCTAGTGTCCTAACTCTACCATCATAGCCCATCCCTCTAGTGTCCTAACTCTACCATCATAGCCCATTCCTCTAGTGTCCTAACTCTACCATCATAGCCCATCCCTCTAGTGTCCTAACTCTACCAACATAATCCATCCCTCTAGTGTCCTAACTCTATCATCATAGCCCATCCCTCTAGTGTCCTAACTCTACCATCATAGCCCATCCCTCTAGTGTCCTAACTCTACCATCATAGCCCATCCCTCTAGTGTTTTAACTCTACCATCATAGCCCATTCCTCTAGTGCCATAACTCTTCCATCATAGCCCATTCCTCTAGTGCCCTAACTCTACCAACATAGCCCATCTCTCTCGTGTCCTAACTCTACCAACATAGCCCATCCCTCTAGTGTCCTAACTCTACCATCATATCCCATCCCTCTAGTGTCCTAACTCTACCATCATAGCCCATCCCTCTAGTGTCCTAACTCTACAATCATAGCCCATCCCTCTCGTGCCCGAACTCTACCAACATAGCCCATCCCTCTAGTGTCCTAACTCTACCATCATAGCCCATTCCTCTAGTGCCCTAACTTTACCAACGCAGCCCATCCCTCTAGTGTCCTAACTCTACCAACACAGCCCATCCCTCTAGTGTCCTAACTCAACCATCATAGCCCATTCCTCTAGTGCCCTAACTCTACCAACACAGCCCATCCCTCTAGTGTCCTAACTCTACCATCATAGCCCATCCCTCTAGTGTCCTAACTCTACCATCATAGCCCATTCCTCTGGTGCCCTAACTCTACCATCATAGCCCATTCCTCTAGTGCCCTAACTCTACCATCATAGCCCATTCCTCTGGTGCCCTAACTCTACTGACATAGCCCATTCCTCTAGTGCCCTAACTCTACCATCATAGCCCATTCCTCTAGTGCCCTAACTCTACCATCATAGCCCATCCCTCTAGTGCCCTAACTGTACCATCATAGCCCATCCCGAAAGTGTCCTAACTCTACAATCATATCCCATCCCTCTAGTGTCCTAACTCTACCATCATAGCCCATCCCTCTAGTGTCCTAACTCTACCATCATAGCCCATCTCTCTAGTGTCCTAACTCTACCATCATAGCCCATCCCTCTAGTGTCTTAACTCTACCATCATAGCCCATCCCTCTAGTGTCTTAACTCTACCATCATAGCCCATCCCTCTAGTGTCCTAACTCTACCATCATAGCCCATCCCTCTAGTGTCCGAACTCTACCATCATAGCCCATCCCACTAGTGTCCTAACTCTACCATCATAGCCCATCCCTCTAGTGTCTTAACTCTACCATCATAGCCCATCCCTCCAGTGTCTTAACTCTACCATCATAGCCCATCCCTCTAGTGTCCTAACTCTAACATCATAGCCCTTCCCTCGAGTGTGTTAACTCCACCATCATAGCCCATCCCTCTAGTGTCTTAACTCTCCCATCATAGACCATCCCTCTAGTGTCTTAACTCTACCATCATAGCCCATCCCTCTAGTGTCTTAACTCTACCATCATAGCCCATCCCTCTGGTGTCTTAACTCTACCATCATAGCCCATCCCTCTAGTGTCCTAACTCTACCATCATAGCCCATCCGGCTAGTGTCTTAACTCTACCATCATAGCCCATCCCTCTAGTGTCCTAACTCTGCCATCATAGCCCATCCCTCTAGTGTCCTAACTCTACCATCATAGCCCATCCCTCTACTGTCCTAACTCTACCATCATAGCCCATTCCTCTAGTGCCCTAACTCTACCATCATAGCCCATTCCTCTAGTGCCCTAACTCTACCATCATAGCCCATTCCTCTAGTGCCCTAACTCTACCAACATAGCCCATCTCTCTAGTGCCCTAACTCTACCATCATAGCCCATCCCTCTAGTGTCCTAACTCTACCATCATAGCCCATCCCTCTAGTGTCCTAACTCTACCATCATAGCCCATCCCTCTAGTGTCCTAACTCTACCATCATAGCCCATCCCTCTCGTGTCCTAACTCTACCAACATAGCCCATCCCTCTAGTGTCGTAACTCTACCAACACAGCCCATCCCTCTAGTGTCCTAACTCTACCATCATAGCCCATCTCTCTAGTGTCCGAACTCTACCATCATAGCCCATCCCGCTAGTGTCCTAACTCTACCAACATAGCCCATCCCTCTAGTGTCCTAACTCTACCATCATAACCCATCCCTCTAGTGTCCTAACTCTACCATGACAGCCCATCTCTCCAGTGCCCTAACTCTACCATCATAGCCCATCCCTCTAGTGTCCTAACTCTACCAACATAGCCCATCCCTCTAGTGTCCTAACTCTACCAACATAGCCCATCCTTCTATTGTCCTAACTCTACCATCATAGCCCATCCCTCTAGTGTCCTAACTCTACCATCATAGCCCATCCTTCTAGTGTCCTAACTCTACCATCATAGCCCATCCCTCTAGTGTCCTAACTCTACCAACATAGCCCATCCCTCCAGTGTCCTAACTCTACCATCATAGCCCATCCTTCTTGTGTCCTAACTCTACCATCATAGCCCATCCCACTAGTGCCCTAACTCTACCAACATAGCCCATCCCTCGAGTGTCCGAACTCTACCAACATAGCCCATTCCTCTAGTGTCCTAACTCTACCATCATAGCCCATCCCTCTTGTGTCCTAACTCTACCAACATAGCCCATCCCTCTAGTGTCCTAACTCTACCATCATAGCCCATCCCTCTAGTGTCCTAACTCTACCATCATAGCCCATCCCTCTAGTGCCCTCACTCTACCAACATAGCCCATCCCTCTAGTGTCCTAACTCTACAATCATAGCTCATCACTCTAGTGTCCTAACTCTACCATCATAGCCCATCCCTCTAGTGCCCTAACTCTACCAACATAGCCCATCTCTCTAGTGTCCTAACTCTACCATCATAGCCCATTCCTCTCGTGTCCTAACTGTACCATCATAGCCCATCCCTCTCGTGTCCTAACTCTACCATCATAGCCCATCCCTCTAGTGTCCTAACTCTACCATCATAGCCCATCCCTCTCGTGTCCTAACACTACCAACATAGCCCATCCCTCGAGTGTCCTAACGCTACCAACATAGCCCATCTCTCTAGTGCCCTAACTCTACCATCATAGCCCATCCCTCTAGTGCCCTAACTCTACCAACATAGCCCATCCCTCTAGTGCCCTAACTCTACCAACATAGCCCATCCCTCTAGTGTCCCAAGTCTACCATCATAGCCCATCCCTCTCGTGCCCTAACTCTAACAACATAGCCCATACCTCTAGTGTCCTAACTCTACCATCATAGCCCATCCCTCTAGTGTCCTAACTCTACCATCATAGCCCATCCCTCTAGTGTCCTAACTCTACCATCATAGCCCATCTCTCTAGTGTCCTAACTCTACCATCATAGCCCATCCCTCTAGTGTCCTAACTCTACCATCATAGCCCATCCCTCTAGTGCCCTAACTCTACCATGATAGCCCATCCCTCTAGTGCCCTAACTCTACCATCATAGCCCATCCCTCTAGTGTCTTAACTCTACCATCATAGCCCATCCCTCTAGTGTCCTAACTCTACCATCATAGCCCATCTCTCCAGTGTCCTAACTCTATCAACATAGCCTATCCCTCCAGTGTCTTAACTCTACCAATATAGCCCATCTCTCCAGTGTCCTAACTCTACCATCATAGCCCATCCCTCTAGTGTCCTAACTCTACCATCATCGCCCATCCCTCTAGTGTCCTAACTCTACCATCATAGCCCATTCCTCTTGTGTCCTAACTCTACCATCATAGCCCATCCCTCTAGTGTCCTAACTCTACCAACATAGCCCATCCCTCTAGTGTCCTAACTCTACCAACATAATCCATCCATCTAGTGTCCTAACTCTACCATCATAGCCCATCCCTCTAGTGTCCTAACTCTACCATCATAGCCCATCCCTCTAGTGTCCTAACTCTACCATCATAGCCCATCCCTCTAGTGTTTTAACTCAACCATCATAGCCCATTTCTCTAGTGCCCTAACTCTACCATCATAGCCCATTCCTCTAGTGTCTTAACTCTACCAACATAGCCCTTCCCTCTAGTGTCTTAACTCTACCAACATAGCCCATCCCTCTCGTGTCCGAACTCTACCATCATAGCCCATCCCTCTAGTGTCCTACCTCTACCATCATAGCCCATCCCTCTAGTGCCCTAACTCTAGCATCATAGCCCATCGCTCTAGTGTCTTAACTCTACAAACATAGCCCTTCCTTCTAGTGTCCTAACTCTACCATCAAAGCCCATCCCTCTCGTGTCCTAACTCTACCAACATAGCCCGTCCCTCTAGTGTCCTAACTCTACCATCATAGCCCATCCCGCTAGTGTCCTAACTCTGCCATCATAGCCCATCCCTCTAGTGTCCTAACTCTGCCATCAAACCCATTCCTCTAGTGTCCTAACTCTACCATCATAGCTCATCCCTCTAGTGTCCTAACTCTACCATCATAGCCCATCCCTCTAGTGTCCTAACTCTACCATCATAGCCCATCTCTCTAGTGTCCTAACTCTACCATCATAGCCCATCCCTCTAGTGTCCTAACTCTACCATCATAGCCCATCCCTCTAGTGTCTTAACTCTACCATCATAGCCCATCCCTCTAGTGTCTTAACTCTACCAACATAGCCCATCCCTCTAGTGTCCTAACTCTACCATCATAACCCATCCCTCTAGTGTCCTAACTCTACCAACTAGCCCATCCCTCTAGTGTCCTAACTCTACCATCATAACCCATCCCTCTAGGGTCCTAACTCTACCATCATAGCCCATCCTTCTGGTGTCCTAACTCTTCCATCATAGCCCATCCCTCTAGTGTCCTAACTCTACCAACATAGCCCATCCCTCTAGTGTCCTAACTCTACCATCATAGCCCATCCTTCTAGTGCCCTAACTCTACCAACATAGCCCATCCCTCTAGTGTCCTAACTCTACCATCATAGCCCATCCCTCTAGTGTCCTAACTCTACCAACATAGCCCATCCCTCTAGTGTCCTAACTCTACCATCATAGCCCATCCCACTAGTGCCCTAACTCTACCAACATAGCCCATCCCTCCAGTGTCATAACTCTACCAACATAGCCCATTCCTCCAGTGTCCTAACTCTACCATCATAGCCCATCCCTCTAGTGTCCTAACTCTACCAACATAGCCCATCCCTCTAGTGTCCTAACTCTACCATCATAGCCCATCCCTCTAGTGCCCTAACTCTACCAACACAGCCCATCCCTCTAGTGTCCTAACTCTACCATCATAGCCCATCCCTCTAGTGCCCTAACTCTACCAACATAGCCCATCTCTCTAGTGTCCTAACTCTACCATCATAGCCCATTCCTCTCGTGTCCTAACTGTACCATCATAGCCCATCCCTCTCGTGTCCTAACTCTACCATCATAGCCCATCCCTCTAGTGTCCTAACTCTACCATCATAGCCCATCCCTCTAGTGTCCTAACTCTACCAACATAGCCCATCCCTCTAGTGTCCTAACGCTACCAACATAGCCCATCTCTCTAGTGCCCTAACTCTACCATCATAGCCCATCCCTGTAGTGCCCTAACTCTACCAACATAGCCCATCCCTCTAGTGCCCTAACTCTACCAACATAGCCCATCCCTCTAGGGTCCCAAGTCTACCATCATAGACCATCCCTCTAGTGCCCTAACTCTACCAACATAGCCCATACCTCTAGTGTCCTAACTCTACCATCATAGCCCATCCCTCTAGTGTCCTAACTCTACCATCATAGCCCATCCCTCTCGTGTCCTAACTCTACCATCATAGCCCATCTCTCTAGTGTCCTAACTCTACCATCATAGCCCATCCTTCTAGTGTCCTGACTCTACCATCATAGCCCATCCCTCTAGTGCCCTAACTCTACCATGATAGCCCATCCCTCTAGTGCCCTAACTCTACCATCATAGCCCATCCCTCTAGTGTCCTAACTCTACCATCATAGCCCATCCCTCTAGTGCCCTAACTCTACCAACATAGCCCATCTCTCTAGTGTCCTAACTCTACCATCATAGCCCATTCCTCTCGTGTCCTAACTGTACCATCATAGCCCATCCCTCTCGTGTCCTAACTCTACCATCATAGCCCATCCCTCTAGTGTCCTAACTCTACCATCATAGCCCATCCCTCTAGTGTCCTAACTCTACCAACATAGCCCATCCCTCTAGTGTCCTAACGCTACCAACATAGCCCATCTCTCTAGTGCCCTAACTCTACCATCATAGCCCATCCCTGTAGTGCCCTAACTCTACCAACATAGCCCATCCCTCTAGTGCCCTAACTCTACCAACATAGCCCATCCCTCTAGTGTCCGAAGTCTACCATCATAGACCATCCCTCTAGTGCCCTAACTCTACCAACATAGCCCATACCTCTAGTGTCCTAACTCTACCATCATAGCCCATCCCTCTAGTGTCCTAACTCTACCATGATAGCCCATCCCTCTAGTGCCCTAACTCTACCATCATAGCCCATCCCTCTAGTGTCTTAACTCTACCATCATAGCCCATCCCTCTAGTGTCCTAACTCTACCATCATAGCCCATCTCTCCAGTGTCCTAACTCTACCAACATAGCCTATCCCTCTAGTGTCTTAACTCTACCAATGTAGCCCATCTCTCCAGTGTCCTAACTCTACCATCATAGCCCATCCCTCTAGTGTCCTAACTCTACCATCATAGCCCATTCCTCTCGTGTCCTCACTCTACCAACATAGCCCATCCCTCTAGTGTCCTAACTCGACCAACATAATCCATCCCTCTAGTGTCCTAACTCTACCATCATAGCCCATCCCTCTGGTGTCCTAACTCTACCATCATAGCCCATCCCTCTAGTGTCCTAACTCTACCATCATAGCCCATTCCTCTAGTGTCTTAACTCTACCAACATAGCCCTTCCCTCTAGTGTCTTAACTCTACCAACATAGCCCATCCCTCTAGTGTCCTAACTCTACCATCATAGCCCATCTCGCTAGTGTCCTAACTCTACCATCATAGCCCATCCCACTACTGTCCTAACTCTACCATCATAGCCCATCCCTCTAGTGTCCTAACTCTACCATCATAGCCCATCCCTCTAGTGTCCTAACTCTGCCATCAAAACCATTCCTCTAGTGTCCTAACTCTACCATCATAGCCCATCCCTCTAGTGTCCTAACTCTACCATCATAGCCCATCCCTCTAGTGTCCTAACTCTACCATCATAGCCCATCCCTCTAGTGTCCTAACTCTACCAACATCGCCCATCCCTCTCGTGTCCTTACGCTACCAACATAGCCCATCTCTCTAGTGCCCTAACTCTACCATCATAGCCCATCCCTCTAGTGCCCTAACTCTACCAACATAGCCCATCCCTCGAGTGTCCTAACTCAACCATCATATCCCATCCCTCTAGTGTCCTAACTCTACCATCATAGCCCATCTCTCTAGTGTCCTAACTCTACCATCATAGCCCATCCCTCTAGTGCCCTAACTCTACCATCGTAGCCCATCCCTCTAGTGTCTTAACTCTACCATCATAGCCCATCCCTCTAGTGTCCAAACTCTACCATCATAGCCCATCTCTCTAGTGTCCTAACTCTACCAACATAGCCTATCCCTCTTGTGTCTTAACTCTACCAATATAGCCCATCTCTCCAGTGTCCTAACTCTACCATCATAGCCCATCCCTCTAGTGTCCTAACTCTACCATCATAGCCCATCCCTCTAGTGTCCTAACTCTACCATCATAGCCCATTCCTCTAGTGTCCTAACTCTACCATCATAGCCCATCCCTCTGGTGTCCTAACTCTACCAACATAATCCATCCCTCCAGTGTCCTAACTCTACCATCATAGCCCATCCCTCTAGTGTCCTAACTCTACCATCATAGCCCATCCCTCTAGTGTTTTAACTCTACCATCATAGCCCATTTCTCTAGTGCCCTAACTCTACCATCATAGCCCATTCCTCTAGTGTCTCAACTCTACCAACATAGCCCTTCCCTCTAGTGTCTTAACTCTACCAATATAGCCCATCTCTCCAGTGTCCTAACTCTACCATCATAGCCCATCCCTCTAGTGTCCTAACTCTACCATCATAGCCCATCCCTCTAGTGTGCTAACTCTACCATCATAGCCCATTCCTCTAGTGTCCTAACTCTACCATCATAGCCCATCCCTCTAGTGTCCTAACTCTACCAACATAATCCATCCCTCTAGTGTCCTAACTCTACCATCATAGCCCATCCCTCTAGTGTCCTAACTCTACCATCATAGCCCATCCCTCTAGTGTTTTAACTCTACCATCATAGCCCATTTCTCTAGTGCCCTAACTCTACCATCATAGCGCATTCCTCTAGTGTCTCAACTCTACCAACATAGCCCTTCCCTCTAGTGTCTTAACTCTACCAACATAGCCCATCCCTCTAGTGTCCTAACTCTACCATCATAGCCCATCCCTCGAGTGTTTTAACTCTACCATCATAGCCCATTCCTCTAGTGCCCTAACTCTTCCATCATAGCCCATTCCTCTAGTGCCCTAACTCTACCAACATAGCCCATCCCTCTAGTGCCCTAACTCTACCAACATAGCCCATCCCTCTTGTGTCCTAACTCTACCATCATAGCCCATTCCTCTCGTGCCCTAACTTTACCAACGCAGCCCATCCGTCTAGTGTCCTAACTCTACCAACACAGCCCATCCCTCTAGTGTCCTAACTCTACCATCATAGCCCATTCCTCTAGTGCCCTAACTCTACCATCATAGCCCATCCCTCTAGTGTCCTAACTCTACCATCATAGCCCATTCCTCTGGTGCCCTAACTCTACCATCATAGCCCATTCCTCCAATGCCCTAACTCTACCATCATAGCCCATTCCTCTAGTGCCCTGACTCTACCGACATAGCCCATTCCTCCAGTGCCCTAACTCGACCATCATAGCCCATTCCTCTAGTGCCCTAACTCTACCATCATAGCCCATCCCTCTCGTGCCCTAACTGTACCATCATAGCCCATCCCTCTAGTGTCCTAACTCTACCATCATAGCCCATCCCTCTAGTGTCCTAACTCTACCATCATAGCCCATCCCTCTCGTGTCCTAACTCTACCATCATAGCCCATCTCTCTAGTGTCCTAACTCTACCATCATAGCCCATCCCTCTAGTGTCTTAACTCTACCATCATAGCCCATCCCTCTAGTGTCTTAACTCTACCATCATAGCCCATCCCTCTAGTGTCCTAACTCTACCATCATAGCCCATCCCTCTGGTGTCCGAACTCTACCATCATAGCCCATCCCACTAGTGTCCTAACTCTACCATCATAGCCCATCCCTCTAGTGTCTTAACTCTACCATCATAGCCCATCCCTCTGGTGTCTTAACTCTGCCATCATAGCCCATCCCTCTAGTGTCCTAACTCTACCATCATAGCCCATCCGGCTAGTGTCTTAACTCTACCATCATAGCCCATCCCTCTAGTGTCCTAACGCTGCCATCATAGCCCATCCCTATAGTGTCCTAACTCTAACATCATAGCCCATCCCTCTACTGTCCTCACTCTACCATCATAGCCCATTCCTCTCGTGCCCTAACTCTACCATCATAGCCCATCCCTCTAGTGTCCTAACTCTACCATCATAGCCCATCCCTCTAGTGTCCTAACTCTACCATCATAGCCCATTCCTCTAGTGTCCTAACTCTGCCATCAAACCCATTCCTCTAGTGTCCTAACTCTACCATCATAGCTCATCCCTCTAGTGTCCTAACTCTACCATCATAGCCCATCCCTCTAGTGTCCTAACTCTACCATCATAGCCCATCTCTCTCGTGTCCTAACTCTACCATCATAGCCCATCCCTCTAGTGTCCTAACTCTACCATCATAGCCCATCCCTCTAGTGTCTTAACTCTACCATCATAGCCCATCCCTCTAGTGTCTTAACTCTACCAACATAGCCCATCCCTCTAGTGTCCTAACTCTACCATCATAACCCATCCCTCTAGTGTCCAAACTCTACCAACTAGCCCATCCCTCTAGTGTCCTAACTCTACCATCATAACCCATCCCTTTAGGGTCCTAACTCTACCATCATAGCCCATCCTTCTGGTGTCCTAACTCTACCATCATAGCCCATCCCTCTAGTGTCCTTACTCTACCAACATAGCCCATCCCTCTAGTGTCCTAACTCTACCATCATAGCCCATCCTTCTAGTGCCCTAACTCTACCAACATAGCCCATCCCTCTAGTGTCCTAACTCTACCATCATAGCCCATCCCTCTAGTGTCCTAACTCTACCAACAAATCCCATCCCTCTAGTGTCCTAACTCTACCATCATAGCCCATCCCACTAGTGCCCTAACTCTACCAACATAGCCCATCCCTCTAGTGTCCTAACTCTCCCAACATAGCCCATTCCTCTAGTGTCCTAACTCTACCATCATAGCCCATCCCTCTAGTGTCCTAACTCTACCAACATAGCCCATCCCTCTAGTGTCCTAACTCTACCATCATAGCCCATCCCTCTCGTGCCCTAACTCTACCAACACAGCCCATCCCTCTAGTGTCCTAACTCTACCAACATAGCCCATCCCTCTAGTGCCCTAACGCTACCAACATAGCCCATCTCTCTAGTGCCCTAACTCTACCATCATAGCCCATCCCTGTAGTGCCCTAACTCTACCAACATAGCCCATCCCTCTAGTGCCCTAACTCTACCAACATAGCCCATCCCTCTAGTGTCCTAACTCTACCATCATAGCCCATCTCTCCAGTGTCCTAACTCTACCAACATAGCCTATCCCTCTAGTGTCTTAACTCTACCAATATAGCCCATCTCTCCAGTGTCCTAACTCTACCATGATAGCCCATCCCTCTAGTGTCCTAACTCTACCATCATAGCCCATCCCTCTAGTGTCCTAACTCTACCATCATAGCCCATTCCTCTAGTGTCCTAACTCTACCATCATAGCCCATCCCTCTAGTGTCCTCACTCTACCAACATAGCCCATCCCTCTAGTGTCCTAACTCGACCAACATAATCCATCCCCCTAGTGTCCGAACTCTACCATCATAGCCCATCCCTCTGGTGTCCTAACTCTACCATCATAGCCCATCCCTCTAGTGTCCTAACTCTACCATCATAGCCCATCCCTCTAGTGTCTTAACTCTACCAACATAGCCCTTCCCTCTAGTGTCTTAACTCTACCAACATAGCCCATCCCTCTAGTGTCCTAACTCTACCATCATAGCCCATCCCTCTAGTGTCCTACCTCTACCATCATAGCCCATCCCTCTGGTGCCCTAACTCTAGCATCATAGCCCATCGCTCTAGTGTCTTAACTCTACCAACATAGCCCTTCCTTCTAGTGTCCTAACTCTACCAACATAGCCCATCCCTCTAGTGTCCTAACTCTACCATCATAGCCCATCTCGCTAGTGTCCTAACTCTACCATCATAGCCCATCCCACTACTGTCCTAACTCTACCATCATAGCCCATCCCTCTAGTGTCCTAACTCTACCATCATAGCCCATCCCTCTAGTGTCCTAACTCTGCCATCAAAACCATTCCTCTAGTGTCCTAACTCTACCATCATAGCCCATCCCTCTAGTGTCCTAACTCTACCATCATAGCCCATCCCTCTAGTGTCCTAACTCTACCATCATAGCCCATCCCTCTAGTGTCCTAACTCTACCAACATAGCCCATCCCTCTCGTGTCCTTACGCTACCAACATAGCCCATCTCTCTAGTGCCCTAACTCTACCATCATAGCCCATCCCTCTAGTGCCCTAACTCTACCAACATAGCCCATCCCTCGAGTGTCCTAACTCAACCATCATATCCCATCCCTCTAGTGTCCTAACTCTACCATCATAGCCCATCTCTCTAGTGTCCTAACTCTACCATCATAGCCCATCCCTCTAGTGCCCTAACTCTACCATCATAGCCCATCCCTCTAGTGTCTTAACTCTACCATCATAGCCCATCCCTCTAGTGTCCTAACTCTACCATCATAGCCCATCTCTCTAGTGTCCTAACTCTACCAACATAGCCTATCCCTCCAGTGTCTTAACTCTACCAATATAGCCCATCTCTCCAGTGTCCTAACTCTACCATCATAGCCCATCCCTCTAGTGTCCTAACTCTACCATCATAGCCCATCCCTCTAGTGTCCTAACTCTACCATCATAGCCCATTCCTCTCGTGTCCTAACTCTACCATCATAGCCCATCCCTCTAGTGTCCTAACTCTACCAACATAACCCATGCCTCTAGTGTCCTAACTCTACCATCATAGCCCATCCCTCTAGTGTCCTAACTCTACCATCATAGCCCATCCCTCTAGTGTTTTAACTCTACCATCATAGCCCATTTCTCTAGTGCCCTAACTCTACCATCATAGCCCATTCCTCCAGTGTCTCAACTCTACCAACATAGCCCTTCCCTCTAGTGTCTTAACTCTACCATCATAGCCCATCCCTCGAGTGTTTTAACTCTACCATCATAGCCCATTCCTCTAGTGCCCTAACTCTTCCATCATAGCCCATTCCTCTAGTGTCCTAACTCTACCATCATATCCCTTCCCTCTAGTGTCCTAACTCTACCATCATAGCCCATCCCTCTAGTGCCCTAACTCTACCAACATAGCCCATCCCTCTAGTGTCCTAACTCTACCATCATAGCCCATTCCTCTAGTGCCCTAACTTTACCAACGCAGCCCATCCCTCTAGTGTCCTAACTCTACCAACACAGCCCATCCCTCTAGTGTCCTAACTCTACCATCATAGCCCATTCCTCTAGTGCCCTAACTCTACCAACACAGCCCATCCCTCTGGTGTCCTAACTCTACCATCATAGCCCATCCCTCGAGTGTCCTAACTCTACCATCATAGCCCATTCCTCTGGTGCCCTAACTCTACCATCATAGCCCATTCCTCCAATGCCCTAACTCTACCATCATAGCCCATTCCTCTAGTGCCCTGACTCCAACGACATAGCCCATTCCTCCAGTGCCCTAACTCTACCATCATAGCCCATTCCTCTAGTGCCCGAACTCTACCATCATAGCCCATCCCTCTAGTGCCCTAACTGTACCATCATAGCCCATCCCTCTAGTGTCCTAACTCTACCATCATAGCCCATCCCTCTAGTGTCCTAACTCTACCATCATAGCCCATCCCTCTAGTGTCCTAACTCTACCATCATAGCCCATCTCTCTAGTGTCCTAACTCTACCATCATAGCCCATCCCTCTAGTGTCTTAACTCTACCATCATAGCCTATCCCTCTGGTGTCTTAACTCTACCATCATAGCCCATCCGGCTAGTGTCTTAACTCTACCATCATAGCCCATCCCTCTAGTGTCCTAACTCTGCCATCATAGCCCATCCCTATAGTGTCCTAACTCTAACATCATAGCCCATCCCTCTACTGTCCTCACTCTACCATCATAGCCCATTCCTCTAGTGCCCTAACTCTACCATCATAGCCCATTCCTCTAGTGCCCTAACTCTACCATCATAGCCCATTCCTCTAGTGCCCTAACTCTACCAACATAGCCCATCTCTCTAGTGCCCTAACTCTACCATCATAGCCCATCCCTCTAGTGTCCTAACTCTACCATCATAGCCCATCCCTCTAGTGTCCTAACTCTGCCATCATAGCCCATCCCTCTCGTGTCCTAACTCTACCATCATAGCCCATCCCTCTAGTGTCCTAACTCTACCATCATAGCCCATCCCTCTAGTGTCCTAACTCTACCATCATAGCCCATTCCTCTCGTGTCCTAACTCTACCATCATAGCCCATCCCTCTAGTGTCCTAACTCTACCGTCATAGCCCATCCCTCTAGTGTCCTAACTCTACCAACATAGCCCATCCCTCTAGTGTTGTAACTCTAACAACACAGCCCATCCCTCTAGTGTCCTAACTCTACCATCATAGCCCATCTCTCTAGTGTCCGAACTCTACCATCATAGCCCATCCCGCTAGTGTCCTAACTCTACCAACATAGCCCATCTCTCTAGTGTCCTAACTCTACCATCATAACCCATCCCTCTAGTGTCCTAACTCTACCAACTAGCCCATCCCTCTAGTGTCCTAACTCTACCAACATATCCCATCCCTCTAGTGTCCTAACTCTACCATCGTAGCCCATTCCTCTAGTGCCCTAACTCTACCATCATAGCCCATCCCTCTAGTGTCCTAACTCTACCAACATAGCCCATCCTTCTATTGTCCTAACTCTACCATCATAGCCCATCCCTCTAGTGTCCTAACTCTCCCATCATAGCCCATCCTTCTAGTGTCCTAACTCTACCATCATAGCCCATCCCTCTAGTGTCCTAACTCTACCAACATAGCCCATCCCTCTAGTGTCCTAACTCTACCATCATAGCCCATCCTTCTAGTGTCCTAACTCTACCATCATAGCCCATCCCACAAGTGCCCTAACTCTACCAACATAGCCCATCCCTCTAGTGTCCTAACTCTACCAACATAGCCCATTCCTCTAGTGCCCTAACTCTACCAACATAGCCCATCCCTCTAGTGTCCTAACTCTACAATCATAGCCCATCCCTCTCGTGTCCTAACTCTACCATCATAGCCCATCCCTCTAGTGCCCTAACTCTACCAACATAGCCCATCTCTCTAGTGTCCTAACTCTACCATCATAGCCCATTCCTCTCGTGTCCTAAATGTACCATCATAGCCCATCCCTCTCGTGTCCTAACTCTACCATCATAGCCCATCCCTCTAGTGTCCTAACTCTACCATCATAGCCGATCCCTCTAGTGTCCTAACTCTACCAACATAGCCCATCCCTCTAGTGTCCTAACGCTACCAACGTAGCCCATCTCTCGAGTGCCCTAACTCTACCATCATAGCCCATCCCTCTAGTGCCCTAACTCTACCAACATAGCCCATCCCTCTAGTGCCCTAACTCTACCAACATAGCCCATCCCTCTAGTGTCCCAAGTCTACCATCATAGCCCATCCCTCTAGTGCCCTAACTCTAACAACATAGCCCATACCTCTAGTGTCCTAACTCTACCATCATAGCCCATCCCTCTAGTGTCCTAACTCTACCATCATAGCCCATCCCTCTAGTGTCCTAACTCTACCATCATAGCCCATCTCTCTAGTGTCCTAACTCTACCATCATAGCCCATCCCTCTAGTGTCCTAACTCTACCATCATAGCCCATCCCTCTAGTGCCCTAACTCTACCATGATAGCCCATCCCTCTAGTGCCCTAACTCTACCATCATAGCCCATCCCTCTAGTGTCTTAACTCTACCATCATAGCCCATCCCTCTAGTGTCCTAACTCTACCATCATGGCCCATTTCTCCAGTGTCCTAACTCTACCAACATAGCCTATCCCTCTAGTGTCTTAACTCTACCAATATAGCCCATCTCTCCAGTGTCCTAACTCTACCATCATAGCCCATCCCTCTAGTGTCCTAACTCTACCATCATAGCCCATCCCTCTAGTGTCCTAACTCTACCATCATAGCCCATTCCTCTTGTGTCCTAACTCTACCATCATAGCCCATCCCTCTAGTGTCCTAACTCTACCAACATAGCCCATCCCTCTAGTGTCCTAACTCTACCAACATAATCCATCCCTCTAGTGTCCTAACTCTACCATCATAGCCCATCCCTCTAGTGTCCGAACTCTACCATCATAGCCCATCCCTCTAGTGTCCTAACTCTACCATCATAGCCCATCCCTCTAGTGTTTTAACTCAACCATCATAGCCCATTTCTCTAGTGCCCTAACTCTACCATCATAGCCCATTCCTCTAGTGTCTTAACTCTACCAACATAGCCCTTCCCTCTAGTGTCTTAACTCTACCAACATAGCCCATCCCTCTAGTGTCCGAACTCTCCCATCATAGCCCATCCCTCTAGTGTCCTACCTCTACCATCATAGCCCATCCCTCTAGTGCCCTAACTCTAGCATCATAGCCCATCGCTCTAGTGTCTTAACTCGACCAACATAGCCCTTCCTTCTAGTGTCCTAACTCTACCATCAAAGCCCATCCCTCTAGTGTCCTAACTCTACCAACATAGCCCGTCCCTCTAGTGTCCTAACTCTACCATCATAGCCCATCCCGCTAGTGTCCTAACTCTACCATCATAGCCCATCCCTCTACTGTCCTAACTCTACCATCATAGCCCATCCCTCTAGTGTCCTAACTCTACCATCATAGCCCATCCCTCTAGTGTCCTAACTCTGCCATCAAACCCATTCCTCTAGTGTCCTAACGCTACCATCATAGCCCATCCCTCTAGTGTCCTAACTCTACCATCATAGCCCATCCCGCTAGTGTCCTAACTCTACCATCATAGCCCATCCCTCTAGTGTCCTAACTCTACCAACATAGCCCATCCCTGTAGTGTCCTAATGCTACCAACATAGCCCATCTCTCTAGTGCCCTAACTCTACCATCATAGCCCATCCCTCTAGTGCCCTAACTCTACCAACATAGCCCATCCCTCTTGTGTCCTAACTCTACCATCATAGCCCATCCCTCTAGTGTCCTAACTCTACCATCATAGCCCATCTCTCTAGTGTCCTAACTCTACCATCATAGCCCATCCCTCTAGTGTCCTAACTCTACCATCATAGCCCATCCCTCTAGTGCCCTAACTCTACCATCATAGCCCATCCCTCTAGTGCCCTACCTCTACCATCATAGCCCATCCCTCTAGTGTCTTAACTCTACCATCATAGCCCATCCCTCCAGTGTCCTAACTCTACCATCATAGCCCATCTCTCTAGTGTCCTAACTCTACCAACATAGCCTATCACTCTAGTGTCTTAACTCTACCAATATAGCCCATCTCTCCAGTGTCCTAACTCTACCATCATAGCCCATCCCTCTAGTGTCCTAACTCTACCATCATAGCCCATCCCTCTAGTGTCCTAACTCTACCAACATAGCCCATCCCTCTAGTGTCCTAACTCTACCAACATAATCCATCCCTCTAGTGTCCTAACTCTACCATCATAGCCCGTCCCTCTAGTGTTTTAACTCTACCATCATAGCCCATTTCTCTCGTGCCCTAACTCTACCATCATAGCCCATTCCTCTGGTGTCTTAACTCTACCAACATAGCCCTTCCCTCTAGTGTCTTAACAATACAATACAATACAAATCGCTTTATTGGCATGATAAGGTACATCTTATGTTGCCAAAGCATCAAAATACATTTATGGTTGAACACATAAACGCGGTTCCATTCATACAGTGTATAAACAGGTATATCCCTGAGTTTATAAATATATTTTCGCCTTGTTTATATATACTCTTGTCTTAGTTTACTGGTTGTCCCTCTGTTCATGGCAAGCTGTAACATAGTGTGCCGCCAGTGTTACACAGCTTCTCTCCTCCCCCAGTAGGAATGGGAGTTTTTGGTTGTCAGTCAGATTTCTGAATTCAGGGCATATTTGTGAGAATTTTTGATAGAAATTCTCTCTGATGCCCTGATATTTTCCACAGGCTGTGAGGAAGTGCATCTCTGTCTCAACTACTCCCTGACTGCAGTGAGAGCATATCCTGTCTTCTCTTGGCAGCCTGGTCTGCCTGTGTCTGCCTTTTTCGATCACTAGGCTATGTTCGCTAAGTCTGTACCTTGTCAAGGTTCTTCTCAGTTTGTTATCCTTTACCATGGTCAGGTAATCAGCTATGTTGTATTGTCTGTTTAGGGCCAAGTAGCAATTGAGTTTGCTTTGGGTTTTTGTTGTTTCTGCCCAATATGACAGATATTTTTCCTTTTGCTTAGCGACGATTGTGTTGGGTCGAATTCTTTGTGTTACCCTGTCACTGTCCTGGGGCTGGTTATTGTTAGTATTGTTATTAGTTACTTTATTGAGTCCCAGGACCAGTTGACTGAGGGTATTCTTCTTTATGGTCAGCTCTTGGCATTTCAGGGCGTCGTAGTGATAGCATTGGGGGTTGCTCATTTACCAACATAGCCCATCCCTCTAGTGTCCTAACTCTACCATCATAGCCCATCCCTCGAGTGTTTTAACTCTACCATCATAGCCCATTCCTCTAGTGCCCTAGCTCTGCCATCATAGCCCATCCCTCTAGTGTCCTAACTCTACAATCATAGCCCATCCCTCCAGTGCCCTAACTCTACCAACATAGCCCATCCCTCTAGTGTCCTAACTCTACCATCATAGCCCATTCCTCTAGTGCCCTAACTTTACCAACACAGCCCATCCCTCTAGTGTCCTAACTCTACCAACACAGCCCATCCCTCTAGTGTCCTAACTCTACCATCATAGCCCATTCCTCTAGTGCTCTAACTCTACCAACACAGCCCATCCCTCTAGTGTCCTAACTCTACCATCATAGCCCATCCCTCTAGTGTCCTAACTCTACCATCATAGCCCATTCCTCTGGTGCCCTAACTCTACCATCATAGCCCATTCCTCTAGTGCCCTAACTCTCCCATCATAGCCCATTCCTCTAGTGCCCTAACTCTACCGACATAGCCCATTCCTCTAGTGCCCTAACTCTACCATTATAGCCCATTCCTCTAGTGCCCTAACTCTACCATCATAGCCCATCCCTCTAGTGCCCTAACTCTACCATCATAGCCCATCCCTCTAGTGTCCTAACTCTACCATCATAGCCCATCCCTCTAGTGTCCTAACTCTACCATCATAGCCCATCCCTCTAGTGTCCTAACTCTACCATCATAGCCCATCCCTCTATTGTCTTAACTCTACCATCATAGCCCATCCCTCTAGTGTCTTAACTCTACCATCATAGCCCATCCCTCTAGTGTCCTAACTCTACCATCATAGCCCATCCCTCTAGTGTCCGAACTCTACCATCATAGCCCATCCCACTAGTGTCCTAACTCTACCATCATAGCCCATCCCTCTAGTGTCTTAACTCCACCATCATAGCCCATCCCTCCAGTGTCTTAACTCTACCATCATAGCCCATCCCTCTAGTGTCCTAACTCTAACATCATAGCCCATCCCTCTAGTGTCTTAACTCTATCATCATAGCCCATCCCTCTAGTGTCTTAACTCTACCATCATAGCCCATCCCTCTAGTGTCTTAACTCTACCATCATAGCCCATCCCTCTAGTGCCTTAACTCTACCATCATAGCCCATCCCTCTGGTGTCTTAACTCTACCATCATAGCCCATCCCTCTAGTGTCCTAACTCTACCATCATAGCCCATCCCTCTAGTGTCCTAACTCTACCAACATAGCCCATCCCTCTAGTGTTGTAACTCTAACAACACAGCCCATCCCTCTAGTGTCCTAACTCTACCATCATAGCCCATCTCTCTAGTGTCCGAACTCTACCATCATAGCCCATCCCGCTAGTGTCCTAACTCTACCAACATAGCCCATCTCTCTAGTGTCCTAACTCTACCATCATAACCCATCCCTCTAGTGTCCTAACTCTACCAACTAGCCCATCCCTCTAGTGTCCTAACTCTACCAACATATCCCATCCCTCTAGTGTCCTAACTCTACCATCGTAGCCCATTCCTCTAGTGCCCTAACTCTACCATCATAGCCCATCCCTCTAGTGTCCTAACTCTACCAACATAGCCCATCCTTCTATTGTCCTAACTCTACCATCATAGCCCATCCCTCTAGTGTCCTAACTCTCCCATCATAGCCCATCCTTCTAGTGTCCTAACTCTACCATCATAGCCCATCCCTCTAGTGTCCTAACTCTACCAACATAGCCCATCCCTCTAGTGTCCTAACTCTACCATCATAGCCCATCCTTCTAGTGTCCTAACTCTACCGTCATAGCCCATCCCACAAGTGCCCTAACTCTACCAACATAGCCCATCCCTCTAGTGTCCTAACTCTACCAACATAGCCCATTCCTCTAGTGCCCTAACTCTACCAACATAGCCCATCCCTCTAGTGTCCTAACTCTACAATCATAGCCCATCCCTCTCGTGTCCTAACTCTACCATCATAGCCCATCCCTCTAGTGCCCTAACTCTACCAACATAGCCCATCTCTCTAGTGTCCTAACTCTACCATCATAGCCCATTCCTCTCGTGTCCTAAATGTACCATCATAGCCCATCCCTCTCGTGTCCTAACTCTACCATCATAGCCCATCCCTCTAGTGTCCTAACTCTACCATCATAGCCGATCCCTCTAGTGTCCTAACTCTACCAACATAGCCCATCCCTCTAGTGTCCTAACGCTACCAACGTAGCCCATCTCTCGAGTGCCCTAACTCTACCATCATAGCCCATCCCTCTAGTGCCCTAACTCTACCAACATAGCCCATCCCTCTAGTGCCCTAACTCTACCAACATAGCCCATCCCTCTAGTGTCCCAAGTCTACCATCATAGCCCATCCCTCTAGTGCCCTAACTCTAACAACATAGCCCATACCTCTAGTGTCCTAACTCTACCATCATAGCCCATCCCTCTAGTGTCCTAACTCTACCATCATAGCCCATCCCTCTAGTGTCCTAACTCTACCATCATAGCCCATCTCTCTAGTGTCCTAACTCTACCATCATAGCCCATCCCTCTAGTGTCCTAACTCTACCATCATAGCCCATCCCTCTAGTGCCCTAACTCTACCATGATAGCCCATCCCTCTAGTGCCCTAACTCTACCATCATAGCCCATCCCTCTAGTGTCTTAACTCTACCATCATAGCCCATCCCTCTAGTGTCCTAACTCTACCATCATGGCCCATTTCTCCAGTGTCCTAACTCTACCAACATAGCCTATCCCTCTAGTGTCTTAACTCTACCAATATAGCCCATCTCTCCAGTGTCCTAACTCTACCATCATAGCCCATCCCTCTAGTGTCCTAACTCTACCATCATAGCCCATCCCTCTAGTGTCCTAACTCTACCATCATAGCCCATTCCTCTTGTGTCCTAACTCTACCATCATAGCCCATCCCTCTAGTGTCCTAACTCTACCAACATAGCCCATCCCTCTAGTGTCCTAACTCTACCAACATAATCCATCCCTCTAGTGTCCTAACTCTACCATCATAGCCCATCCCTCTAGTGTCCGAACTCTACCATCATAGCCCATCCCTCTAGTGTCCTAACTCTACCATCATAGCCCATCCCTCTAGTGTTTTAACTCAACCATCATAGCCCATTTCTCTAGTGCCCTAACTCTACCATCATAGCCCATTCCTCTAGTGTCTTAACTCTACCAACATAGCCCTTCCCTCTAGTGTCTTAACTCTACCAACATAGCCCATCCCTCTAGTGTCCGAACTCTCCCATCATAGCCCATCCCTCTAGTGTCCTACCTCTACCATCATAGCCCATCCCTCTAGTGCCCTAACTCTAGCATCATAGCCCATCGCTCTAGTGTCTTAACTCGACCAACATAGCCCTTCCTTCTAGTGTCCTAACTCTACCATCAAAGCCCATCCCTCTAGTGTCCTAACTCTACCAACATAGCCCGTCCCTCTAGTGTCCTAACTCTACCATCATAGCCCATCCCGCTAGTGTCCTAACTCTACCATCATAGCCCATCCCTCTACTGTCCTAACTCTACCATCATAGCCCATCCCTCTAGTGTCCTAACTCTACCATCATAGCCCATCCCTCTAGTGTCCTAACTCTGCCATCAAACCCATTCCTCTAGTGTCCTAACGCTACCATCATAGCCCATCCCTCTAGTGTCCTAACTCTACCATCATAGCCCATCCCGCTAGTGTCCTAACTCTACCATCATAGCCCATCCCTCTAGTGTCCTAACTCTACCAACATAGCCCATCCCTGTAGTGTCCTAATGCTACCAACATAGCCCATCTCTCTAGTGCCCTAACTCTACCATCATAGCCCATCCCTCTAGTGCCCTAACTCTACCAACATAGCCCATCCCTCTTGTGTCCTAACTCTACCATCATAGCCCATCCCTCTAGTGTCCTAACTCTACCATCATAGCCCATCTCTCTAGTGTCCTAACTCTACCATCATAGCCCATCCCTCTAGTGTCCTAACTCTACCATCATAGCCCATCCCTCTAGTGCCCTAACTCTACCATCATAGCCCATCCCTCTAGTGCCCTACCTCTACCATCATAGCCCATCCCTCTAGTGTCTTAACTCTACCATCATAGCCCATCCCTCCAGTGTCCTAACTCTACCATCATAGCCCATCTCTCTAGTGTCCTAACTCTACCAACATAGCCTATCCCTCCAGTGTCCTAACTCTACCATCATAGCCCATCCCTCTAGTGTCCTAACTCTACCATCATAGCCCATCCCTCTAGTGTCCTAACTCTACCAACATAGCCCATCCCTCTAGTGTCCTAACTCTACCAACATAATCCATCCCTCTAGTGTCCTAACTCTACCATCATAGCCCGTCCCTCTAGTGTTTTAACTCTACCATCATAGCCCATTTCTCTCGTGCCCTAACTCTACCATCATAGCCCATTCCTCTGGTGTCTTAACTCTACCAACATAGCCCTTCCCTCTAGTGTCTTAACAATACAATACAATACAAATCGCTTTATTGGCATGATAAGGTACATCTTATGTTGCCAAAGCATCAAAATACATTTATGGTTGAACACATAAACGCGGTTCCATTCATACAGTGTATAAACAGGTATATCCCTGAGTTTATAAATATATTTCGCCTTGTTTATATATACTCTTGTCTTAGTTTACTGGTTGTCCCTCTGTTCATGGCAAGCTGTAACATAGTGTGCCGCCAGTGTTACACAGCTTCTCTCCTCCCCCAGTAGGAATGGGAGTTTTTGGTTGTCAGTCAGATTTCTGAATTCAGGGCATATTTGTGAGAATTTTTGATAGAAATTCTCTCTGATGCCCTGATATTTTCCACAGGCTGTGAGGAAGTGCATCTCTGTCTCAACTACTCCCTGACTGCAGTGAGAGCATATCCTGTCTTCTCTTGGCAGCCTGGTCTGCCTGTGTCTGCCTTTTTCGATCACTAGGCTATGTTCGCTAAGTCTGTACCTTGTCAAGGTTCTTCTCAGTTTGTTATCCTTTACCATGGTCAGGTAATCAGCTATGTTGTATTGTCTGTTTAGGGCCAAGTAGCAATTGAGTTTGCTTTGGGTTTTTGTTGTTTCTGCCCAATATGACAGATATTTTTCCTTTTGCTTAGCGACGATTGTGTTGGGTCGAATTCTTTGTGTTACCCTGTCACTGTCCTGGGGCTGGTTATTGTTAGTATTGTTATTAGTTACTTTATTGAGTCCCAGGACCAGTTGACTGAGGGTATTCTTCTTTATGGTCAGCTCTTGGCATTTCAGGGCGTCGTAGTGATAGCATTGGGGGTTGCTCATTTACCAACATAGCCCATCCCTCTAGTGTCCTAACTCTACCATCATAGCCCATCCCTCGAGTGTTTTAACTCTACCATCATAGCCCATTCCTCTAGTGCCCTAGCTCTGCTATCATAGCCCATCCCTCTAGTGTCCTAACTCTACAATCATAGCCCATCCCTCCAGTGCCCTAACTCTACCAACATAGCCCATCCCTCTAGTGTCCTAACTCTACCATCATAGCCCATTCCTCTAGTGCCCTAACTTTACCAACACAGCCCATCCCTCTAGTGTCCTAACTCTACCAACACAGCCCATCCCTCTAGTGTCCTAACTCTACCATCATAGCCCATTCCTCTAGTGCTCTAACTCTACCAACACAGCCCATCCCTCTAGTGTCCTAACTCTACCATCATAGCCCATCCCTCTAGTGTCCTAACTCTACCATCATAGCCCATTCCTCTGGTGCCCTAACTCTACCATCATAGCCCATTCCTCTAGTGCCCTAACTCTCCCATCATAGCCCATTCCTCTAGTGCCCTAACTCTACCGACATAGCCCATTCCTCTAGTGCCCTAACTCTACCATTATAGCCCATTCCTCTAGTGCCCTAACTCTACCATCATAGCCCATCCCTCTAGTGCCCTAACTCTACCATCATAGCCCATCCCTCTAGTGTCCTAACTCTACCATCATAGCCCATCCCTCTAGTGTCCTAACTCTACCATCATAGCCCATCCCTCTAGTGTCCTAACTCTACCATCATAGCCCATCCCTCTATTGTCTTAACTCTACCATCATAGCCCATCCCTCTAGTGTCTTAACTCTACCATCATAGCCCATCCCTCTAGTGTCCTAACTCTACCATCATAGCCCATCCCTCTAGTGTCCGAACTCTACCATCATAGCCCATCCCACTAGTGTCCTAACTCTACCATCATAGCCCATCCCTCTAGTGTCTTAACTCCACCATCATAGCCCATCCCTCCAGTGTCTTAACTCTACCATCATAGCCCATCCCTCTAGTGTCCTAACTCTAACATCATAGCCCATCCCTCTAGTGTCTTAACTCTATCATCATAGCCCATCCCTCTAGTGTCTTAACTCTACCATCATAGCCCATCCCTCTAGTGTCTTAACTCTACCATCATAGCCCATCCCTCTAGTGCCTTAACTCTACCATCATAGCCCATCCCTCTGGTGTCTTAACTCTACCATCATAGCCCATCCCTCTAGTGTCCTAACTCTACCATCAAAGCCCATCCCGCTAGTGTCTTAACTCCACCATCATAGCCCATCCCTCTAGTGTCTTAACTCTACCATCATAGCCCATCCCTCTAGTGTCTTAACTCTACCATCATAGCCCATCCCTCTAGTGTCTTAACTCTACCATCATAGCCCATCCCTCTAGTGTCTTAACTCTACCATCATAGCCCATCCCTCTGGTGTCTTAACTCTACCATCATAGCCCATCCCTCTAGTGCCCTAACTCTACCATCATAGCCCATTCCTCTAGTGCCCTAACTCTACCATCATAGCCCATTCCTCTAGTGCCCTAACTCTACCAACATAGCCCATCTCTCTAGTGCCCTAACTCTACCATCATAGCCCATCCCTCTAGTGTCCTAACTCTACCATCATAGCCCATCCCTCTAGTGTCCTAACTCTACCATCATAGCCCATCACTCTCGTGTCCTAACTCTACCATCATAGCCCATCCCTCTAGTGTCCTAACTTTACCAACGCAGCCCATCCCTCTAGTGTCCTAACTCTACCAACACAGCCCATCCCTCTAGTGTCCTAACTCTACCATCATAGCCCATTCCTCTAGTGCCCTAACTCTACCATCATAGCCCATCCCTCTAGTGTCCTCACTCTACCAACATAGCCCATCCCTCTAGTGTCCTAACTCGACCAACATAATCCATCCCTCTAGTGTCCTAACTCTACCATCATAGCCCATCCCTCTAGTGTCCTAACTCTACCATCATAGCCCATCCCTCTGGTGTCCGAACTCTACCATCATAGCCCATCCCTCTAGTGTCCTAACTCTACCATCATAGCCCATCTCTCTGGTGTCCTAACTCTACCATCATAGCCCATCCCTCTAGTGTCTTAACTCTACCATCATAGCCCATCCCTCTAGTGTCTTAACTCTACCATCATAGCCCATCCCTCTAGTGTCCTAACTCTACCATCATAGCCCATCCCTCTGGTGTCCGAACTCTACCATCATAGCCCATCCCTCTAGTGTCCTAACTCTACCATCATAGCCCATCCCTCTAGTGTCTTAACTCTACCATCATAGCCCATCCCTCTAGTGTCTTAACTCTACCATCATAGCCCATCCCTCTAGTGTCTTAACTCTACCATCATAGCCCATCCCTCTAGTGTCTTAACTCTACCATCATAGCCCATCCCTCTAGTGTCTTAACTCTACCATCATAGCCCATCCCTCTAGTGTCTTAACTCTACCATCATAGCCCATCCCTCGAGTGTCTTAACTCTACCATCATAGCCCATCCCTCTAGTGTCCTAACTCTACCATCATAGCCCATCCCTCTAGTGTCTTATCTCTACCATCATAGCCCATCCCTCGAGTGTCCTAACTCTGCCATCATAGCCCATCTCTCTAGTGTCCTAACTTTACCATCATCCCCCTTCTCTCTAGTGTCCTAACTCTACCATCATAGCCCATCCCTCTAGTGTCCTAACTGTACCATCATAGCCCATCCCTCTAGTGTCCTAACTCTACCATCATAGCCCATTCCTCTAGTGCCCTAACTCTACCATCATAGCCCATTCCTCTAGTGCCCTAACTCTACCAACATAGCCCATCCCTCTAGTGTCCTAACTCTACCAACATAGCCCATCCCTCTAGTGTCCTAACTCTACCATCATAGCCCATCCCTCTGGTGTCCTAACTCTACCAACACAGCCCATCCCTCTAGTGTCCTAACTCTACCATCATAGCCCATCGCTCTAGTGCCCTAACTCTACCGTCATAGCCCATCCCACTAGTGCCCTAACTCTACCATCATAGCCCATCCCTCTAGTGTCCTAACTCTACCATCATAGCCCATCCCTCGAGTGCCCTAACTCTACCAACATAGCCCATCCCTCTAGTGTCCTAACTCTACCATCATAGCCCATTCCTCTAGTGCCCTAACTCTACCAACACAGCCCATCCCTCTAGTGTCCTAACTCTACCAACACAGCCCATCCCTCTAGTGTCCTAACTCTCCCATCACAGCCCATTCCTCTAGTGCCCTAACTCTACCAACACAGCCCATCCCTCTGGTGTCCTAACTCTACCAACACAGCCCATCCCTCTAGTGTCCTAACTCTACCATCATAGCCCATTCCTCTAGTGCCCTAACTCTACCAACATAGCCCATCTCTCTAGTGCCCTAACTCTACCATCATAGCCCATCCCTCTAGTGTCCTAACTCTACCATCATAGCCCATCCCTCTCGTGTCCTACCTCTACCGTCATTGCCCATCCCTCTAGTGTCCTAACTCTACCAACATAGCCCATCCCTCTAGTGTCCTAACTCTACCAACATAGCCCATCCATCTAGTGTCGTAACTCTACCATCAGAGCCCATCCCTCTAGTGTCCTAACTCTACCATCATAGCCCATCCCTCTAGTGTCGTAACTTTACCATCATACCCCTTCTCTCCAGTGTCCTAACTCTACCATCATAGCCCATCCCTCTAGTGTCCTAACTCTTCCATCATAGCCCATCCCTCTAGTGTCCTAACTCTACCATCATAGCCCATCCCTCTAGTGTCCTAACTCTACCGTCATAGCCCATCCCTCTAGTGTCCTAACTCTACCAACATAGCCCATCCCTCTAGTGTCCTAACTCTACCAACATAGCCCATCCCTCTAGTGTCGTAACTCTACCATCAGAGCCCATCCCTCTAGTGTCCCAACTCTACCATCATAGCCCATCCCTCTAGTGTCGTAACTTTACCATCATACCCCTTCTCTCTAGTGTCCTAACTCTACCATCATAGCCCATCCCTCTAGTGTCCTAACTCTACCATCATAGCCCATCCCTCTAGTGTCCTAACTCTACCATCATAGCCCATCCCTCTTGTGTCCTAACTCTACCAACATAGCCCATCCCTCTAGTGTCCTAACTCTACCATCATAACCCATCCCTCTAGTGTCCTAACTCTACCAACTAGCCCATCCCTCTAGTGTCCTAACTCTACCATCATAACCCATCCCTCTAGGGTCCTAACTCTACCATCATAGCCCATCCTTCTAGTGTCCTAACTCTACCATCATAGCCCATCCCTCTAGTGTCCTAACTCTACCAACATAGCCCATCCCTCTAGTGTCCTAACTCTACCATCATAGCCCATCCTTCTAGTGCCCTAACTCTACCAACATAGCCCATCCCTCTAGTGTCCTAACTCTACCATCATAGCCCATCCCTCTAGTGTCCTAACTCAACCAACATAGCCCATCCCTCTAGTGTCCTAACTCTACCATCATAGCCCATCCCACGAGTGCCCTAACTCTACCAACATAGCCCATCCCTCTAGTGTCCTAACTCTACCAACATAGCCCATTCCTCTAGTGTCCTAACTCTACCATCATAGCCCATCCCTCTAGTGTCCTAACTCTACCAACATAGCCCATAACTCTAGTGTCCTCACTCTACCATCATAGCCCATCCCTCTAGTGCCCTAACTCTACCAACACAGCCCATCCCTCTAGTGTCCTAACTCTACCATCATAGCCCATCCCTCTAGTGCCCTAACTCTACCAACATAGCCCATCTCTCTAGTGTCCTAACTCTACCATCATAGCCCATTCCTCTCGTGTCCTAACTGTACCATCATAGTCCATCCCTCTCGTGTCCTAACTCTACCATCATAGCCCATCCCTCTGGTGTCCTAACTCTACCATCATAGCCCATCCCTCTAGTGTCCTAACTCTACCAACATAGCCCATCCCTCTAGTGTCCTAACGCTACCAACATAGCCCATCTCTCTAGTGCCCTAACTCTACCATCATAGCCCATCCCTGTAGTGCCCTAACTCTACCAACATAGCCCATCCCTCTAGTGCCCTAACTCTACCAACATAGCCCATCCCTCTAGTGTCCCAAGTCTACCATCATAGCCCATCCCTCTAGTGCCCTAACCCTACCAACATTGCCCATACCTCTAGTGTCCTAACTCTACCATCATAGCCCATCCCTCTAGTGTCCTAACTCTACCATCATAGCCCATCCCTCTCGTGTCCTAACTCTACCATCATAGCCCATCTCTCTAGTGTCCTAACTCTACCATCATAGCCCATCCCTCCAGTGTCCTGACTCTACCATCATAGCCCATCCCTCTAGTGCCCTAACTCTACCATGATAGCCCATCCCTCTAGTGCCCTAACTCTACCATCATAGCCCATCCCTCTAGTGTCTTAACTCTACCATCATAGCCCATCCCTCTAGTGTCCTAACTCTACCATCATAGCCCATCCCTCTAGTGTCCTAACTCTACCATCAAAGCCCATCCCTCTAGTGTCCTAACTCGACCAACATAATCCATCCCTCTAGTGTCCTAACTCTACCATCATAGCCCATTCCTCTAGTGTCTTAACTCTACCAACATAGCCCTTCCCTCTAGTGTCTTAACTCTACCAACACAGCCCATCCCTCTAGTGTCCTAACTCTACCATCATAGCCCATCCCTCTCGTGTCCTACCTCTACC
Source organism: Somniosus microcephalus (assembly GCF_052327205.1). Taxonomy (NCBI): domain Eukaryota; kingdom Metazoa; phylum Chordata; class Chondrichthyes; order Squaliformes; family Somniosidae; genus Somniosus; species Somniosus microcephalus. Next base: position 236,771,024 of record NC_140996.1, read on the forward strand.
ATCATAGCCCATCCCTCTAGTGCCCTAACTCTAGCATCATAGCCCATCGCTCTAGTGTCTTAACTCTACCAACATAGCCCTTCCTTCTAGTGTCCTAACTCTACCATCAAAGCCCATCCCTCTAGTGTCCTAACTCTACCAACATAGCCCATCCCTCTAGTGTCCTAACTCTACCAACATAGCCCATCCCTCTAGTGTCCTAACGCTACCAACATAGCCCATCTCTCTAGTGCCCTAACTCTACCATCATAGCCCATCCCTCTGGTGCCCTAACTCTACCAACATAGCCCATCCCTATAGTGTCCTAACTCAACCATCATATCCCATCCCTCTAGTATCCTAACTCTACCATCATAGCCCATCTCTCTCGTGTCCTAACTCTACCATCATAGCCCATCCCTCTAGTATCCTAACTCTACCATCATAGCCCATCCCTCTAGTGTCTTATCTCTACCATCATAGCCCATCCCTCTAGTGTCCTAACTCTACCATCATAGCCCATCTCTCTAGTGTCCTAACTCTACCAACATAGCCTATCCCTCTAGTGTCTTAACTCTACCAATATAGCCCATCTCTCCAGTGTCCTAACTCTACCATCATAGCCCATCCCTCTAGTGTCCTAACTCTACCATCATAGCCCATCCCTCTAGTGTCCTAACTCTACCATCATAGCCCATTCCTCTAGTGTCCTAACTCTACCATCATAGCCCATCCCTCTAGTGTCCTAACTCTACCAACATAATCCATCCCTCTAGTGTCCTAACTCTACCATCATAGCCCATCCCTCTAGTGTCCTAACTCTACCATCATAGCCCATCCCTCTAGTGTCCTAACTCTACCATCATAGCCCATCCCTCTAGTGTTTTAACTCTACCATCATAGCCCATTCCTCTAGTGCCATAACTCTTCCATCATAGCCCATTCCTCTAGTGCCCTAACTCTACCAACATAGCCCATCTCTCTCGTGTCCTAACTCTACCAACATAGCCCATCCCTCTAGTGTCCTAACTCTACAATCATATCCCATCCCTCTAGTGTCCTAACTCTACCATCATAGCCCATCCCTCTAGTGTCCTAACTCTACAATCATAGCCCATCCCTCTCGTGCCCGAACTCTACCAACATAGCCCATCCCTCTAGTGTCCTAACTCTACCATCATAGCCCATTCCTCTAGTGCCCTAACTTTACCAACGCAGCCCATCCCTCTAGTGTCCTAACTCTACCAACACAGCCCATCCCTCTAGTGTCCTAACTCAACCATCATAGCCCATTCCTCTAGTGCCCTAACTCTACCAACACAGCCCATCCCTCTAGTGTCCTAACTCTACCATCATAGCCCATCCCTCTAGTGTCCTAACTCTACCATCATAGCCCATTCCTCTGGTGCCCTAACTCTACCATCATAGACCATTCCTCTAGTGCCCTAACTCTACCATCATAGCCCATTCCTCTAGTGCCCTAACTCTACTGACATAGCCCATTCCTCTAGTGCCCTAACTCTACCATCATAGCCCATTCCTCTAGTGCCCTAACTCTACCATCATAGCCCATCCCTCTAGTGCCCTAACTGTACCATCATAGCCCATCCCTATAGTGTCCTAACTCTACAATCATATCCCATCCCTCTAGTGTCCTAACTCTACCATCATAGCCCATCCCTCTAGTGTCCTAACTCTACCATCATAGCCCATCTCTCTAGTGTCCTAACTCTACCATCATAGCCCATCCCTCTAGTGTCTTAACTCTACCATCATAGCCCATCCCTCTAGTGTCTTAACTCTACCATCATAGCCCATCCCTCTAGTGTCCTAACTCTACCATCATAGCCCATCCCTCTAGTGTCCGAACTCTACCATCATAGCCCATCCCACTACTGTCCTAACTCTACCATCATAGCCCATCCCTCTAGTGTCTTAACTCTACCATCATAGCCCATCCCTCCAGTGTCTTAACTCTACCATCATAGCCCATCCCTCTAGTGTCCTAACTCTAACATCATAGCCCATCCCTCGAGTGTGTTAACTCCACCATCATAGCCCATCCCTCTAGTGTCTTAACTCTCCCATCATAGCCCATCCCTCTAGTGTCTTAACTCTACCATCATAGCCCATCCCTCTAGTGTCTTAACTCTACCATCATAGCCCATCCCTCTGGTGTCTTAACTCTACCATCATAGCCCATCCCTCCAGTGTCCTAACTCTACCATCATAGCCCATCCGGCTAGTGTCTTAACTCTACCATCATAGCCCATCCCTCTAGTGTCCTAACTCTGCCATCATAGCCCATCCCTCTAGTGTCCTAACTCTACCATCATAGCCCATCCCTCTACTGTCCTAACTCTACCATCATAGCCCATTCCTCTAGTGCCCTAACTCTACCATCATAGCCCATTCCTCTAGTGCCCTAACTCTACCATCATAGCCCATTCCTCTAGCGCCCTAACTCTACCAACATAGCCCATCTCTCTAGTGCCCTAACTCTACCATCATAGCCCATCCCTCTAGTGTCCTAACTCTACCATCATAGCCCATCCCTCTAGTGTCCTAACTCTACCATCATAGCCCATCCCTCTAGTGTCCTAACTCTACCATCATAGCCCATCCCTCTCGTGTCCTAACTCTACCAACATAGCCCATCCCTCTTGTGTCGTAACTCTACCAACACAGCCCATCCCTCTAGTGTCCTAACTCTACCATCATAGCCCATCCCTCTAGTGTCCTAACTCTACCATCATAACCCATCCCTCTAGTGTCCTAACTCTACCATGACAGCCCATCTCTCCAGTGTCCTAACTCTACCAACATATCCCATCCCTCTAGTGTCCTAACTCTACCATCGTAGCCCATTCCTCTAGTGCCCTAACTCTACCATCATAGCCCATCCCTCTAGTGTCCTAACTCTACCAACATAGCCCATCCTTCTATTGTCCTAACTCTACCATCATAGCCCATCCCTCTAGTGTCCTAACTCTACCATCATAGCCCATCCTTCTAGTGTCCTAACTCTACCATCATAGCCCATCCCTCTAGTGTCCTAACTCTACCAACATAGCCCATCCCTCCAGTGTCCTAACTCTACCATCATAGCCCATCCTTCTTGTGTCCTAACTCTACCATCATAGCCCATCCCACTAGTGCCCTAACTCTACCAACATAGCCCATCCCTCTAGTGTCCGAACTCTACCAACATAGCCCATTCCTCTAGTGTCCTAACTCTACCATCAAAGCCCATCCCTCTTGTGTCCTAACTCTACCAACATATAGTGTCCTAACTCTACCATCATAGCCCATCCCTCTAGTGTCCTAACTCTACCATCATAGCCCATCCCTCTAGTGCCCTCACTCTACCAACATAGCCCATCCCTCTAGTGTCCTAACTCTACAATCATAGCCCATCCCTCTAGTGTCCTAACTCTACCATCATAGCCCATCCCTCTAGTGCCCTAACTCTACCAACATAGCCCATCTCTCTAGTGTCCTAACTCTACCATCGTAGCCCATTCCTCTCGTGTCCTAACTGTACCATCATAGCCCATCCCTCTCGTGTCCTAACTCTACCATCATAGCCCATCCCTCTAGTGTCCTAACTCTACCATCATAGCCCATCCCTCTCGTGTCCTAACACTACCAACATAGCCCATCCCTCGAGTGTCCTAACGCTACCAACATAGCCCATCTCTCTCGTGCCCTAACTCTACCATCATAGCCCATCCCTCTAGTGCCCTAACTCTACCAACATAGCCCATCCCTCTAGTGCCCTAACTCTACCAACATAGCCCATCCCTCTAGTGTCCCAAGTCTACCATCATAGCCCATCCCTCTAGTGCCCTAACTCTAACAACATAGCCCATACCTCTAGTGTCCTAACTCTACCATCATAGCCCATCCCTCTAGTGTCCTAACTCTACCATCATAGCCCATCCCTCTAGTGTCCTAACTCTACCATCATAGCCCATCTCTCTAGTGTCCTAACTCTACCATCATAGCCCATCCCTCTAGTGTCCTAACTCTACCATCATAGCCCATCCCTCTAGTGCCCTAACTCTACCATGATAGCCCATCCCTCTAGTGCCCTAACTCTACCATCATAGCCCATCCCTCTAGTGTCTTAACTCTACCATCATAGCCCATCCCTCTAGTGTCCTAACTCTACCATCATAGCCCATCTCTCCAGTGTCCTAACTCTACCATCATAGCCCATCTCTCCAGTGTCCTAACTCTACCAACATAGCCTATCCCTCCAGTGTCTTAACTCTACCAATATAGCCCATCTCTCCAGTGTCCTAACTCTACCATCATAGCCCATCCCTCTAGTGTCCTAACTCTACCATCATAGCCCATCCCTCTAGTGTCCTAACTCTACCATCATAGCCCATTCCTCTTGTGTCCTAACTCTACCATCATAGCCCATCCCTCTAGTGTCCTAACTCTACCAACATAGCCCATCCCTCTAGTGTCCTAACTCTACCAACATAATCCATCCATCTAGTGTCCTAACTCTACCATCATAGCCCATCCCTCTAGTGTCCTAACTCTACCATCATAGCCCATCCCTCTAGTGTCCTAACTCTACCATCATAGCCCATCCCTCTCGTGTTTTAACTCAACCATCATAGCCCATTTCTCTAGTGCCCTAACTCTACCATCATAGCCCATTCCTCTAGTGTCTTAACTCTACCAACATAGCCCTTCCCTCTAGTGTCTTAACTCTACCAACATAGCCCATCCCTCTCGTGTCCGAACTCTACCATCATAGCCCATCCCTCTAGTGTCCTACCTCTACCATCATAGCCCATCCCTCTAGTGCCCTAACTCTACCATCATAGCCCATCGCTCTAGTGTCTTAACTCTACAAACATAGCCCTTCCTTCTAGAGTCCTAACTCTACCATCAAAGCCCATCCCTCTCGTGTCCTAACTCTACCAACATAGCCCGTCCCTCTAGTGTCCTAACTCTACCATCATAGCCCATCCCGCTAGTGTCCTAACTCTACCATCATAGCCCATCCCTCTACTGTCCTAACTCTACCATCATAGCCCATCCCTCTAGTGTCCTAACTCTACCATCATAGCCCATCCCTCTAGTGTCCTAACTCTGCCATCAAACCCATTCCTCTAGTGTCCTAACTCTACCATCATAGCTCATCCCTCTAGTGTCCTAACTCTACCATCATAGCCCATCCCTCTAGTGTCCTAACTCTACCATCATAGCCCATCTCTCTCGTGTCCTAACTCTACCATCATAGCCCATCCCTCTAGTGTCCTAACTCTACCATCATAGCCCACCCCTCTAGTGTCTTAACTCTACCATCATAGCCCATCCCTCTAGTGTCTTAACTCTACCAACATAGCCCATCCCTCTAGTGTCCTAACTCTACCATCATAACCCATCCCTCTAGTGTCCTAACTCTACCAACTAGCCCATCCCTCTAGTGTCCTAACTCTACCATCATAACCCATCCCTCTAGGGTCCTAACTCTACCATCATAGCCCATCCTTCTGGTGTCCTAACTCTTCCATCATAGCCCATCCCTCTAGTGTCCTAACTCTACCAACATAGCCCATCCCTCTAGTGTCCTAACTCTACCATCATAGCCCATCCTTCTAGTGCCCTAACTCTACCAACATAGCCCATCCCTCTAGTGTCCTAACTCTACCATCATAGCCCATCCCTCTAGTGTCCTAACTCTACCAACATAGCCCATCCCTCTAGTGTCCTAACTCTACCATCATAGCCCATCCCACTAGTGCCCTAACTCTACCAACATAGCCCATCCCTCCAGTGTCATAACTCTACCAACATAGCCCATTCCTCTAGTGTCCTAACTCTACCATCATAGCCCATCCCTCTAGTGTCCTAACTCTACCAACATAGCCCATCCCTCTAGTGTCCTAACTCTACCATCATAGCCCATCCCTCTAGTGCCCTAACTCTACCAACACAGCCCATCCCTCTAGTGTCCTAACTCTACCATCATAGCCCATCCCTCTAGTGCCCTAACTCTACCAACATAGCCCATCTCTCTAGTGTCCTAACTCTACCATCATAGCCCATTCCTCTCGTGTCCTAACTGTACCATCATAGCCCATCCCTCTCGTGTCCTAACTCTACCATCATAGCCCATCCCTCTAGTGTCCTAACTCTACCATCATAGCCCATCCCTCTAGTGTCCTAACTCTACCAACATAGCCCATCCCTCTAGTGTCCTAACGCTACCAACATAGCCCATCTCTCTAGTGCCCTAACTCTACCATCATAGCCCATCCCTGTAGTGCCCTAACTCTACCAACATAGCCCATCCCTCTAGTGCCCTAACTCTACCAACATAGCCCATCCCTCTAGGGTCCCAAGTCTACCATCATAGACCATTCCTCTAGTGCCCTAACTCTACCAACATAGCCCATACCTCTAGTGTCCTAACTCTACCATCATAGCCCATCCCTCTAGTGTCCTAACTCTACCATCATAGCCCATCCCTCTAGTGTCCTAACTCTACCATCATAGCCCATCTCTCTAGTGTCCTAACTCTACCATCATAGCCCATCCCTCTAGTGTCCTGACTCTACCATCATAGCCCATCCCTCTAGTGCCCTAACTCTACCATGATAGCCCATCCCTCTAGTGCCCTAACTCTACCATCATAGCCCATCCCTCTAGTGTCCTAACTCTACCATCATAGCCCATCCCTCTAGTGCCCTAACTCTACCAACATAGCCCATCTCTCTAGTGTCCTAACTCTACCATCATAGCCCATTCCTCTCGTGTCCTAACTGTACCATCATAGCCCATCCCTCTCGTGTCCTAACTCTACCATCATAGCCCATCCCTCTAGTGTCCTAACTCTACCATCATAGCCCATCCCTCTAGTGTCCTAACTCTACCAACATAGCCCATCCCTCTAGTGTCCTAACGCTACCAACATAGCCCATCTCTCTAGTGCCCTAACTCTACCATCATAGCCCATCCCTGTAGTGCCCTAACTCTACCAACATAGCCCATCCCTCTCGTGCCCTAACTCTACCAACATAGCCCATCCCTCTAGTGTCCCAAGTCTACCATCATAGACCATCCCTCTAGTGCCCTAACTCTACCAACATAGCCCATACCTCTAGTGTCCTAACTCTACCATCATAGCCCATCCCTCTAGTGTCCTAACTCTACCATCATAGCCCATCCCTCTAGTGTCCTAACTCTACCATCATAGCCCATCTCTCTAGTGTCCTAACTCTACCATCATAGCCCATCCCTCTAGTGTCCTGACTCTACCATCATAGCCCATCCCTCTAGTGCCCTTACTCTACCATGATAGCCCATCCCTCTAGTGCCCTAACTCTACCATCATAGCCCATCCCTCTAGTGTCTTAACTCTACCATCATAGCCCATCCCTCTAGTGTCCTAACTCTACCATCATAGCCCATCTCTCCAGTGTCCTAACTCTACCAACATAGCCTATCCCTCTAGTGTCTTAACTCTACCAATGTAGCCCATGTCTCCAGTGTCCTAACTCTACCATCATAGCCCATCCCTCTAGTGTCCTAACTCTACCATCATAGCCCATCCCTCTAGTGTCCTAACTCTACCATCATAGCCCATTCCTCTAGTGTCCTAACTCTACCATCATAGCCCATCCCTCTCGTGTCCTCACTCTACCAACATAGCCCATCCCTCTAGTGTCCTAACTCGACCAACATAATCCATCCCTCTAGTGTCCTAACTCTACCATCATAGCCCATCCCTCTGGTGTCCTAACTCTACCATCATAGCCCATCCCTCTGGTGTCCTAACTCTACCATCATAGCCCATTCCTCTAGTGTCTTAACTCTACCATCATAGCCCATCGCTCTAGTGTCTTAACTCTACAAACATAGCCCTTCCTTCTAGAGTCCTAACTCTACCATCAAAGCCCATCCCTCTCGTGTCCTAACTCTACCAACATAGCCCGTCCCTCTAGTGTCCTAACTCTACCATCATAGCCCATCCCGCTAGTGTCCTAACTCTACCATCATAGCCCATCCCTCTACTGTCCTAACTCTACCATCATAGCCCATCCCTCTAGTGTCCTAACTCTACCATCATAGCCCATCCCTCTAGTGTCCTAACTCTGCCATCAAACCCATTCCTCTAGTGTCCTAACTCTACCATCATAGCTCATCCCTCTAGTGTCCTAACTCTACCATCATAGCCCATCCCTCTAGTGTCCTAACTCTACCATCATAGCCCATCTCTCTCGTGTCCTAACTCTACCATCATAGCCCATCCCTCTAGTGTCCTAACTCTACCATCATAGCCCACCCCTCTAGTGTCTTAACTCTACCATCATAGCCCATCCCTCTAGTGTCTTAACTCTACCAACATAGCCCATCCCTCTAGTGTCCTAACTCTACCATCATAACCCATCCCTCTAGTGTCCTAACTCGACCAACTAGCCCATCCCTCTAGTGTCCTAACTCTACCATCATAACCCATCCCTCTAGGGTCCTAACTCTACCATCATAGCCCATCCTTCTGGTGTCCTAACTCTTCCATCATAGCCCATCCCTCTAGTGTCCAAACTCTACCAACATAGCCCATCCCTCTAGTGTCCTAACTCTACCATCATAGCCCATCCTTCTAGTGCCCTAACTCTACCAACATAGCCCATCCCTCTAGTGTCCTAACTCTACCATCATAGCCCATCCCTCTAGTGTCCTAACTCTACCAACATAGCCCATCCCTCTAGTGTCCTAACTCTACCATCATAGCCCATCCCACTAGTGCCCTAACTCTACCAACATAGCCCATCCCTCCAGTGTCATAACTCTACCAACATAGCCCATTCCTCTAGTGTCCTAACTCTACCATCATAGCCCATCCCTCTAGTGTCCTAACTCTACCAACATAGCCCATCCCTCTAGTGTCCTAACTCTACCATCATAGCCCATCCCTCTAGTGCCCTAACTCTACCAACACAGCCCATCCCTCTAGTGTCCTAACTCTACCATCATAGCCCATCCCTCTAGTGCCCTAACTCTACCAACATAGCCCATCTCTCTAGTGTCCTAACTCTACCATCATAGCCCATTTCTCTCGTGTCCTAACTGTACCATCATAGCCCATCCCTCTCGTGTCCTAACTCTACCATCATAGCCCATCCCTCTAGTGTCCTAACTCTACCATCATAGCCCATCCCTCTAGTGTCCTAACTCTACCAACATAGCCCATCCCTCTAGTGTCCTAACGCTACCAACATAGCCCATCTCTCTAGTGCCCTAACTCTACCATCATAGCCCATCCCTGTAGTGCCCTAACTCTACCATCATAGACCATCCCTCTAGTGCCCTAACTCTACCAACATAGCCCATACCTCTAGTGTCCTAACTCTACCATCATAGCCCATCCCTCTAGTGTCCTAACTCTACCATCATAGCCCATCCCTCTAGTGTCCTAACTCTACCATCATAGCCCATCTCTCTAGTGTCCTAACTCTACCATCATAGCCCATCCCTCTAGTGTCCTGACTCTACCATCATAGCCCATCCCTCTAGTGCCCTAACTCTACCATGATAGCCCATCCCTCTAGTGCCCTAACTCTACCATCATAGCCCATCCCTCTAGTGTCCTAACTCTACCATCATAGCCCATCCCTCTAGTGCCCTAACTCTACCAACATAGCCCATCTCTCTAGTGTCCTAACTCTACCATCATAGCCCATTCCTCTCGTGTCCTAACTGTACCATCATAGCCCATCCCTCTCGTGTCCTAACTCTACCATCATAGCCCATCCCTCTAGTGTCCTAACTCTACCATCATAGCCCATCCCTCTAGTGTCCTAACTCTACCAACATAGCCCATCCCTCTAGTGTCCTAACGCTACCAACATAGCCCATCTCTCTAGTGCCCTAACTCTACCATCATAGCCCATCCCTGTAGTGCCCTAACTCTACCAACATAGCCCATCCCTCTAGTGCCCTAACTCTACCAACATAGCCCATCCCTCTAGTGTCCCAAGTCTACCATCATAGACCATCCCTCTAGTGCCCTAACTCTACCAACATAGCCCATACCTCTAGTGTCCTAACTCTACCATCATAGCCCATCCCTCTAGTGTCCTAACTCTACCATCATAGCCCATCCCTCTAGTGTCCTAACTCTACCATCATAGCCCATCTCTCTAGTGTCCTAACTCTACCATCATAGCCCATCCCTCTAGTGTCCTGACTCTACCATCATAGCCCATCCCTCTAGTGCCCTTACTCTACCATGATAGCCCATCCCTCTAGTGCCCTAACTCTACCATCATAGCCCATCCCTCTAGTGTCTTAACTCTACCATCATAGCCCATCCCTCTAGTGTCCTAACTCTACCATCATAGCCCATCTCTCCAGTGTCCTAACTCTACCAACATAGCCTATCCCTCTAGTGTCTTAACTCTACCAATGTAGCCCATGTCTCCAGTGTCCTAACTCTACCATCATAGCCCATCCCTCTAGTGTCCTAACTCTACCATCATAGCCCATTCCTCTAGTGTCCCAACTCTACCATCATAGCCCATCCCTCTCGTGTCCTCACTCTACCAACATAGCCCATCCCTCTAGTGTCCTAACTCGACCAACATAATCCATCCCTCTAGTGTCCTAACTCTACCATCATAGCCCATCCCTCTGGTGTCCTAACTCTACCATCATAGCCCATCCCTCTGGTGTCCTAACTCTACCATCATAGCCCATTCCTCTAGTGTCTTAACTCTACCAACATAGCCCTTCCCTCTAGTGTCTTAACTCTACCAACATAGCCCATCCCTCTAGTGTCCTAACTCTACCATCATAGCCCATCTCGCTAGTGTCCTAACTCTACCATCATAGCCCATCCCTCTACTGTCCTAACTCTACCATCATAGCCCATCCCTCTAGTGTCCTAACTCTACCATCATAGCCCATCCCTCTAGTGTCCTAACTCTGCCATCAAAACCATTCCTCTAGTGTCCTAACTCTACCATCATAGCCCATCCCTCTAGTGTCCTAACTCTACCATCATAGCCCATCCCTCTAGTGTCCTAACTCTACCATCATAGCCCATCCCTCTAGTGTCCTAACTCTACCAACATAGCCCATCCCTCTCGTGTCCTTACGCTACCAACATAGCCCATCTCTCTAGTGCCCTAACTCTACCATCATAGCCCATCCCTCTAGTGCCCTAACTCTACCAACATAGCCCATCCTTCGAGTGTCCTAACTCAACCATCATATCCCATCCCTCTAGTGTCCTAACTCTACCATCATAGCCCATCTCTCTAGTGTCCTAACTCTACCATCATAGCCCATCCCTCTAGTGCCCTAACTCTACCATCGTAGCCCATCCCTCTAGTGTCTTAACTCTACCATCATAGCCCATCCCTCTAGTGTCCAAACTCTACCATCATAGCCCATCTCTCTAGTGTCCTAACTCTACCAACATAGCCTATCCCTCTTGTGTCTTAACTCTACCAATATAGCCCATCTCTCCAGTGTCCTAACTCTACCATCATAGCCCATCCCTCTAGTGTCCTAACTCTACCATCATAGCCCATCCCTCTAGTGTCCTAACTCTACCATCATAGCCCATTCCTCTAGTGTCCTAACTCTACCATCATAGCCCATCCCTCTGGTGTCCTAACTCTACCAACATAATCCATCCCTCTAGTGTCCTAACTCTACCATCATAGCCCATCCCTCTAGTGTCCTAACTCTACCATCATAGCCCATCCCTCTAGTGTTTTAACTCTACCATCATAGCCCATTTCTCTAGTGCCCTAACTCTACCATCATAGTCCATTCCTCTAGTGTCTCAACTCTACCAACATAGCCCTTCCCTCTAGTGTCTTAACTCTACCAATATAGCCCATCTCTCCAGTGTCCTAACTCTACCATCATAGCCCATCCCTCTAGTGTCCTAACTCTACCATCATAGCCCATCCCTCTAGTGTGCTAACTCTACCATCATAGCCCATTCCTCTAGTGTCCTAACTCTACCATCATAGCCCATCCCTCTAGTGTCCTAACTCTACCATCATAGCCCATCCCTCTAGTGTCCTAACTCTGCCATCAAAACCATTCCTCTAGTGTCCTAACTCTACCATCATAGCCCATCCCTCTAGTGTCCTAACTCTACCATCATAGCCCATCCCTCTAGTGTCCTAACTCTACCATCATAGCCCATCCCTCTAGTGTCCTAACTCTACCAACATAGCCCATCCCTCTCGTGTCCTTACGCTACCAACATAGCCCATCTCTCTAGTGCCCTAACTCTACCATCATAGCCCATCCCTCTAGTGCCCTAACTCTACCAACATAGCCCATCCTTCGAGTGTCCTAACTCAACCATCATATCCCATCCCTCTAGTGTCCTAACTCTACCATCATAGCCCATCTCTCTAGTGTCCTAACTCTACCATCATAGCCCATCCCTCTAGTGCCCTAACTCTACCATCGTAGCCCATCCCTCTAGTGTCTTAACTCTACCATCATAGCCCATCCCTCTAGTGTCCAAACTCTACCATCATAGCCCATCTCTCTAGTGTCCTAACTCTACCAACATAGCCTATCCCTCTTGTGTCTTAACTCTACCAATATAGCCCATCTCTCCAGTGTCCTAACTCTACCATCATAGCCCATCCCTCTAGTGTCCTAACTCTACCATCATAGCCCATCCCTCTAGTGTCCTAACTCTACCATCATAGCCCATTCCTCTAGTGTCCTAACTCTACCATCATAGCCCATCCCTCTGGTGTCCTAACTCTACCAACATAATCCATCCCTCTAGTGTCCTAACTCTACCATCATAGCCCATCCCTCTAGTGTCCTAACTCTACCATCATAGCCCATCCCTCTAGTGTTTTAACTCTACCATCATAGCCCATTTCTCTAGTGCCCTAACTCTACCATCATAGTCCATTCCTCTAGTGTCTCAACTCTACCAACATAGCCCTTCCCTCTAGTGTCTTAACTCTACCAATATAGCCCATCTCTCCAGTGTCCTAACTCTACCATCATAGCCCATCCCTCTAGTGTCCTAACTCTACCATCATAGCCCATCCCTCTAGTGTGCTAACTCTACCATCATAGCCCATTCCTCTAGTGTCCTAACTCTACCATCATAGCCCATCCCTCTAGTGTCCTAACTCTACCAACATAATCCATCCCTCTAGTGTCCTAACTCTACCATCATAGCCCATCCCTCTAGTGTCCTAACTCTACCAACACAGCCCATCCCTCTAGTGTCCTAACTCTACCATCATAGCCCATTCCTCTAGTGCCCTAACTCTACCATCATAGCCCATCCCTCTAGTGTCCTAACTCTACCATCATAGCCCATTCCTCTGGTGCCCTAACTCTACCATCATAGCCCATTCCTCCAATGCCCTAACTCTACCATCATAGCCCATTCCTCTAGTGCCCTGACTCTACCGACATAGCCCATTCCTCCAGTGCCCTAACTCTACCATCATAGCCCATTCCTCTCGTGCCCTAACTGTACCATCATAGCCCATCCCTCTAGTGTCCTAACTCTACCATCATAGCCCATCCCTCTAGTGTCCTAACTCTACCATCATAGCCCATCCCTCTCGTGTCCTAACTCTACCATCATAGCCCATCTCTCTAGTGTCCTAACTCTACCATCATAGCCCATCCCTCTAGTGTCTTAACTCTACCATCATAGCCCATCCCTCTAGTGTCTTAACTCTACCATCATAGCCCATCCCTCTAGTGTCCTAACTCTACCATCATAGCCCATCCCTCTGGTGTCCGAACTCTACCATCATAGCCCATCCCACTAGTGTCCTAACTCTACCATCATAGCCCATCCCTCTAGTGTCTTAACTCTACCATCATAGCCCATCCCTCTGGTGTCTTAACTCTGCCATCATAGCCCATCCCTCTAGTGTCCTAACTCTACCATCATAGCCCATCCGGCTAGTGTCTTAACTCTACCATCATAGCCCATCCCTCTAGTGTCCTAACGCTGCCATCATAGCCCATCCCTATAGTGTCCTAACTCTAACATCATAGCCCATCCCTCTACTGTCCTCACTCTACCATCATAGCCCATTCCTCTCGTGCCCTAACTCTACCATCATAGCCCATTCCTCTAGTGCCCTAACTCTACCATCATAGCCCATTCCTCTAGTGCCCTAACTCTACCAACATAGCCCATCTCTCTAGTGCCCTAACTCTACCATCATAGCCCATCCCTCTAGTGTCCTAACTCTACCATCATAGCCCATCCCTCTAGTGTCCTAACTCTACCATCATAGCCCATCCCTCTCGTGTCCTAACTCTACCATCATAGCCCATCCCTCTAGTGTCCTAACTCTACCATCATAGCCCATCCCTCTAGTGTCCTAACTCTACCATCATAGCCCATTCCTCTAGTGTCCTAACTCTGCCATCAAACCCATTCCTCTAGTGTCCTAACTCTACCATCATAGCTCATCCCTCTAGTGTCCTAACTCTACCATCATAGCCCATCCCTCTAGTGTCCTAACTCTACCATCATAGCCCATCTCTCTCGTGTCCTAACTCTACCATCATAGCCCATCCCTCCAGTGTCCTAACTCTACCATCATAGCCCATCCCTCTAGTGTCTTAACTCTACCATCATAGCCCATCCCTCTAGTGTCTTAACTCTACCAACATAGCCCATCCCTCTAGTGTCCTAACTCTACCATCATAACCCATCCCTCTAGTGTCCAAACTCTACCAACTAGCCCATCCCTCTAGTGTCCTAACTCTACCATCATAACCCATCCCTTTAGGGTCCTAACTCTACCATCATAGCCCATCCTTCTGGTGTCCTAACTCTACCATCATAGCCCATCCCTCTAGTGTCCTTACTCTACCAACATAGCCCATCCCTCTAGTGTCCTAACTCTACCATCATAGCCCATCCTTCTAGTGCCCTAACTCTACCAACATAGCCCATCCCTCTAGTGTCCTAACTCTACCATCATAGCCCATCCCTCTAGTGTCCTAACTCTACCAACATAGCCCATCCCTCTAGTGTCCTAACTCTACCATCATAGCCCATCCCACTAGTGCCCTAACTCTACCAACATAGCCCATCCCTCTAGTGTCCTAACTCTCCCAACATAGCCCATTCCTCTAGTGTCCTAACTCTACCATCATAGCCCATCCCTCTAGTGTCCTAACTCTACCAACATAGCCCATCCCTCTAGTGTCCTAACTCTACCATCATAGCCCATCCCTCTCGTGCCCTAACTCTACCAACACAGCCCATCCCTCTAGTGTCCTAACTCTACCATCATAGCCCATCCCTCTTGTGCCCTAACGCTACCAACATAGCCCATCTCTCTAGTGCCCTAACTCTACCATCATAGCCCATCCCTGTAGTGCCCTAACTCTACCAACATAGCCCATCCCTCTAGTGCCCTAACTCTACCAACATAGCCCATCCCTCTAGTGTCCCAAGTCTACCATCATAGACCATCCCTCTAGTGCCCTAACTCTACCAACATAGCCCATACCTCTAGTGTCCTAACTCTACCATCATAGCCCATCCCTCTAGTGTCCTAACTCTACCATCATAGCCCATCCCTCTAGTGTCCTAACTCTACCATCATAGCCCATCTCTCTAGTGTCCTAACACTACCATCATAGCCCATCCCTCTCGTGTCCTGACTCTACCATCATAGCCCATCCCTCTAGTGCCCTAACTCTACCATGATAGCCCATCCCTCTAGTGCCCTAACTCTACCATCATAGCCCATCCCTCTAGTGTCTTAACTCTACCATCATAGCCCATCCCTCTAGTGTCCTAACTCTACCATCATAGCCCATCTCTCCAGTGTCCTAACTCTACCAACATAGCCTATCCCTCTAGTGTCTTAACTCTACCAATATAGCCCATCTCTCCAGTGTCCTAACTCTACCATGATAGCCCATCCCTCTAGTGTCCTAACTCTACCATCATAGCCCATCCCTCTAGTGTCCTAACTCTACCATCATAGCCCATTCCTCTAGTGTCCTAACTCTACCATCATAGCCCATCCCTCTAGTGTCCTCACTCTACCAACATAGCCCATCCCTCTAGTGTCCTAACTCGACCAACATAATCCATCCCTCTAGTGTCCTAACTCTACCATCATAGCCCATCCCTCTGGTGTCCTAACTCTACCATCATAGCCCATCCCTCTAGTGTCCTAACTCTACCATCATAGCCCATCCCTCTAGTGTCTTAACTCTACCAACATAGCCCTTCCCTCTAGGGTCTTAACTCTACCAACATAGCCCATCCCTCTAGTGTCCTACCTCTACCATCATAGCCCATCCCTCTGGTGCCCTAACTCTAGCATCATAGCCCATCGCTCTAGTGTCTTAACTCTACCAACATAGCCCTTCCTTCTAGTGTCCTAACTCTACCAACATAGCCCATCCCTCTAGTGTCCTAACTCTACCATCATAGCCCATCTCGCTAGTGTCCTAACTCTACCATCATAGCCCATCCCACTACTGTCCTAACTCTACCATCATAGCCCATCCCTCTAGTGTCCTAACTCTACCATCATAGCCCATCCCTCTAGTGTCCTAACTCTGCCATCAAAACCATTCCTCTAGTGTCCTAACTCTACCATCATAGCCCATCCCTCTAGTGTCCTAACTCTACCATCATAGCCCATCCCTCTAGTGTCCTAACTCTACCATCATAGCCCATCCCTCTAGTGTCCTAACTCTACCAACATAGCCCATCCCTCTCGTGTCCTTACGCTACCAACATAGCCCATCTCTCTAGTGCCCTAACTCTACCATCATAGCCCATCCCTCTAGTGCCCTAACTCTACCAACATAGCCCATCCCTCGAGTGTCCTAACTCAACCATCATATCCCATCCCTCTAGTGTCCTAACTCTACCATCATAGCCCATCTCTCTAGTGTCCTAACTCTACCATCATAGCCCATCCCTCTAGTGCCCTAACTCTACCATCATAGCCCATCCCTCTAGTGTCTTAACTCTACCATCATAGCCCATCCCTCTAGTGTCCTAACTCTACCATCATAGCCCATCTCTCTAGTGTCCTAACTCTACCAACATAGCCTATCCCTCCAGTGTCTTAACTCTACCAATATAGCCCATCTCTCCAGTGTCCTAACTCTACCATCATAGCCCATCCCTCTAGTGTCCTAACTCTACCATCATAGCCCATCCCTCTAGTGTCCTAACTCTACCATCATAGCCCATTCCTCTCGTGTCCTAACTCTACCATCATAGCCCATTCCTCTCGTGTCCTAACTCTACCATCATAGCCCATCCCTCTAGTGTTTTAACTCTACCATCATAGCCCATTTCTCTAGTGCCCTAACTCTACCATCATAGCCCATTCCTCCAGTGTCTCAACTCTACCAACATAGCCCTTCCCTCTAGTGTCTTAACTCTACCATCATAGCCCATCCCTCGAGTGTTTTAACTCTACCATCATAGCCCATTCCTCTAGTGCCCTAACTCTTCCATCATAGCCCATTCCTCTAGTGCCCTAACTCTACCAACATAGCCCATCTCTCTCGTGTCCTAACTCTACCAACATAGCCCATCCCTCTAGTGTCCTAACTCTACCATCATATCCCTTCCCTCTAGTGTCCTAACTCTACCATCATAGCCCATCCCTCTGGTGCCCTAACTCTACCAACATAGCCCATCCCTCTAGTGTCCTAACTCTACCATCATAGCCCATTCCTCTAGTGCCCTAACTTTACCAACGCAGCCCATCCCTCTAGTGTCCTAACTCTACCAACACAGCCCATCCCTCTGGTGTCCTAACTCTACCATCATAGCCCATCCCTCGAGTGTCCTAACTCTACCATCATAGCCCATTCCTCTGGTGCCCTAACTCTACCATCATAGCCCATTCCTCCAATGCCCTAACTCTACCATCATAGCCCATTCCTCTAGTGCCCTGACTCCAACGACATAGCCCATTCCTCCAGTGCCCGAACTCTACCATCATAGCCCATCCCTCTAGTGCCCTAACTGTACCATCATAGCCCATCCCTCTAGTGTCCTAACTCTACCATCATAGCCCATCCCTCTAGTGTCCTAACTCTACCATCATAGCCCATCCCTCTAGTGTCCTAACTCTACCATCATAGCCCATCTCTCTAGTGTCCTAACTCTACCATCATAGCCCATCCCTCTAGTGTCTTAACTCTACCATCATAGCCTATCCCTCTGGTGTCTTAACTCTACCATCATAGCCCATCCGGCTAGTGTCTTAACTCTACCATCATAGCCCATCCCTCTAGTGTCCTAACTCTGCCATCATAGCCCATCCCTATAGTGTCCTAACTCTAACATCATAGCCCATCCCTCTACTGTCCTCACTCTACCATCATAGCCCATTCCTCTAGTGCCCTAACTCTACCATCATAGCCCATTCCTCTAGTGCCCTAACTCTACCATCATAGCCCATTCCTCCAGTGTCTCAACTCTACCAACATAGCCCTTCCCTCTAGTGTCTTAACTCTACCATCATAGCCCATCCCTCGAGTGTTTTAACTCTACCATCATAGCCCATTCCTCTAGTGCCCTAACTCTTCCATCATAGCCCATTCCTCTAGTGCCCTAACTCTACCAACATAGCCCATCTCTCTCGTGTCCTAACTCTACCAACATAGCCCATCCCTCTAGTGTCCTAACTCTACCATCATATCCCTTCCCTCTAGTGTCCTAACTCTACCATCATAGCCCATCCCTCTGGTGCCCTAACTCTACCAACATAGCCCATCCCTCTAGTGTCCTAACTCTACCATCATAGCCCATTCCTCTAGTGCCCTAACTTTACCAACGCAGCCCATCCCTCTAGTGTCCTAACTCTACCAACACAGCCCATCCCTCTGGTGTCCTAACTCTACCATCATAGCCCATCCCTCGAGTGTCCTAACTCTACCATCATAGCCCATTCCTCTGGTGCCCTAACTCTACCATCATAGCCCATTCCTCCAATGCCCTAACTCTACCATCATAGCCCATTCCTCTAGTGCCCTGACTCCAACGACATAGCCCATTCCTCCAGTGCCCGAACTCTACCATCATAGCCCATCCCTCTAGTGCCCTAACTGTACCATCATAGCCCATCCCTCTAGTGTCCTAACTCTACCATCATAGCCCATCCCTCTAGTGTCCTAACTCTACCATCATAGCCCATCCCTCTAGTGTCCTAACTCTACCATCATAGCCCATCTCTCTAGTGTCCTAACTCTACCATCATAGCCCATCCCTCTAGTGTCTTAACTCTACCATCATAGCCTATCCCTCTGGTGTCTTAACTCTACCATCATAGCCCATCCGGCTAGTGTCTTAACTCTACCATCATAGCCCATCCCTCTAGTGTCCTAACTCTGCCATCATAGCCCATCCCTATAGTGTCCTAACTCTAACATCATAGCCCATCCCTCTACTGTCCTCACTCTACCATCATAGCCCATTCCTCTAGTGCCCTAACTCTACCATCATAGCCCATTCCTCTAGTGCCCTAACTCTACCATCATAGCCCATTCCTCTAGTGCCCTAACTCTACCAACATAGCCCATCTCTCTAGTGCCCTAACTCTACCATCATAGCCCATCCCTCTAGTGTCCTAACTCTACCATCGTAGCCCATCCCTCTAGTGTCCTAACTCTGCCATCATAGCCCATCCCTCTCGTGTCCTAACTCTACCATCATAGCCCATCCCTCTAGTGTCCTAACTCTACCATCATAGCCCATCCCTCTAGTGTCCTAACTCTACCATCATAGCCCATTCCTCTCGTGTCCTAACTCTACCATCATAGCCCATCCCTCTAGTGTCCTAACTCTACCGTCATAGCCCATCCCTCTAGTGTCCTAACTCTACCAACATAGCCCATCCCTCTAGTGTTGTAACTCTAACAACACAGCCCATCCCTCTAGTGTCCTAACTCTACCATCATAGCCCATCTCTCTGGTGTCCTAACTCTACCATCATAACCCATCCCTCTAGTGTCCTAACTCTACCAACTAGCCCATCCCTCTAGTGTCCTAACTCTACCAACATATCCCATCCCTCTAGTGTCCTAACTCTACCATCGTAGCCCATTCCTCTAGTGCCCTAACTCTACCATCATAGCCCATCCCTCTAGTGTCCTAACTCTACCAACATAGCCCATCCTTCTATTGTCCTAACTCTACCATCATAGCCCATCCCTCTAGTGTCCTAACTCTCCCATCATAGCCCATCCTTCTAGTGTCCTAACTCTACCATCATAGCCCATCCCTCTAGTGTCCTAACTCTACCAACATAGCCCATCCCTCTAGTGTCCTAACTCTACCATCATAGCCCATCCTTCTAGTGTCCTAACTCTACCATCATAGCCCATCCCACAAGTGCCCTAACTCTACCAACATAGCCCATCCCTCTAGTGTCCTAACTCTACCAACATAGCCCATTCCTCTAGTGCCCTAACTCTACCAACATAGCCCATCCCTCTAGTGTCCTAACTCTACAATCATAGCCCATCCCTCTCGTGTCCTAACTCTACCATCATAGCCCATCCCTCTAGTGCCCTAACTCTACCAACATAGCCCATCTCTCCAGTGTCCTAACTCTACCATCATAGCCCATTCCTCTCGTGTCCTAACTGTACCATCATAGCCCATCCCTCTCGTGTCCTAACTCTACCATCATAGCCCATCCCTCTAGTGTCCTAACTCTACCATCATAGCCCATCCCTCTAGTGTCCTAACTCTACCAACATAGCCCATCCCTCTAGTGTCCTAACGCTACCAACGTAGCCCATCTCTCGAGTGCCCTAACTCTACCATCATAGCCCATCCCTCTAGTGCCCTAACTCTACCAACATAGCCCATCCCTCTAGTGCCCTAACTCTACCAACATAGCCCATCCCTCTAGTGTCCCAAGTCTACCATCATAGCCCATCCCTCTAGTGCCCTAACTCTAACAACATAGCCCATACCTCTAGTGTCCTAACTCTACCATCATAGCCCATCCCTCTAGTGTCCTAACTCTACCATCATAGCCCATCCCTCTAGTGTCCTAACTCTACCATCATAGCCCATCCCTCTAGTGTCCTAACTCTACCATCATAGCCCATCCCTCTAGTGCCCTAACTCTACCATGATAGCCCATCCCTCTAGTGCCCTAACTCTACCATCATAGCCCATCCCTCTAGTGTCTTAACTCTACCATCATAGCCCATCCCTCTAGTGTCCTAACTCTACCATCATGGCCCATCTCTCCAGTGTCCTAACTCTACCAACAT
This sequence comes from Somniosus microcephalus, assembly GCF_052327205.1. Classification (NCBI taxonomy): domain Eukaryota; kingdom Metazoa; phylum Chordata; class Chondrichthyes; order Squaliformes; family Somniosidae; genus Somniosus; species Somniosus microcephalus. The sequence continues at coordinate 236,792,288 of NC_140996.1, forward strand.
AGCCTATCCCTCTAGTGTCTTAACTCTACCAATATAGCCCATCTCTCCAGTGTCCTAACTCTACCATCATAGCCCATCCCTCTAGTGTCCTAACTCTACCATCATAGCCCATCCCTCTAGTGTCCTAACTCTACCATCATAGCCCATTCCTCTTGTGTCCTAACTCTACCATCATAGCCCATCCCTCTAGTGTCCTAACTCTACCAACATAGCCCATCCCTCTAGTGTCCTAACTCTACCAACATAATCCATCCCTCTAGTGTCCTAACTCTACCATCATAGCCCATCCCTCTAGTGTCCGAACTCTACCATCATAGCCCATCCCTCTAGTGTCCTAACTCTACCATCATAGCCCATCCCTCTAGTGTTTTAACTCAACCATCATAGCCGATTTCTCTAGTGCCCTAACTCTACCATCATAGCCCATTCCTCTAGTGTCTTAACTCTACCAACATAGCCCTTCCCTCTAGTGTCTTAACTCTACCAACATAGCCCATCCCTCTAGTGTCCGAACTCTCCCATCATAGCCCATCCCTCTAGTGTCCTACCTCTACCATCATAGCCCATCCCTCTAGTGCCCTAACTCTAGCATCATAGCCCATCGCTCTAGTGTCTTAACTCGACCAACATAGCCCTTCCTTCTAGTGTCCTAACTCTACCATCAAAGCCCATCCCTCTAGTGTCCTAACTCTACCAACATAGCCCGTCCCTCTAGTGTCCTAACTCTACCATCATAGCACATCCCGCTAGTGTCCTAACTCTACCATCATAGCCCATCCCTCTACTGTCCTAACTCTACCATCATAGCCCATCCCTCTAGTGTCCTAACTCTACCATCATAGCCCATCCCTCTAGTGTCCTAACTCTGCCATCAAACCCATTCCTCTAGTGTCCTAACGCTACCATCATAGCCCATCCCTCTAGTGTCCTAACTCTACCATCATAGCCCATCCCGCTAGTGTCCTAACTCTACCATCATAGCCCATCCCTCTAGTGTCCTAACTCTACCAACATAGCCCATCCCTGTAGTGTCCTAATGCTACCAACATAGCCCATCTCTCTAGTGCCCTAACTCTACCATCATAGCCCATCCCTCTAGTGCCCTAACTCTACCAACATAGCCCATCCCTCTTGTGTCCTAACTCTACCATCATAGCCCATCCCTCTAGTGTCCTAACTCTACCATCATAGCCCATCTCTCTAGTGTCCTAACTCTACCATCATAGCCCATCCCTCTAGTGTCCTAACTCTACCATCATAGCCCATCCCTCTAGTGCCCTAACTCTACCATCATAGCCCATCCCTCTAGTGCCCTACCTCTACCATCATAGCCCATCCCTCTAGTGTCTTAACTCTACCATCATAGCCCATCCCTCCAGTGTCCTAACTCTACCATCATAGCCCATCTCTCTAGTGTCCTAACTCTACCAACATAGCCTATCCCTCTAGTGTCTTAACTCTACCAATATAGCCCATCTCTCCAGTGTCCTAACTCTACCATCATAGCCCATCCCTCTAGTGTCCTAACTCTACCATCATAACCCATCCCTCTAGTGTCCTAACTCTACCATCATCGCCCATTCCTCTAGTGTCCTAACTCTACCATCATAGCCCATCCCTCTAGTGTCCTAACTCTACCAACATAGCCCATCCCTCTAGTGTCCTAACTCTACCAACATAATCCATCCCTCTAGTGTCCTAACTCTACCATCATAGCCCATCCCTCTAGTGTTTTAACTCTACCATCATAGCCCATTTCTCTAGTGCCCTAACTCTACCATCATAGCCCATTCCTCTGGTGTCTTAACTCTACCAACATAGCCCTTCCCTCTAGTGTCTTAACAATACAATACAATACAAATCGCTTTATTGGCATGATAAGGTACATCTTATGTTGCCAAAGCATCAAAATACATTTATGGTTGAACACATAAACGCGGTTCCATTCATACAGTGTATAAACAGGTATATCCCTGAGTTTATAAATATATTTTCGCCTTGTTTATATATACTCTTGTCTTAGTTTACTGGTTGTCCCTCTGTTCATGGCAAGCTGTAACATAGTGTGCCGCCAGTGTTACACAGCTTCTCTCCTCCCCCAGTAGGAATGGGAGTTTTTGGTTGTCAGTCAGATTTCTGAATTCAGGGCATATTTGTGAGAATTTTTGATAGAAATTCTCTCTGATGCCCTGATATTTTCCACAGGCTGTGAGGAAGTGCATCTCTGTCTCAACTACTCCCTGACTGCAGTGAGAGCATATCCTGTCTTCTCTTGGCAGCCTGGTCTGCCTGTGTCTGCCTTTTTCGATCACTAGGCTATGTTCGCTAAGTCTGTACCTTGTCAAGGTTCTTCTCAGTTTGTTATCCTTTACCATGGTCAGGTAATCAGCTATGTTGTATTGTCTGTTTAGGGCCAAGTAGCAATTGAGTTTGCTTTGGGTTTTTGTTGTTTCTGCCCAATATGACAGATATTTTTCCTTTTGCTTAGCGACGATTGTGTTGGGTCGAATTCTTTGTGTTACCCTGTCACTGTCCTGGGGCTGGTTATTGTTAGTATTGTTATTAGTTACTTTATTGAGTCCCAGGACCAGTTGACTGAGGGTATTCTTCTTTATGGTCAGCTCTTGGCATTTCAGGGCGTCGTAGTGATAGCATTGGGGGTTGCTCATTTACCAACATAGCCCATCCCTCTAGTGTCCTAACTCTACCATCATAGCCCATCCCTCGAGTGTTTTAACTCTACCATCATAGCCCATTCCTCTAGTGCCCTAGCTCTGCCATCATAGCCCATCCCTCTAGTGTCCTAACTCTGCAATCATAGCCCATCCCTCTAGTGCCCTAACTCTACCAACATAGCCCATCCCTCTAGTGTCCTAACTCTACCATCATAGCCCATTCCTCTAGTGCCCTAACTTTACCAACACAGCCCATCCCTCTAGTGTCCTAACTCTACCAACACAGCCCATCCCTCTAGTGTCCTAACTCTACCATCATAGCCCATTCCTCTAGTGCTCTAACTCTACCAACACAGCCCATCCCTCTAGTGTCCTAACTCTACCATCATAGCCCATCCCTCTAGTGTCCTAACTCTACCATCATAGCCCATTCCTCTGGTGCCCTAACTCTACCATCATAGCCCATTCCTCTAGTGCCCTAACTCTCCCATCATAGCCCATTCCTCTAGTGCCCTAACTCTACCGACATAGCCCATTCCTCTAGTGCCCTAACTCTACCATTATAGCCCATTCCTCTAGTGCCCTAACTCTACCATCATAGCCCATCCCTCTAGTGCCCTAACTCTACCATCATAGCCCATCCCTCTAGTGTCCTAACTCTACCATCATAGCCCATCCCTCTAGTGTCCTAACTCTACCATCATAGCCCATCCCTCTAGTGTCCTAACTCTACCATCATAGCCCATCCCTCTATTGTCTTAACTCTACCATCATAGCCCATCCCTCGAGTGTCTTAACTCTACCATCATAGCCCATCCCTCTAGTGTCTTAACTCTACCATCATAGCCCATTCCTCTAGTGTCTTAACTCTACCATCATAGCCCATCCCTCTGGTGTCTTAACTCTACCATCATAGCCCATCCCTCTAGTGTCCTAACTCTACCATCATAGCCCATCCCTCTCGTGTCTTAACTCTACCATCATAGCCCATCCCTCTAGTGTCCTAACTCTGCCATCATAGCCCATCCCTCTAGTGTCCTAACTCTAACGTCATAGCCCATCCCTCTAGTGTCTTAACTCTACCATCATAGCCCATCCCTCTAGTGTCCTAACTCTACCATCATAGCCCATCTCTCTAGTGTCCTAACTTTACCATCATACTCCTTCTCTCTAGTGTCCTAACTCTACCATCATAGCCCATCCCTCGAGTGTCCTAACTCTACCATCATAGCCCATTCCTCTTGTGCCCTAACTCTACCATCATAGCCCATTCCTCTAGTGCCCTAACTCTACCAACATAGCCCATCCCTCTAGTGTCCTAACTCTACCAACATAGCCCATCCCTCTAGTGTCCTAACTCTACCATCATAGCCCATCCCTCTAGTGCCCTAACTCTACCAACATAGCCCATCCCTCTAGTGCCCTAACTCTACCAACATAGCCCATCCCTCTAGTGTCCCAAGTCTACCATCATAGCCCATCCCTCTAGTGCCCTCACTCTACCAACATAGCCCATCCCTCTAGTGTCCTAACTCTACCATCATAGCCCATCCCTCTAGTGTCCTAACTCTACCATCATAGCCCATCCCTCTAGTGTCCTAACTCTACCATCATAGCCCATCTCTCTAGTGTCCTAACTCTACCATCATAGCCCATCCCTCCAGTGTCCTAACTCTACCATCATAGCCCATCCCTCTGGTGCCCAAACTCTACCATCATAGCCCATCCCTCTAGTGCCCTAACTCTACCATCATAGCCCATCTCTCTCGTGTCTTAACTCTACCATCATAGCCCATCCCTCTAGTGTCCTAACTCTACCATCATAGCCCATCTCTCTAGTGTCCTAACTCTACCAACATAGCCTATCCCTCTAGTGTCTTAACTCTACCAATATAGCCCATCTCTCCAGTGTCCTAACTCTACCATCATAGCCCATCCCTCTCGTGTCCTAACTCTACCATCATAGCCCATCCCTCTAGTGTCCTAACTCTACCATCATAGCCCATTCCTCTAGTGTCCTAACTCGACCATCACAGACCATCCCTCTAGTGTCCTAACTCTACCAACATAGCCCATCCCTCTAGTGTCCTAACTCTACCAACATAATCCATCCCTCCAGTGTCCTAACTCTACCATCATAGCCCATCCCTCTAGTGTCCTAACTCTACCATCATAGCCCATCCCTCTAGTGTCCTAACTCTACCATCATAGCCCATCCCTCTAGTGTTTTAACTCTACCATCACAGCCCATTTCTCGAGTGCCCTAACTCTACCATCATAGCCCATTCCTCTAGTGTCTTAACTCTACCAACATAGCCCTTCCCTCTAGTGTCTTAACTCTACCAACATAGCCCATCCCTCTAGTGTCCTAACTCTACCATCAAAGCCCATCCCTCGAGTGTCCTAACTCTACCAACATAGCCCATCCCTCTAGTGTCCTAACTCTAACATCATAGCCCATCCCGCTAGTGTCCTAACTCTACCATCATAGCCCATCCCTCTACTGTCCTAACTCTACCATCATAGCCCATCCCTCTAGTGTCCTAACTCTGCCATCAAACCCATTCCTCTAGTGTCCTAACTCTACCATCATAGCCCATCCCTCTAGTGTCCTAACTCTACCATCATAGCCCATCCCTCTAGTGTCCTAACTCTACCAACATAGCCCATCCCTCTAGTGTCCTAACTCTACCATCATAGCCCATCCCTCTAGTGTCCTAACTCTACCATCATAGCCCATCCCTCTAGTGTCCTAACCCTACCATCATAGCCCATCCCTCTAGTGTCCTAACTCTACCAACATAGCCCATCCCTCTAGTGTCCTAACTCTACCATCTTAGCCCATCCCTCTAGTGTCCTAACTCTACCATCATAGCCCATCCCTCTCGTGTCCTAACTCTACCATCATAGCCCATCCCTCTAGTGTCCTAACTCTACCATCATAGCCCATCCCTCTAGTGTCCTAACTCTACCAACATAGCCCATCCCTCTAGTGTCCTAACTCTACCATCATAGCGCTTCCCGCTAGTCTCCTAACTCTACCATCATAGCCCATCCCTCTAGTGTCCTAACTCTACCATCATAGCCCATCCCTCTAGTGTCCTAACTCTTACCATCATAGCCCATCCCTCTAGTGTCCTAACTCTACCATCATAGCCCATCCCTCTACTGTCCTAACTCTACCATCATAGCCCATCCCTCTAGTGTCCTGACTCTTCCATCATAGCCCATCCCTCTGGTGTCCTAACTCTGCCATCAAACCCATTCCTCCAGTGTCCTAACTCTACCATCATAGCCCATCCCTCTAGTGTCCTAACTCTACCATCATAGCCCATTCCTCTAGTGTCTTAACTCTACCAACATCGCCCATCCTTCTAGTGTCCTAACTCTACCATCATAGCCCATCCCTCTAGTGTCCTAACTCTACCATCATAGCCCATCCCTCTAGTGTCCTAACTCTACCATCATAGCCCATCCCTCTCGTGTCCTAACTCTACCATCATAGCCCATCCCTCTAGTGTCCGAACTCTACCATCATAACCCATCCCTCTCGTGTCCTAACTCTACCATCATAGCCCATCCCTCTAGTGTCCTAACTCTACCATCATAGCCCATCCCACTCGTGTCCTAACTCTACCATCATAGCCCATCCCTCTAGTGTCCTAATTCTACCAACACAGCCCATCTCTCTAGTGTCCTAACTCTACCAACATAGCCCATCCCTCTAGTGTCCTAACTCTACCATCATAGCCCATCCCTCTAGTGTCCTAACTCTACCATCATAGCCCATCCCTCTAGTGTCCTAACTCTACCAACACAGCCCATTCCTCTCGTGCCCTAACTCTACCAACACAGCCCATCCCTCTAGTGTCCTAACTCTACCATCATAGCCCATCTCTCTAGTGTCCTAACTCTACCATCATAGCCCATTCCTCTAGTGCCCTAACTCTACCATCATAGCCCATTCCTCTAGTGCCCTAACTCTACCATCATAGCCCATTCCTCTAGTGCCCTAACTCTACCAACATAGCCCATCTCTCTAGTGCCCTAACTCTACCATCATAGCCCATCCCTCTAGTGTCCTAACTCTACCATCATAGCCCATCCCTCTGGTGTCCTAACTCTACCATCATAGCCCATCTCTCTAGTGTCCTAACTCTACCAACATAGCCCATCCCTCTAGTGTCCTAACTCTACCAACACAGCCCATCCCTCTAGTGTCCTAACTCTACCATCATAGCCCATCCCTCTCGTGTCCTAACTCTGCCATCATAGCCCATCCCTCTAGTGTCCTAACTCTACCAACATAGCCCATCCCTCTAGTGTCCTAACTCTACCATCATAACCCATCCCTCTAGTGTCCTAACTCTACCATGACAGCCCATCTCTCTAGTGCCCTAACTCTACCAACATAGCCCATCCCTCTAGTGTCCTAACTCTACCATCGTAGCCCATTCCTCTAGTGCCCTAACTCTACCATCATAGCCCATCCCTCTAGTGTCCTAACTCTACCAACATAGCCCATCCCTCTAGTGTCCTAACTCTACCATCATAGCCCATCCCTCTAGTGTCCTAACTCTACCATCACAGCCCATCCCTCTAGTGTCCTAACTCTACCATCATAGCCCATCCTTCTAGTGTCCTAACTCTACCATCATAGCCCATCCCTCTAGTGTCCTAACTCTACCAACATAGCCCATCCCTCTAGTGTCCTAACTCTACCATCATAGCCCATCCTTCTAGTGTCCTAACTCTACCATCATAGCCCATCCCTCTAGTGCCCTAACTCTACCAACATAGCCCATCCCTCTAGTGTCCTAACTCTTCCAACATAGCCCATTCCTCTAGTGTCCTAACTCTACCATCAGAGCCCATCCCTCTAGTGTCCTAACTCTACCATCATAGCCCATCCCTCTAGTGTCCTAACTCTACCATCATAGCCCATCTCTCTGGTGTCCTAACTCTACCATCATAGCCCATCCCTCTAGTGTCCTAACTCTACCATCATAGCCCATCCCTCTGGTGCCCTAACTCTACCATCATAGCCCATCCCTCTAGTGCCCTAACTCTACCATCATAGCCCATCTCTCTCGTGTCTTAACTCTACCATCATAGCCCATCCCTCTAGTGTCCTAACTCTACCATCATAGCCCATCTCTCTAGTGTCCTAACTCTACCAACATAGCCTATCCCTCTAGTGTCTTAACTCTACCAATATAGCCCATCTCTCCAGTGTCCTAACTCTACCATCATAGCCCATCCCTCTAGTGTCCTAACTCTACCATCATAGCCCATCCCTCTAGTGTCCTAACTCTACCATCATAGCCCATTCCTCTAGTGTCCTAACTCTACCATCACAGCCCATCCCTCTAGTGTCCTAACTCTACCAACATAGCCCATCCCTCTAGTGTCCTAACTCTACCAACATAATCCATCCCTCTAGTGTCCTAACTCTACCATCATAGCCCATCCCTCTAGTGTCCTAACTCTACCATCATAGCCCATCCCTCTCGTGTCCTAACTCTACCATCATAGCCCATCCCTCTAGTGTTTTAACTCTACCATCACAGCCCATTTCTCTAGTGCCCTAACTCTACCATCATAGCCCATTCCTCTAGTGTCTTAACTCTACCAACATAGCCCTTCCCTCTAGTGTCTTAATTCTACCAACATAGCCCATCCCTCTAGTGTCCTAACTCTACCATCATAGCCCATCCCTCTAGTGTCCTACCTCTACCATCATAGCCCATCCCTCTAGTGCCCTAACTCTACCATCATAGCCCATCGCTCTAGTGTCTTAACTCTACCAACATAGCCCTTCCTTCTAGTGTCCTAACTCTACCATCAAAGCCCATCCCTCTAGTGTCCTAACTCTACCAACATAGCCCATCCCTCTAGTGTCCTAACTCTAACATCATAGCCCATCCCGCTAGTGTCCTAACTCTACCATCATAGCCCATCCCTCTACTGTCCTAACTCTACCATCATAGCCCATCCCTCTAGTGTCCTAACTCTGCCATCAAACCCATTCCTCTAGTGTCCTAACTCTACCATCATAGCCCATCCCTCTAGTGTCCTAACTCTACCATCATAGCCCATCCCTCTAGTGTCCTTACTCTACCAACATAGCCCATCCCTCTAGTGTCCTAACTCTACCATCTTAGCCCATCCCTCTAGTGTCCTAACTCTACCATCATAGCCCATCCCTCTCGTGTCCTAACTCTACCATCATAGCCCATCCCTCTAGTGTCCTAACTCTACCATCATAGCCCATCCCTCTAGTGTCCTAACTCTACCAACATAGCCCATCCCTCTCGTGTCCTAACTCTACCATCTTAGCCCATCCCTCTAGTGTCCTAACTCTACCATCATAGCCCATCCCTCTAGTGTCCTAACTCTACCATCATAGCCCATCCCTCTAGTGTCCTAACTCTACCATCATAGCCCATCCCTCGAGTGTCCTAACTCTACCAACATAGCCCATCCCTCTAATGTCCTAACTCTACCATCATAGCGCTTCCCGCTAGTCTCCTAACTCTACCATCATAGCCCATCCCTCTAGTGTCCTAACTCTACCATCATAGCCCATCCCTCTAGTGTCCTAACTCTACCATCATAGCCCATCCCTCTCGTGTCCTAACTCGACCATCATAGCCCATCCCTCTACTGTCCTAACTCTACCATCATAGCCCATCCCTCTAGTGTCCTAACTCTTCCATCATAGCCCATCCCTCTGGTGTCCTAACTCTGCCATCAAACCCATTCCTCTAGTGTCCTAACTCTACCATCATAGCCCATCCCTCTAGTGTCCTAACTCTACCATCATAGCCCATTCCTCTAGTGTCTTAACTCTACCAACATAGCCCATCCTTCTAGTGTCCTAACTCTACCATCATAGCCCATCCCTCTCGTGTCCTAACTCTACCATCATAGCCCATCCCTCTAGTGTCCTAACTCTACCATCATAGCCCATCCCTCTCGTGTCCTAACTCTACCATCATAGCCCATCCCTTTCGTGTCCTAACTCTACCATCATAACCCATCCCTCTCGTGTCCTAACTCTACCATCATAGCCCATCCCTCTAGTGTCCTAACTCTACCATCATAGCCCATCCCACTCGTGTCCTAACTCTACCATCATAGCCCATCCCTCTAGTGTCCTAACTCTACCAACACAGCCCATCTCTCTAGTGTCCTAACTCTACCAACATAGCCCATCCCTCTAGTGTCCTAACTCTACCATCATAGCCCATCCCTCTAGTGTCCTAACTCTACCATCATAGCCCATCCCTCTAGTGTCCTAACTCTACCAACACAGCCCATCCCTCTAGTGTCCTAACTCTACCATCATAGCCCATTCCTCTAGTGCCCTAACTCTACCAACACAGCCCATCCCTCTAGTGTCCTAACTCTACCATCATAGCCCATCTCTCTAGTGTCCTAACTCTACCATCATAGCCCATTCCTCTAGTGCCCTAACTCTACCATCATAGCCCATTCCTCTAGTGCCCTAACTCTACCATCATAGCCCATTCCTCTAGTGCCCTAACTCTACCAACATAGCCCATCTCTCTAGTGCCCTAACTCTACCAACATAGCCCATCCCTCTAGTGTCCTAACTCTACCATCATAGCCCATCCCTCTAGTGTCCTAACTCTACCATCATAGCCCATCCCTCTAGTGTCCTAACTCTACCAACATAGCCCATCCCTCTAGTGTCCTAACTCTACCAACACAGCCCATCCCTCTAGTGTCCTAACTCTACCGTCATAGCCCATCCCTCTAGTGTCCTAACTCTACCATCATAGCCCATCCTTCTAGTGCCCTAACTCTACCATCATAGCCCATCCCTCTAGTGTCCTAACTCTACCATCATAGCCCATCCCTCTAGTGCCCTAACTCTACCAACATAGCCCATCCCTCTAGTGTCCTAACTCTACCAACATAGCCCATTCCTCTAGTGTCCTAACTCTACCATCATAGCCCATCCCTCTAGTGCCCTAACTCTACCGACATAGCCCATCCCTCTAGTTTCCTAACTCTACCATCATAGCCCATCCCTCTCGTGTCCTAACTCTACCATCATAGCCCATCCCTCTAGTGCCCTAACTCTACCAACATAGCCCATCCCTCTAATGTCCTAACTCTACCATCATAGCCCATCCCTCTAGTGTCCTAACTCTACCATCATAGCCCATCCCTCTAGTGCCCTAACTCTACCAACATAGCCCATCTCTCTAGTGTCCTAACTCTACCATCATAGCCCATTCCTCTCGTGTCCTAACTCTACCATCATAGCCCATCCCTCTCGTGTCCTAGCTCTACCATCATAGCCCATCCCTCTAGTGTCCTAACTCTACCAACATAGCCCATCCCTCTAGTGTCCTAACTCTACCAACATAGCCCATCCCTCTCGTGTCCTAACTCTACCAACATAGCCCATCTCTCTAGTGCCCTAACTCTACCATCATAGCCCATCCCTCTAGTGCTCTAACTCTACCAATATAGCCCATCCCTCTAGTGCCCTAACTCTACCAACATAGCCCATCCCTCTAGTGTCCCAAGTCTACCATCATAGCCCATCCCTCTAGTGCCCTAACTCTACCAACATAGCCCATCCCTCTAGTGTCCTAACTCTACCATCATAGCCCATCCCTCTAGTGTCTTAACTCTACCATCATAGCCCATCCCTCTAGTGTCCTAACTCTACCATCATAGCCCATCTCTCTAGTGTCCTAACTCTACCAACATAGCCTATCCCTCTAGTGTCTTAACTCTACCAATATAGCCCATCTCTCCACTGTCCTAACTCTACCATCATAGCCCATCCCTCTAGTTTCCTAACTCCACCATCATCGTCCATCCCTCTAGTGTCCTAAGTCTACCAACATAGTCCATCCCTCTAGTGTCCTAACTCTACCATCATAGCCCATCCCTCTAGTGCCCTAACTCTACCATCATAGCCCATCCCTCTAGTGTCTTAACTCTACCAACATAGCCCATCCCTCTAGTGTCCTAACTCTACCATCATAGCCCATCCCTCTAGTGCCCTAACTCTACCAACATAGCCCATCTCTCTAGTGTCCTAACTCTACCATCATAGCCCATTCCTCTCGTGTCCTAACTCTACCATCATAGCCCATCCCTCTCGTGTCCTAACTCTACCATCATAGCCCATCCCTCTAGTGTCCTAACTCTACCATCATAGCCCATCCCTCTAGTGTCCTAACTCTACCAACATAGCCCATCCCTCTAGTGTCCTAACTCTACCAACATAGCCCATCTCTCTAGTGCCCTAACTCTACCATCATAGCCCATCCCTCTAGTGCCCTAACTCTACCAACATAGCCCATCCCTCTAGTGCCCTAACTCTACCAACATAGCCCATCCCTCTAGTGTCCCAAGTCTACCATCATAGCCCATCCCTCTAGTGCCCCAACTCTACCATCATAGCCCATCCTTCTATAACTTTACCACTGGCCGAATGGCTTGTTTCTGTGCTGTAAATACGATGTAATACTATGTAATCATAGTCTATTCCTCTATTATCCTAACCTTTCCATCATAACCCAACTCTATAGTACCCTAACTCTTCCATCGAAGCCCATCCCTCCAGTCTCTTAACTCTCCCATTGTAACAAAACAGCGGCTTTCTGAACATCCCTATTGCTTTGTCTCCAACATCCCAACTGGCTGATTATTACCCTCTAACAAAGTAATTGACCCTGTCTTCATTTATTTTCCAATAATTAACATTTTAATCTAATTTTTTAGCTTAATTTGTTTACCCAGTCTTTATATTTATTTTTGTATGCACCAGTTAACCTCTTCCTTTCTCAACTATATTCTCTAACCTTTCCTCTTCAGTCATCACCTCTACACTTGAGAACTGTCTTGCTGCCCCACTCCAATTCTTGTGTTTCACGAGCTGAACTGAACAATGTAACTCCAATGAATTCTGCCCAGTGCCTCGTAGAGCCTGAGCACAAACTTGAATCCAACTACCAGAAGGTATATATATAGCAATCAACCAGCTTTATATATTGTTCCCCTGATTACTCAGACACTAAAAATGCTGACTCAACCATCATTTCCAGGTCCTACTCCAGTTTTTTTCTGCAAATTTAATCTTTTGTATATTATTTTATATCTATAATATACATTCTTTCAACCAGTGCAGTACTTTCCATTTATCATGGTTTGATTTCAACTGACTTTCCCTGCCCGGCTGCATAACTGATAAGTCAATCTGGAAATCTTACCCCCGTGCCGCCCGCACCCCCCACCCCCCCCCACCCCGCCAAGTCTGACATTGCCGTTGCAACAATTGCTTTAGAGTCATAGAGTCATAGAGTTTTACAGCACAGAAAGAGGCCCTTCGGCCCATCGTGTCTGCGCCGCCCATCCATCCCTGTCCAGTCTAATCCCATTTTCCAGCATTTGGTCCATAGCCTTGTATGCAATGGCATTCCAAGTGCTCATCCAAATGCTTCTTGAATGTTGTGAGGGTTCCTGCCTCTACCACCCTTTTGGGCATTGAGTTCCACATTCCAACCACCCTCTGGGTGAAAAAGTTCCTCCTCAAATCCCCTCTAAATCTCCTGCCCCTTACCCTGAATCTATGCCCCCTTGTTATTGACCCCCCTACTAAGGGGAAAAGTTCCTCTTTGTCTACCCTATCTATGCCCCTCATCATTTTGTATACCTCAATCAGGTCCCCCCTCAGCCTTCTTTGCTCCAAGGAAAACAACCCCAGCCTGTTTAGTCTTTCTTCATAGCTGAGGCGCTCCATCCCAGGTAACATCCTGGTGAATCTTCTCTGCACCCTCTCCAAAGCAATCACATCCTTCCTATAGTGAGGCGACCAGAACTGCACACAGTACTCCAGCTGTGGCCTCACCAGCGTTTTGTACAGCTCCATCATAACCTCCCTGCTCTTATATTCTATGCCTCGGCTAATGAAGGCAAGTATCCCATATGCCTTTTTAACCACCTTATCTACCTGTTCCGCTGCCTTCAGGGATCTATGTACATGTACACCAAGGTCCCTCTGACCCTCTGTACTTCCTAGGGTCCTACCACTCATTGTGTATTCCCTTGCCTTATTTGTCCGTCCAAAATGCATCACCTCGCACTTTTCAGGGTTAAATTCCATTTGCCACTTTTCCGCCCATCTGACCAACCCGTTTATATCGTCCTGTAGCCTAAGGCTTTCCTCCTCGCAATTGACCACCCCACCAATTTTCGTGTCATCTGCGAACTTGCTGATCATACCTTTTACATTCTCATCCAAATCATTTATGTAGATCACAAACAACAAGGGACCCAGCACCGATCCCTGAGGTACCCCACTGGACACAGGCTTCCAGTCACAAAAGCAACCTTCGACCATCACCCTCTGCCTCCTGCCACTCAGCCAGTTTAGGATCCAACGCGCCAAGGCACCCTGGATCCCATGGGCTCTTACCTTCTTGACCAGTCTCCTGTGCGGGACTTTGTCAAAGGCTTTACTGAAGTCCATGTAAACCACATCCACAGCATTTCCCTCATCCACCCCCCTAGTCACCCCCTCGAAAAATTCAATCAGATTTGTCAGACATGATTTACCCTTGACAAAGCCATGCTGACTATCCCCGATTAATCCTTGCCTCTCCAAGTGGAGACTAATTTTGTCCCTCAGAATTTTTTCCAATAATTTCCCCACCACAGATGTTAGGCTCACTGGCCTGTAATTCCCTGGTTTATCCCTGCTACCCTTCTTGTATAATGGTACTACATTAGCTGTTCTCCAGTCCTCTGGTACATCCCCTGTGGCCAGAGAGGTTCTGAAAATTTGTGTCAGAGCCCCTGCAATCTCCTCCTTTGCCTCCCACAGCAGCCTGGGATACATCTCGTCCGGGCCTGGGGATTTATCCACTTTTTGGCCTGCTAAAACCGCTAGCACCTCCTCCCTCTCGATGCTAATATGTTCAAGTATGTCACAGTCCCCTTGCCCGATTTCTATGTCTGCATCGTCTCTCTCCATAGTGAACACAGATGCAAAAAATTCATTTAAAACCCCGCCTACATCATCTGGCTCTACACACAGATTGCCACTTTGGTCCCTAATGGGCCCTACCCTTTCCCTGGTTATCCTCTTGCCCTTAATATACTTATAAAACATCTTAGGATTTTCCTTTATTTTGCTCGCCAGTGTTATTTCATGGCCCCTCCTCGCCCTCCTAATTTCTTTTTTAAGTATGCCCCTGCACTTTTTATACTCCTCTAGGGCTTCTTTCGTCTTTAGTCTTTTGTAACTGCCAAAAGCCCCCCTTTTATTTCTAATGCATTTTTGTATATCCCTTGTCATCCAAGGTTCCCTTTGCTTGTTGGTCCCACCCTTGACCGTTACAGGAACATGTTGGCGCTGTACTCTCTCTATTTCCCTTCTGAAAGTCTCCCACTGTTTTGATGTGGATTTTCCTATAAGTAGCTGCTCCCAGTCCACTTTGGCCAGATCCTGCCTTATCATATTAAAATCGGCCTTCCCCCAATTTAGAACCCTTATTTCCGGGCCGTCTTTGTCTTTTTCCATGACCACCTTAAATCTCACCGAATTATGGTCACTGTCGCCAAAATGCTCTCCTACTGATACTTCCACCACTTGCCCGGCTACATTCCCCAGAATTAGGTCCAGTACCGCCCCCTCTCTTGTAGGACTTTCTACATGTTGGCTCAAAAAGCTCTCCTGGATGCACTTTAAGAATTCTGCACCCTCTAAGCCTTTCACACTCTGACTATCCCAATTTATATTGGGGAAGTTGAAATCCCCCACTATTATTACCCTATTATTTTCGCACTTCTCTGAGATTTGCCTACATATCTGTTCCTCTATCTCCCCCTGACTGTTTGGGGGCCTATAGTACACTCCCAGCAAAGTGCTTGCCCCCTTTTTGTTTTTAAGTTCTACCCATATGGCCTCATTAGAGGAACCCGCTAATATATCGTCCCTCCTTACAGCAGTAATTGACTCCTTAATTAATATTGCAACACCCCCTCCCCTTTTACACCCCCCTCTGTCTCGCCTGAAGATTCTATACCCCGGAATATTGAGCTGCCAGTCCTGACCCTCCCTCAACCATGTCTCCGTGATAGCAACAATATCGTACTCCCATGTGTTCAACAACAACTTCAGTTCATCCACCTTATTTGCAAGACTCCTTGCATTAAAATAAATGCCTTCCAGCCCTGCCATATTCCCTTTTCCCTTTACATATTTGCTCTGCCTTCCCAGCTGACTTGTTTTTTCCTCTGTATTTGGCTGTAAATCACCCCCTACTATAGCTCCACTCTGTACCCCATCCCCCTGCCAAGTTAGTTTAAACCCCCCCCAGCAGTGCTAGCAAACCTCCCCGCAAGGATATTGGTTCCCCTCTGGTTCAGGTGTAAACCGTCCGACTTGTACAAGTCCCACCTTTCCCAGAAGCAGACCCAGTGATCCAGGAAACTAAAGCCCTCCCCCCTGCACCATCCCTTTAGCCACGCATTCATCTGTTCTATCTTCCTATTCCTATACCCACTAGCATGTGGCACGGGGAGTAATCCAGAGATTACAACCTTTGAGGTCCTGCTCTTTAATCCTTCACCTAGCTCCTTAAATTCTTGCTGCAGGACCCCATCTACTTTTTAATCAACTTCTGATCTAGCCCCATGTTCTACCCTGGATTCCTGTGGTTTTTAGCACTTTGTCAAAAGTCATCTGAATAAGTTATACATAAGAACATAAGAAATAGGAGCAGGAGTAGGACGTAAGGCCCCTCAAGGCCGCTCCGCCATTCAATAAGATCATGGCTGATCGTCAACCTCAACATTTCCCGCCTGATCTCCATTCCCCTTGATTCCCTTAGAGTCCAAAAATCTCTCGATCTCAGCCTTGAATATACTCAACGACTGAGCATCCACAGCCCTCTGGGGCAGAGAATTCCAAAGATTCACCACTCTCTGAGTGAAGAAATTCCTAGTCATCTCAGTCCTAAATGGCCGACCCCTTATTCAGGGGAAACAGCCTCTCAGCATCTACCCTGTCAATCCCCCTCAGAATCTTGTATGTTTCAATGAGATCACCTCTCATTCTTCTAAACTCCAGAGAGTATCGGCCCATTCTACACAATCTCTCCTCATAGGACAGCCCTCTCATCCCAGGAATCAATCTAGTGAACCTTTGTTGCACCGCCTCCAAGGCAAGTATACCCTTCCTTAGGTAAGGAGACCAAAACTGTACATGCTACTTCAGATGTGGTCTCCCCAAAGCCCTGTACAATTGTAGCAAGACTTCATTACTCTTATACTCCAACCCCCTTGCAATACACAATTTGCCTTCCAAATTGCTTGCTGTTCTTGCATGTTAACTTTCAGTGTTTCACAACACCCCCCCCCCCCACCACCCCCCGCAACCCCGAGATATCTGCGCTCCTCTAATTCTGCCCTCCTGAGCATCCTTCATTTTAATCGCTCAACCATTGGTGGTCGTGCCTTCTGTTGCCTAGACCCTAAGCTCTGGAATTCCCTCCCTAAACTTCTCCGCCTCGCTACCTCTCTCTCCTCCTTTAAGACACTCCTTAAAACCTCCCTCATTGACCAAGCTTTTCGTCACCTGCCCTAATTTCTCCTTATGTGGCTCGGTGTCAAATTTTTTGTCTTATAATACTCCTGTGATGCGCCTTGGGACATTTTACTACGTTAAAGACGCTATATAAATACAAATTATTGTTGTTGTTTCATGTGCAAGGACACCCAAATCCCTCTAAATACCAACATTTAATAGTTTTTCACCATGTTAAAAATATTGTTTTTTTATTCTTCCTACCAAAATGAAAAACTTCACATTCCACAGATTATACTCCATCTACCACCTTCTTGCCCACTCACTTAATCTGTTTATGTCTGTTTGCAGACTCTGTTCTCCTCACAGCTTACTGTCCCACCTAGCTCTGTATCATCAGTAAACTTGGATACATTACACTCGGTCCCTTCCTCTACTTCATTAATTGTTGTGAATAGCTGAGGCCCCAGCACTGATCCTTGCAGCACCCAGTAGTAACAGCCTGCCAACCTGAAAATGACCCGTTTATTCCTACTCTCTGTTTTCTGTCTGTCACACAATCCTCTATCCATGCTAATATATTATCCCCCAACTCCATGTGTCCTTATCTTATGCAACAACCTTTCGTGTGGCGCCTTATCGAATGCCTTTTGAAAATCCAAATATACAACATCCACTGGTTCCCTTTTATCTACCCTGCTAATTACATCCTCAAAAAACTCTTAATAGATTTGGCAAAAACGATTTCCCTTTCATAAAACCATGTTGACTCTGCCGAATCATGTTATGATTTTCTAAGTGCCCTGATACCACTTCCTTAACAATGGATTCCAGCATTTTCCTGATGACTGAGGTTAGGCTAACTGGCCTGTAGTTCCCTGTTTTCTCTCTCTCTCCTTTCTTGAGTAGCAGGGTTACATTTGATACCAAAGGGAGTTCCACTATTTTCTTTACCTGTAACGTCCTGAAAGAAGGAAGATCTTACAGATGAAGTAGATAGTGGAGTTTACAGTGTTAACCAGAATTTTCCCCTTCTAAACCTGAGCTGGTTGTTCATTATTAAGTGCTTACTCTGCAAGTCCAACTCCAGCCAACCTCTTGGAAGAGACACCATGATTTTGCCTATTACTGGTGTTAGCCACATCATATGCACACCACATTATCTTGCTTCCAGTCCTGTGGAACAACCCCTGTGCCTAATAGTGACTTCACCTCCTGCAATGGCTTCTCTTCCCGCTCCCACACCATTACCTCTGAAGTCCCCCAAGGATCTATACTTGGCTCCCTCCTATTTCCCAGCTACATGCTGCCCCTCGGCGACATCATCTGAAAGCATAACGTCAGCTTCCACATGTACGCTGCCGACACCCTCCACTTCTCTAGACCCCTCCACGTCTCTGTGTTATCAGGTTGCTTGTCCAACATCCAGTCCTGGATGAGGCAAAATGACATAGAATCATTGAATAGTACAACACAGAAGGAGGCCATTCGGCCCATCAAGTCTACACCAACTATTTTGAAGGGCAATCCAGTTAGTCCCACTCCCTGCTCTTTCCACATAGC
This sequence comes from Somniosus microcephalus, assembly GCF_052327205.1. Classification (NCBI taxonomy): domain Eukaryota; kingdom Metazoa; phylum Chordata; class Chondrichthyes; order Squaliformes; family Somniosidae; genus Somniosus; species Somniosus microcephalus. The sequence goes on from NC_140996.1 coordinate 236,811,107, forward strand.
CCTGCAATTTTTTTTCCGCAAGTATTTATCCAATTCCCTTTTGAAGGCTACTACTGAATCTGTATCCACCACCTTATCAGGCTGTGCATTCCAAATCCTAACCACTCATTGCGTAAAGAAGATTTCCTCATGTCGCCTCTGGTTCTCATGCCAATCATCTGAAAACATCTTCAATCTGTGCCCTCTGGTTGTCGACCCTTCAGCCATTGGAAACAGTTTCTCTTTATTTACTCTATCTAAACCCTTCATGGTTTTAAACACCTCTATCAAATCTCCTTTTAGCCTTGTGCGATAGCAAAATACTGCGGATGCTGGAAATCTGAAATAACAACAGAAAACGCTGGAAAAACTCAGCAGGCCCGGCAACACCCGTGGAGAGAGAAACAGAGTCAACGTTTCGGGTCGAAACCCTTCGTCAGGACTGAGAAAAAAAGGCAGGAAATGAAAAGATTAAAAGGCAGTTTGGGGGCTGGGAAATGGGGGAGGGGATGAAAGAAGAGACAGTAAGAGATATCTTAGCCTCCTCTTAGCCTTCTCTGCTCCAAGGAGAACAACCCCAGCTTCTCTAGTCTATCTCCGTAACTGTAAACCCTCATTCCTGGCACCATTCTAGTAAATCTCTTCTGCAAAGCCTCCAAAGCCTTCTCGTCCTTCCTAAAGTGTGGTGCCCAGAATTGGACACAATACTCCCGCTGGGGATGAACTAGTGTTTTATATAGGTTTAGCATCACTTCCTGATTTCTGTACTCTCTGCCCCTATTTATAAAGTCCAGGATTCCATATGCTTTATTATCTGCTTTATTAACCTCTCCTGCCACCTTCAAAGATTTGTGCACAAGTACCCCCAGGTCTCTCTGTTCTTGCACCCCCTTTAGAATTGTATCATTGAGTGTGAATGGTCACTCCTCATTCTTCCTACCAAAAAACTGAATTCAAATGCTCAAACAGCCCCAGTGGGATTTGAACTCACGTTCTCTGGATTACTAATCCAGTAACATAACCATTAACACTACCGTACATGTTCTCCAATTCAACATCAGGAAGACGGAAGCCGTTGTCTTTGGTTCCCGCCACAAACTTTGTTCCCTATCCATGGACTCCAGCCCTCTCCCTGGCCACTATCTGAGGCTGAGCCAGACTGTTCGCACCTCAGTGTCCTATTTGACCCTCAGCTGAGGTTCCAATTCCATTTCCTCTCCATCACCAAAACTGCCTACTTCCACCTCAGTACCATCACATGTCACCACCCCTGCCTCAGCTCATCTGCTGCTGAAACCCGTCTTTCATTCTTTTGTTACCACCAGACTCGACTATTCCAACGTTCTCCTGGCCGACCTCCCACCTTGCACCCTCCGTAAACTTGAGCTCATACAAAACTTTTCTACCCGTATCCTAACTTGCACCCATCACCCCAGTGCTCGCTGACCTACATTGGCTCTCAGTCGACCAATGTCTCAATTTTAAAATTCTCATTCTTGTGCTTAGACCCCTCCATTACCTCATCCCTCCACTCCTACAACCCTCAGAGAACTCTGCATTCCTCTAATTCTGGTCTCTTGCACATCGCCTATTTTCTTCGCTCTACCACTGGCGGCTTCAGCTGTCCTAAGCTCTGGAATTCCCTCCCTAAATCTCTCCACCTCTCTTTCCTCCTTCAAGACCCTCCTTAAAACCTACCTCTAACCAAGCTTTTGGTCACCTGTCTTAATGTCTCCTTATTTGGCTCGGGTCAATTTTTGCTTGATAACGCTCCTGTGCAGCTCTTTGGGACGTTTTATTATGTTAAAGTTGGTATATAAATGCAAGTTGTTGTTCACAACTGTATTCAGTTTTGCACAGATTTCCTCCCTGGTGGGATCTGGCAGAATGGCTTAGAATCATAGAATCATAGAAAGTTACAGCACGGAAGGAGGCCATTCGGCCCATCGTGTCCGCGTCGGCCAACAAAGAGCTCTCCAGCCTAATCCCACTTCCCAGCTCTTGGTCCGTAGCCCTGCAGGTTACAGCATCCCAAGGGCACATCCAAGTACTTTTTAAATGTGGTTCGGGTTCCTGCCTCTACCACCCTTTCAGGCAGTGAGTTCCAGACCCCCACAACCCTCTGGGTGAAGAAATTTCACCTCAAATCCCCTCTAAACCCTCCACCAATTACTTTAAATCTGTGCCACCTGGTTTTTGACCCCTCTGCTAAGGGAAATAGGTCCTTTCTATCCACTTTATCTATGCTCCTCATAATTTTATACACCTCAAAAAGGACTCCCCTCAGCCTCCTCTGTTCCAAGGAAAACAGACCCAGCCTATCCAGCCTTTCCTCATAGCTAAGATTTTCTACTCCTGTCAACATCCTTGTAAATCTCCTCTGCACCCTCTCTAGTGCAATCACATCTTTCCTGTAATGTGGTGACCAGAACTGCACACAGTACTCTAGCTGAGGCCTAACCAGTGTTTTATACAGTTGAAGCATAACCCCCCTGCTCTTGTATTCTATGCCACGGCTAATCAAGGCAAGCATTCCGTATGCCTTCTTAACCACCTTATCTACCTGACCTGCTACCTTCAGGGATCTGTGGACATGCACTCCAAGGTCCCTTTGTTCCTCTACACTACTCAGTGTCCTACCATTTAATGTGTATTCCCTTTCCTTGTTAGCCCTCCCCAAATGCATTACCTCACACTTCTCCGGATTGAATTCCATTTGCCACTGTTCTGCCCACCTGACCAGTTTATTGATATCTTCCTGCAGTCTGCAGTTTCCTTCTTCAGTATCAACCACACAGCCGATTTTAGTATCATCTGCAAACTTCTTAATCTTGAAAAACGGCTGGGACCCACTGGTTTTCATCCACTCCCACCCACTGATCTTCACCCCCTCCCACCCACTGGTCTTCATCCCCTCCCACCCACACTGACAGACCGCATTGCGGCGCTGGAGCTGCGAATGGATACATACTGGAGCATTCGCGATGCTGAGCACATCGTGGATAACACGTTTAGGGAGTTGGTCACACCGCAGATAAAGGCTGTACAGGCAGGAAGGGAATGGGTGACCACCAGGCAGAGTAGTAGGCGCAGGCAGGTAGTGCAGGGGTCCCCTGTGGCCATTCCCTTTTCAAACAGATATACCACTTTGGATATTGTTGAGGGGGATGGCTTATTGGGGGAAGGCAGCAGCAGCCAACATCCAGGCACCATGAGTGGTCCTGCTGTACAGCACAGGAGGAAAAAAAGCGGGAGAGTTATAGTGATAGGGGATTCTATTGTAAGGGGAATAGATAGGCGTTTCATGCGGCCGCAAACGAGACTCCAGGATGGTATGTTGCCTCCCTGGTGCAAGGGTCAAGGATGTCTTGGAGCGGCTGCAGGGCATTCTGGAGGGGGAGGGTGAACAGCCAGTTGTTGTGGTGCATATAGGTACCAACAATATAGGTAAAAAGAGGGATGAGGTCCTAAAAGCTGAATATAGGGAGTTAGGAGGTAAATTAAAAAATAGGACCTCAAAAGGTAGTAATCTCAGGATTGCTACCAGTGCCATGTGCTAGTCAGAGTAGAAATAGAAGGATATTTCAGATGAATACGTGGCTAGAGGAATGGTGCAAGGGGGAGGGATTCAAATTCCTGGGACATTGGAACCGGTTCTGGGGGAAGTGGGACCAGTACAAACTGGACGGTTTGCACCTGGGCGGGACCGGGACCGATGTCCTAGGGGGAGTGCTTGCTCGTGCTGTTGGGGAGGGTCTAAACTAAAATGGCAGGGGGTTGGGAACCTGTGCAGGGAGACAGAGGAAAGGGAACTAAGGATAGAAACAAAAGACAGGAAGGAGAAAAGCAAAAGTGGAAGGCAGAGAAATCAAGGGTATAAATCAAACAGGGCCACAGTAAATAATAATTCTAAAAGGGCTAAGAGTGTTAAAAAACAAGCCTGAAGGCTTTGTGTCTTAATGCGAGGAGCATTCGTAATAAGGTGGATGAATTAGCTGCGCAAATAGATGTAAACGGATATGATATAATTGGGATTACGGAGGCATGGCTCCAGGATGACCCAGTCTGGGAATTCAACATCCAGGGGTATTCAATACTCAGGAAGGACAGGAAAAAAGGAAAATCAGGTGGGATAGCATTGCTGGTTAAAGAGGAGATTAACACAATAGTAAGGAAGGATAGTAGCTCTGATGATGTGGAATCTGTATGGGCAGAGCTGAGAAATACCATGTGGCAGAAAACGTTAGTGGGAGTTGTATACAGACCCCCAAACAGTAATGTTGAGGTTGGGGATGGCATTAAACAGGGAATTAGAGAAGCGTGCAATAAGGGCACAGCAGTTATCATGGGTGACTTTAATCTACATATAGATTGGGCTAACCAAATTAGTAACAATACTATGGAGGAGGAATTCCTAGAGTGTATACGGGATGGTTTCCTGGTCCAATATGTCGAGGAACCAACTAGAGATCAGGCCATCTTAGACTGGGTATTATGCAATGAGAAAGGATTAATTAGCAATCTTGTTGTGTGAGGCCCCTTGAGGAGGAGCAATCATAATATGTTGGAATTCTTCATTAAAATGGAGAGTGAAGTAGTTGAATCAGAGACTGGGGTCCTGAATTTAAATAATGGAAAATACGATGGTATGAGGCACGAGTTGGCTAGGATGGATTGGGGAATGTTACTTAAAGGGTTGGCGGTGAAAAGGCAATGGCAAACATTTAAAGATCGCATGGATGAACTACAGAATCTGTTCATCCCTGTTTGGCATAAAAATAAAACAAAAAAGGTGACTCAACCGTGGCTAACAAGGGAAGTTAGGGATAACATAAGATCCAAGGAGAGGACATATAATTTGGTCAGAAAAAGCAGCAAACCTGAGGACTGGGAGCAGTTTAGGATTCAGCAAAGGAGGACAAAGGGATTAATTAACAGGGGGGAAATAGTTTATGAGAGTAAGCTTGCAGGGAACATAAAAACTGATTATAAAAGCTTCTACAGATATGTGAAGAGAAAAAGATTGGTGAAGTCAAGCATAGGTCCCTTGCAGTCAGAATCCGGGGAATTTATAATGGGGAACAAAGAAATGGCCGACCAATTAAATACATACTTTGGTTCTGTCTTCACAAAGGAAGACACAAATAACCTCCCAGAGATGTCGGGGAACATAGGGTCTAATGAGAGGGAGGAATTGAATGAAATCAGTATTTGTAGGGAAATGGTGTTAGGGAAATTGACAGGATTGAAGGCCAATAAATCCCCAGGGCCTGATAATCTACATCCTAGGGTACTTAAGGAAGTGGCCCTAGAAATAGTAGATGCATTGCTGGTCATCTTCCAACATTCGATGGAATCTGGAACAGTTCCCATGGATTGGAGGGTAGCTAATGTTACCCCACTATTCAAAAAAGGTGGCAGAGAGAAAACGGGGAATTACAGACCGGTAAGCCTGACACCGGTAGTGGGGAAAATGCTAGAGTCCATTATAAAAGATGTAATAGCAGAGCACTTGGAAAGCAGTGACAGGATCGGACAAAGTCAACATGGATTTACAAAAGGTAAATCGTGCTTGACTAATCTACTGGAATTTTTGAGGATGTAAATAGTAGAATAAATAAGGGAGAACCAGTGGATGTGGTGTATTTGGACTTTCAGAAGGCTTTCGATAAGGTCCCGCATAAGAGATTAGCGTGCAAAATTAAAGCACATGGGTGATGTCAAAAGACTACTGATCGCTTGGTTTGAGTATAAAACAAGGCTTTAATCAATTGTTTCACAACCATGAGATTTCTAGTTACAATCACTAGTTCCTGGTTACAGAAACATCCTGAGCAAGCTGGGCCGATGCCCGAGTATTTATACTCCTTGGACGGCGCCACCAGCTGGCCGCCCAGTGTTACTTCATAAGTCATGATAAGATTCATGACAACGGGATTGGGGGTAACATACTGTCTTGGATACAGAACCGGTTGGCAGACAGGAAGCAAAGAGTTGGAATAAACGGGTCGCTTTCCGAGTGGCAGGCAGTGACTAGTGGGGTACCGCAGGGATCGGTCCTTGGACCCCAGCTATTCACAATATATATTGGTCCTAGGACCCCAGCTATTCACAATATATATAAATGATCTAGATGAGGGAACTAGATGTAATATCTCCAAGTTTGCAGATGACACAAAGCTGGGTGGGCGTGTGTGCTGTGAGGAGGATGCAGAGAAACTCCAGTATGATTTGGACAGGTTAGGTGATTGGGCAGAAACATGGCAAATGCAGTATAATGTGGATAAATGCGAGATTATCCACTTTGGTGGCAAAAACAGGAAGACAGATTATTATCTGAATGGCAATAGGTTGGGAAAAGGGGAAGTGCAACGAGACCTGGGTGTCCTTGTGCACCAGTCGCTGAAGGTAAGTATGCAGGTGCAGCAGGCGGTTAAGAAGGCAAATGGTATGTTGGCCTTCATAGCGAGAGGATTCGAGTACAGGAACAAGGATGTCTTGCTGCAGTTGTACAGGGCCTTGGTGAGACCGCACCTTGAGTACTGTGTGCAGTTTTGATCGCCTTATCTGAGGAAGGATGTTCTTGCCATGGAGAGAGTGCAGCGAAGATTCACCAGACCGATACCTGGGATGGCAGGAATGACGTATGAGGAGAGATTGGGTCGATTAGGCTTATATTTGCTAGAGTTTAGAAGAATGAGAGGGAATCTCATTGAAACTTATAAAATTCTAACAGGACTAGACAGACTAGATGCAGGAAGGATGTTCCCGATGGCGGGGGAGTCCAAAACCAGGGGTCACAGTCTAAGGATAAGGGGTAAGCCATTTAGGACTGAGATGAGGAGGAAGTTTTCCACCCAGAGAGTGGTGAACCTGTGGAATTCTCTACTACAGAAGGCAGTTGAGGCCAATTCATTAAATATATTCAAGAAGGAGTTGGATATATTTCTTAAGGCTAAGGGGATCAAGGGATATGGGGAGAAAGCAGGGACCGGTACTGAATTTGGATGATCAGCCATGATCTCATTGAATGGCGGAGCAGGCTCGAGGGGCCGAATGGCCTACTCCTGCTCCTATCTTCTATGTTTCTATGATCTTCACCCTCCCACCCACTGATCTTCACCCTCCCACCCACTGATCTTCACCCTCCCACCCACTGATCCTCACCCCCTCCCACCCACTGATCTTCACCCCCCCACCCACTGATCCTCACCCCCTCCCACCCACTGATCTTCACCCCCCACCCACTGATCCTCACCCCCACCCACTGATCTTCACCCCCCACCCACTGATCTTCACCCCCCACCCACTGATCTTCACCGCCCCACCCACTGATCTTCACCCTCCCACCCACTGATCTTCACCCCCCACCCACTGATCTTTACCCTCCCACCCACTGATCTTCACCCTCCCACCCACTGATCTTCACCCTCCCACCCACTGATCTTCACCCCCCCACCCACTGATCTTCATCCCCCACCCACTGATCTTCACCCCCCACCCACTGATCTTTACCCTCCCACCCACTGATCTTCACCCCCCCACCCACTGATCTTCACCCCCCCCACCCACTGATCCTCACACCCCACCCACTGATCTTCACCCTCCCACCCACTGATCTTCACCCCCCACCCACTGATCTTCACCCTCCCACCCACTGATCCTCACACCCCCCACCCACTGATCTTCACCCTCCCACCCACTGATCTTCACCCCCCACCCACTGATCTTCACCCCCCACCCACTGATCTTCATCCCCCCACCCACTGATCTTCACCCCCCACCCACTGATCTTCACCCCCCCACCCACTGATCCTCACCCCCTCCCACCCACTGATCTTCACCCCCCACCCACTGATCTTCACCCTCCCACCCACTGGTCTGCTCCAGTTACCAAGTGATCCCATTCCCCTCACAAACATGGACTCTCACTTCCTCCTATTCAGCCCGATGCTCCCGAAGACCCTTCTGCCGCTCTCTCACCTCATGTCGGACCAGGACCCAATAATCATCCGCCTGCCGACGACTGATTTCTTCCAGCTTCGCCCTGAGCTGGGACATGGCCTTTACTGGGTTGGAGTGAAAGGATCCGATGGACCAGCCGCCGAGTCAGGCGGCTGGGGAGGAATCATTCTCATCCTCTGAGAAGCGCCTCCTCGGCCACCCTACAATCCCAGTTAGCGAGCTTTCTGTGGCTCTTTTCTCGAACTGTTGGCCCTGATCTCACACTGCCCGATTGTTACGTGTTTCTGATCTCCGGTGGACTGATAGTAACTCACCAGACTGAGCCACAGCTCCACAATGGCCTGCCTAGAACTCGATAATCAGACCAGTCGTTCGTTCAGTAACCCAATAACCAGACCAGTCATTAACTCAATAATCTGACCAGTCAATGATTCAGTGATCACACTATTACTGACCCAATAACCAAACTGAAAAGAACATAATACTAAAGCTGTCGCCAACACAATAACCAGACTAGCCAGTAACTCAATAACCACTGTCTCCAACTCAATAATCTGACCAGTCAATGATTCAGTAATCACACTATTACTGACCCAATAACCAGATTAGCCAGTAACTCAATAACCCCATTATCTCCAATCTAATAAAGAGAATAGCCATTAACTCAGTAACTGCACTGCCTCTAACACAATAATTCCTAACACAATAATAAAAACATTGAAACATAGAAGATAGGAGCAGGAGTAGGCCATTCGGCCCCTCGAGCCTGCTCCGCCATTCAATGAGATCATGGCTGATCATCCAAATTCAGTACCCTGTCCCTGCCTTCTCCCCATATCCCTTGATCCCTTTAGCCTTAAGGAATATATCCAACTCTTTCTTGAATATATTTAATGAACTGCCCTCCACCGCCCTCTGTGGCAGAGAATTCCACAGGTTCACCACTCTCTGGGTGAAGAAATTCCTCCTCATTTCAGTCCTAAATGGCTTACCCCTTATCCTTAGACTATGACCCCTGGTTCTGGACTCCCCGGCCATCATAAACATCCTTCCTGCATCTAGTCTGTCCAGGCCTGACAGAATTTTATAGGTTTCGATGAGATCCCCTCTCAATCTTCTAAACTCCAGTGAGTATAAGCCCAATCGACACAATCTCTCCTCATACGTCATTCCTGCCATCCCAGGTATCAGCCTGGTGAATCTTCGCTGCACTCCTTCCATGGCAAGAACGTCCTTCCTCAGGTAAGGCGACCAAAACTGCACACAATACTCAAGGTGCGGTCTCACCAAGGCCCTGTACAACTGTAGCAAGACATCCTTGTTCCTGTACTCGAACCCTCTTGCTACGAAGGCCAACATACCATTTGCCTTCTTAACCGCCTGCTGCACCTGCATGCTTACCTTCAGCGACTGGTGCACAAGAACACCCAGGTCTCTTTGCACTTCCCCTTCTCCCAGTCTATTGCCATTCAAATAATAATCTGCCTTCCTGTTTTTGCTACCAAAGTGGATAACCTCACATTTATCCACATTATAGTGCATTTGCCATGTTTCTGCCCAATCACCCAACCTGTCCAAATCGTACTGGAGTTTCACGACATCCTCCTCACAGCTTACCCTCCCACCCAGCTTTGTGTCGTCTGCAAATTTGGAGGTATTACATCCAATTCCCTCGTCCAGATCATTAATATATATTGTGAACAGCTGGGGTCCTAGGACCGATCCTTGCGGTACCCCACTAGTCACTGCCTGCCACTCGGAAAACGACCCGTTTATTCCAACTCTTTGCTTTCTGTCCGCCAACCAGTTCTCTATCCAAGTCCATACCTTGCCCCCAATCCCATGTGCCTTAATTTTGCACGCTAATCTCTAATGTGAGACCTTACCGAAAGCCTTCTGAAAGTCCAAATATACCACATCCACTGGTTCTCCCTTATCTATTTTACCAGTTACATCCTCAAAAAATTCCAGTAGATTAGTCAAGCATGATTTACCTTTTGTAAATCCATGTTGACTTTGTCCGATCCTGTCACTGCTTTCCAAGTGCTCTGCTATTACATCTTTTATAATAGACTCTAGCATTTTCCCCACTACCGATGTCAGGCTTACCGGTCTATAATTCCCTGCTTTTTCTCTACCACCTTTTTTGAATAGTGGGGTAACATTAGCTACCCTCCAATCCATGGGTACTGTTCCAGAGTCTATCGAGTTCTGGAAGATGACCAGCAATGCATCTACTATTTCTAGGGCCACTTCCTTAAGTACACTGGGATGTAGATTATCAGGCCCTGGGGATTTATCGGCCTTCAGTCCCATCAATTTTCCTAACACCATTTCCCTACAAATACTGATTTCTTTCAGTTCCACCCTTTCATCAGACCCTATGTTCCCCGGCATTTCTGGGAGGTTATTTGTCCTCCTTTGTGAAGACAGAACCAAAGTATGAATTTAGTTGGTCTGCCATTTCTTTGTTTCCCATTATAAATTCCCCTGATTCTGACTGCAAGGGGCCTACGCTTGACTTCACCAATCTTTTTCTCTTCACATATCTATAAAAGCTTTTACAGTCAGTTTTTATGTTCCCTGATAGCTTACTCTCATATTCTATTTTCCCTTTCTTAATTAATCCCTTTGTCCTCCTTTGTTGAATCCTAAACTGCTCCCAATCCTCAGGATTATTGCTTTTCTGGCCAATTTATATGTCGTCTCCTTGGATCTTATGCTATCCCTAATTTCCCTTGTTAGCCACGGTTGAGTCACCTTTTTTGTTTTATTTTTATGCCAAACTGGGATGAACAAATTCTGTAGCTCATCCATTCGGTCTTTGAATGTTTGCCATTGCCTAGCCACCGTCAACCCTTTGAGTGCCATTCCCCAATCAATCCTACCCAACTCGCTCCTCAGACCATCGTAGTTTCCTTTATTTAAATTGAGGACCCTAGTCTCTGAGTCAACTACTTCATTCTCCACCTTAATGAAGAATTCGATCATATTATGATCG